>NW_027316532.1:29290817-29753317 GCF_026437365.1 Eucyclogobius newberryi | reverse complement strand
CCTCAGTTTTAAGAATTACAACTTTAATAAATCAGACTGTGAATGAAACACCAGTGAATCGTTCTGTACATTTCGTCAAACTCTTGTCAGGTCCAAGACTGTAAAGTTTGGTGTTTGATGCTACTTTAAGTGAGACACTTTATGTCCCTGGGGTGAAAAAAAAAGCATTTTAAGAGCGCTGCATTACTGTGGATGCAAGTATTAAATGAAATAATCAAACATATTTAGGAGCATATTGGACAGAAGCTTATATGATGACAAAAAATGACAAAAAACTACAAGCAGATAAACAAATACACATACAACTTCATTTGATGGAGTAACTTTACAAGCGGAGTGACTCATCAGAGCGTGTACTGTGTATTGTTAATTAAAATTGCTTAAATTCTCAAGACAAGACAAGAGACCATACGTATCTTTATACTGCATTAGTTCGGTTCCTTCCTGTTTTATCCTTTGACTGTCATCCAGAGCTGATGTGCCTCAGGCTGGAGGGAAAAGGTCTGTGTCACTGAAGACAAAGCACCCTGACTCACTGTGGTGCCGCTCATTGACTGGCCCTGCTTTGTTCTTCTAAGGCAGCTCACTTCTCCTTCTCCTCAAATACAGATCTAACTTTAAAGCGGAGATGTCACAATATCCCATTTTAGTGTTACAATTACAGGAAGAAGCGAGACGAAAAATGACATGGATTATTTACGCCGTCATAACCAAACAACAGTGAAATCCTGAATTCACTTTCCTCCACACTGTGACCAGCTTTATGAAATCAAACGTTCTGAATAAAAAAAGTCAACGTAATGTGAGATAAACAGGCAGATACTAGACTTTGCATTCAGTTTGACTTTTTATGAGAGTAGATAGTGTTGAAATGAGTATATTGGTACATGAATTTGTCTTTAATTACCTTGTGTGTAATTGGGTAACTTAACAGATGTAATCCTCTGTTGAACCACGACAACGGTGTAACTCGCGGTGTCCTGCTATGGTTTTGTCAAGCTCAGAAGTGTCATTTTTCATTCGTATGCATCGCACGTGAAATCCATCTGTACTCTTGCAAAAAAAATGTGTTTATCAGTTCAGTAGCGTTCGTCCAAAGCCTTTCGATTTATCTCTCCTGTTGACAAATTGAAAAAGAAAACATTTTCCAGGGATAGAAATGAATATATGAAATGTATTTTGTCCATTTAATTGAAAATTGGTTAGAAATGTTAAAGAAAAGGCTCATCTCATGTTTGTATGTGATATATGTTGACACCACCTAAAAAGTGATGCATTCTTGTGATAGAGCGATGACCCAGGCCCATCTCATGTTGAAATCCGTCCTCCTCCAACATCAATCAAGGCAACAAAAAAACTGGTACAGATCAAGACACTGGAGAACTGTGAGGACTGATATTCTACTTCCGTTTCCTGGATGTCCTTGTACTTTGTAACTAAGTGGATTATGCTACACAAGCATTAGTTCTGTTGTTTTGAGGCTCCGAAGACCATGTTGTAAATTAGATAAGAATATTGTCAGCAGGGTACAATTAATTACTCTGCACCTCAGATATATAAAGCTAAGTTGTTTAAACAGTTATCATATGGGACTCTGCCTTTCTCGACAACACATTTTGAAGTGTATTATATATATGCAATTGTTATAATATTGAAAACTATTTTAGCAGGGTAGAAAAGGTTTTTGAACCAACAACAAAAGATCTACAATAAGAAAACATACCTCTAACATAGAGTTGGGTAATATCTCGACCTTTTATTATAGCATCTTGATAAAGCTTTTAAGATAATATTATGTCAATCCAAGAGAAATGTGTTAAAACATGTCTTCAAATGTGTTTTAATTATCAGAAAATGTCAAACGTCTGTGAAATGAGAACAAAATGAAACTACATTTAATAAATATGACCTTTTACCTTTTTTTTGGAGTTTATAACATAACTTTATTAAAATATCTATGTTCAATCACCTGTTTTTATTATAAACGAAATTCTCCATAGTCAAATATTGCAATACTTCAAAACAACATTCACAATATTATCTAAAATGCAGTATATTGTCCAGAATATCCACCTCTACCTCAACAACAGACACAGAGCCCAAATAATATTCTCCATCTTTTCGCGACCGAACAAGCGGCGACCGGTCATGTATGCTCTTTGTATGCGCTTACTTTAATAGCGCGATTGCTTTTGTCTTGCCAGGTTTCGCTTCTCTGTGCAGCCGCATCAGACCCTCTCTCACCAGTCGAGCCTGGCCGTCGTCTGTGTGTGTGACTGAGACGGAGTGAGATGGATCTGCTCTACACATGACTAATGTGTTGCTGGGACAGAAGCCCTCGCAATGTGCGCCCAGATCTCCCAGGGCCTTTGTGCTCCTCACACCGCGGACATCCCCATTCAGACTGTAAAGAATAGTTTGGTCACTAGGTACGCGCACACAATGAGACAGAACGCGCTGATCGGGAACAATCGGCCCAGGCTGTCAGGAGGGCCGACACAAACTGTAATTAATGATATTTTCTATTTTCTACCGGGAGAATACGCATGTGACAGAAGCATTATTAATGAGAGCTGCCTTGTTGTGAGGAATAATGGCAGTTTATTAGAAGCAAGACAGATTTAACAGATCTCTCTCAGACAAAGGCTTTGAGACAAGTTTGAAAAATGGGCACAATCTGGTCTAAAAGATCCAATAGGAGAAAATCTTCAATGCTAAAATGTTTGTATTGTGATCAGATTTTTTTTTGTTTTCTCCGGGACCCCGATGCCATCTGCCGTCGCCAAAGATGGAGATTTGGGGAGTTTGAATGTTGTACGGGCAAGTTTTGGCGCAATTCCAGATTGTGTCATTAATTAGAGTAATTAGTTCAGTGACAATGTTGCGTGACAGGTACATGGATAAATACTAGGAAAACAAACCACTTCAGACAGAGGTAGACTCATTTATTAAAGCGCAACAAGGAGCGTTATAAAGGGTGCTGCAGGTGTATGTGTCCAGGAATGTATGGCATCAAATAGAATGACAGTTTTCAACAAAAGACCCTTTGTTTGTAGGCAGAAAAACGATCCCAATACACAAATCATAAGATATTTTCAGCGCAGGAATAAATCATGACAACTGATAACCACTCGAACACTTACCCGAGATTAGTTCATTAGTGCTTTGATTTTCCACCAGTGAGCTGAAGAACACCAGTGTGCCTCCAGGGATTGCCAGCTCTGCCTCTAATTCCAATTTGAGTTAACTAATTCATATTTATTTAATGTAGAAAATTGTCCTTTTAAGTGCCCAGAGAACATTTTGAACCAGAAAAGGCATAAAATGTGATCACTGCTGCAAAAATCTTAGACACAACATCATCATAAACTGTAAAAAAGAAAAGTAAATAATCAGGTGTGCCTTGGCATCTTTTCTTTTGTTTTTTTTTATATAAAACACAAACACAAATGAACAGAAACAGTGAAAACACAGTGTAAAATGTACAAAAACGTAATTATGTAGTGTATACATTTGTCCATGTTCAAATTAAGTCTGAATGTAATTTTTTTAGTTTTGCAAATGTCCTTTATGATTTCAGTTCAGTTCTTGATCTATGGCTCGGTTTGTGTCATCCATTTCTTCCCTGGCCTTCTTTCCAGCTGTATCCATTTACAGTATTCATGGCAGGAGTTTTGAGGCCCACATGCATAGTTATACATATAAAATATCAATACATTTTTCCAAGGTAAGGCAAGTTTATTTGTAGAGCACAATTCGTACACAAGGCAATTCAAACAGGACATTTTAACAGCATTAAAATCATAAAACAGGACAAAAAAAGACAAAAGAGTTATTTTTTAAGCATGTGATTTTGTACCACTTATTTTTGATGTATTTAGAAGAATGGCTGTCCATATTATGAATACATTTATACAGTTAGAGATCACTCTCCTTGAAATTTCAGATTTATATGCCTCAATAAAGAGCTCATTCAACAAAAAAGTCTGCTGCCACTCAAAAAAGGCTGACAAGTGTAGAACATGCAGCCGTTTCACTTAGAATCTCTGAATAATTAACACGAGTTAATCTGTGAATTGAGTAACTAAAAGTGACAGTCACATCAGAAATAATATCATATAGAATAATATGTCTCCTTCAACAAATAGAGCATCTTATATTAATGAAAGGATTGGAATCTGTGTTCCAAGCTGTGTGTGGCTAATGTGTTATTATTTGTGCTACATGAAGATGCTTTAATTTAGTACAAAACATTTAATCAGAATTTACAATTTGCTGCAATCCCTCCTGTTATTTTGCTCAATATTGTGTTTTGACAATTGATATAGATGAAAAATAACTATTTGTATAGTAATGCTGATAATGGGGATGGCATCAGTGGCTGAAAGAGCGTTTCTCAATGTTTTCAAAGATCACATCTCATTCATTCTGCCATGTCTCCAATGTGACAGAACAGGCGCGTGCCAATTGAATAGATCATTTACAGAAATGAAATGATAGCACCCCCCACCAGAACCTATTTTCAGTTCATGCAATTGATTCACATCCAGCAAGTTTCACAGCATTATGTTTGTTTGAAAAGTTAAAAGAATCTGGCTAATTTCTCTCCAACCACGCGATACTTAACCAGATTAGAGTGGCCACTTCAGGCTTTGTTGATGCATCCAAGTGAGGCAGGGCAGGCCAGCTGCAAAGCTGATCAAAAGAGAGAAGAGGGGAATGTGATATTAGCTTCAAGTGAGACTCAGACAAAACAGTCAAAAAAACCATCATTATCAGAGACTTCCTTCGCCCATGTTTGGGAGTGAATATATCTGTTTGTCAAGCAGCTGTGTGCATCCATACATGGCATTGATTCGTGCTTTAACCAGCATTATAAGGCAATTCCTCTTTTCCCTTTAGCAGCCCTTATTGGTAATATGCTAATGACATCCGCTGTGATTAGTGATTTTCTTCTAATCTTTATTCCGTGGTGGTCTGAGCAATCACAGAGGTAGAGCTGCAAGATTTACAGCACTGAGCTCGCTCTCGCGCTGCTTCTCTCGTCTGACTTGATTTAATTTGAATAATCACCAAAAATATAGATCTAAATTAATGGCACATTTTGGAGTTGCATTGGAGACACAGGAAGCACATGCACACTTCCTTTACAGGTGTGGCTTAATCTGTAGGTGCATTTGGGATTAGTTTAATTTAGTGCAGATCCGATAGTTGGAGTTTCCGGTTTAACTCTATTGGTCTGTGCGAGGCTGCGAGGCGTTTTTTCTAAGCCCAGATTGGACATTTCAACTGGAAGTGCAGCAAAGCCTGGACACACCCTAATGTCTGTGTGCTTGACGCTCTTCTTGTCTTTTAAACTCAATGCACCTCTTTAGAAGGTGGTTCTCAATCTCCGTCAGGTAGTGGTATGCAGTGCCTTTGTAGCAGTCTGATATAATTATGATTTAGATGAATCAAGCTGCACATTTTAGCTCTGGGAATAAACCTTGTAGAGTATTCTTTAATCTCTGGTTTAGCTCTGGTATAAAAGTGGTTAAAGGCCCTGGAAAACTATTTGCAGCATGAAATGTGTATATGAAAAAGGAGATATGACCAATTTTTGTCAGGAGCCTGTAAAACATGGCCTCTGAATTGTAATAAGCATGTAATTGAATGAGAACCATAAAGTAGCAACCAGACTGTGACATTTTGTCCATTTTGGCTCATCGCTGGAAGAGAAACATGTGGAAGTAAGAGAAGGCATAAAGTGGGTGCTGCTAACTGTTCAAATGGAATAATTTTCAAGGCCTATGTCCTGGTTTAGTTCAGTGTACTTCATGTTTATCCCATTTGTATTAGATGTATTGCCAGATTACTTCAGGTAATATAGACTTTATTCCGACCTGATTTAGTTTAGTGCCTTTTTGGCTCTGGTGTTCCAAATTTAGTCAGGTTGGAGTACAATTACACTCACTTCAAAAACCATATTTTCTCTGATATTGTGCTGGTTGTTAAAAGTAAGAATGACTGTAGAAAAAGCTTCAGTTGTAGTCATCTGGACTCAGTTAGAAAAACAAGGGGGGAGTTTCTGTTGAAACAAACAACTCTTGCTACTTCAGGAAGGCTCCGCCCAATGGGCGGGTCTTACCACAGAACAGTATTAATATCGGAGTTCTCGATCTAAATTCTTTTATTGACAATGACTCTTGGATGAGAGTCGAAACGTCTATTTTTTCTAACTGAGTCCAGATGACTACAACTGAAGCTTTTTCTACTATGGAACACGCCTGGACGAATGAGGGATTACACCGACATAAGAATGACTGTGTTAACCCATCACTATATATTCATTCTCAAGACGGCCTTACTAAAAGTACACAATCTGATTCAAGTCTTGTAACCTGTACATGGAGTAATACAGGGTTTGACCTCTCTGAAGCTTTCACGCTACTCGCAAAGCCCTCATAATAGTCCATTGTGTCCCGTTGGGATTGTGGGGGCTGTCAAATAACTGTGTGGTCTCACATTGTTTCAAAGCCTTTACACTGGAATCTGTCCAGAACAAAGGCAAACTGATTATTTTTTCTCCGTTAACTTCCAGCTCTGTCTTCCAGCTCTGTCTGTTTGGACAAAATGATACTGTGCTCCTCGTTCAGAGAATTTAGTAAGTCGTCATTACAATGTACAATCCCCAGAAGTTTGACCCAATGGAAAAAAAAAGGTCTGCAGTTTTTGCCCGTAATTGTAATTCTTTGCAAAGTTTTGGTCTCAGTCTATAGCGGATCTAAAGTGCCTCTATAAGGATTCTCCGTGGGGTGCGACGTCTAGCTCGTGTCTGAGCTAAAATGCACCTTAGTAAGCCTCTCTAATTGGCAGCTATCTCATTGGCTTCAACAGAGCACCCCATCACGCACAGGCGGCAAACAGGGCATTGTCAGGGGAGGAAATGGTCATGTGAGTAATGGGCTAATCACTGGTGACGAGGCTAAACAAAGCAATGAAGTTAGCCTGTCAATTATGCCGCGCGTTCATAAAATATAGTTAGCTTTAGCATTTTCTGCAGGGGTTTACGATGGGTTCTGGTCGCTAATACAGGCAGTAAAATTCAAATTCGGACCATAAATTCCAAAGACCTTCTAATTAGGAGTATCATCGGCCAGACGGCATGGGGAGTGTGGTAATGTGGGGCGGCCATGCATGTTTTCGTACCTGTGGCATGATTTATCCTGCAAGCCCCTCGCAGCGGGACCTTCACTACCGAGATATGAAGGGAGACATGCCGGCAAGTCAAGCGCCATTACAACTTGAGTGAAACAAATGGCTAGCGTGTTTTTGCGCCAGGCTGTACAAAGTGTTGGGAGTCTAGTGTAGAGGGGTGTTCGCTAAGGTGTGGCAATGCTATTCACACAACCTGCGCGAGAAGTGAGACCTCCCGCGGGGCCCGTGATTGGGTGAAAAGAAGCATTCATTGTACAACAGACAGAGGCTACGTCAGTCAACCACAGCTACTATGTATAGCAGAGTGCTAATTGCAAACGCCCTTCAAAGATGGTGTAATATGCAGGAGTGATTTGATTTTGTATTGTGTTGTTTGAATGCGTTTTATTCATAAACTGTAGCAACCGCCCCTAGCTTGGACAAACTGAACCTACGGAATCTACTTTGAATCGCACAATCAGGTCGGGGGGTTGCAATGTGTGCTGCCCAAGGACTCAACAGTGATACCGACGCATTTAATGTATCTATCTCCGTGCAGACAAGCAGATAGCAGAAGTTAAAGGTCAGATCTGTGGAAAGGCTAGCCTACTCACAGAAATAATAGTCTTTCAATGTTAATGAATAGAACGTTTTTCAATGAGTGTAATTTTCTTTTTCTTTCATCACAACATTGTACGATTGAAGAAATGCAAGATATCTGCCATGAAATTTCAAATATTTTATTATCTTTTTGTATTAAATTATGTGCATCTATGTTATTTCGGCCACGGTTTTGAGGTAACTAAGCTTTTTAACATTGTGTCGAGGTCATATGATGAGGTCATTGTGTTACGCAGGTATCACATTCTTAAATTCTTTCACCCTTGGAGCAATTATCTTAGTGTTCTATTCCCCTCACTTATGTGCACTCGGTGTCTCTATAAATCTCTACATTTGCGCAAAGCTCCGACTATGAGCAGTGATTAATTATACGAGTTTGCAAAGTCAGCAGCGGCGCTCAGGAAGTGAATAAAAAGACAAGGTTGACCAGGGAGAACAGAACTGAGACGTCGAGGGACAGACACAGCCAAACGACTGTTAAATGAGATGCACGAGGACGTGTGCTGACAATACATGGCTGATTACAGATGCTAAACGACTGTATGTGGGAGAGCGGGCCAGAGCTGCCACTGCTGTGTGTTGTATCATAGCTCCTCAAAACAAGTCTGCTGAAGGTAGCACAGAGCATGCAATTACTATAAAGCCTAAAAGATTCAGCTGTAAGTAGATTGTAAATTGAAAATTGTACTACAGTAAGAGTAAAGTTACTTCAGTAAGTAGTAGAAGTACAAAGTTGTGGTCAAATAAATTATTCGAGTGAGAGTAAAAAAGTCTGGACGTAAAATCTGAATTATAATTGGAAGTTTATGCAATTGGAAGGATAAAACATTAAATAAAGCACCAAATCTGAGCGCTCTTCAATATTTTTTTGAATTAGTTTGTACATGGTCCCTGTGAGTAAGAGGCTGTTACTTCAAGAAAAATATTACTTAAGTAGGAGTAAAAATATAGTGTCAAAAACAATTTGTTGAAAACGTTACTCAGGTAAATCTAACTGGGTACTACCCTAACCCTTCTGAAAGTGTTTCCTATAGGGCCTTCCCTTTATTCAGGGAAAGTTACATGCGGCCAGACTACAAATAGTTCATGACCAACAGTAATTAAAGGTGAACCATGTATCTTTTTTGTTGGAGGGTGGGCGATGGGATTTGTTTTGCCAAGAACGTTCCAGAGTCTGCATGGAGACAATCAGCTGTAGCCAGCAGATAAAAATCAAGGTATTTTTGGCTTTTTTGAATAGTAATGTGAAACTTTCCAAGCAAAGCAATAAAGCAAAGTCACATAGTGTTCATAGTAGTTCACCCTACTTTGTTTTATTATGTATTTATTAGTTAGGTCTACAGGTGAATGGATCCAGTAACTATGGACTTAAGGAGTACATCCTGGTTAACAGTCAGGGATGTTTTTCATCCCCAAACAACGTGTAATGATAAAAACAAACTCCCTGCTTGTCACCAAAGTGTGATCGTCCACATCTCTTCACATATAAAACACACATTGTGCATTTCTGTACTTTCGGGTGCCTGCGTCGGATGATTCTTGTGAGTGTTGCAAAGTGGATTTCGCCAAGTTCAGGAAGTATTAGGTTTTGCTCCGGGCCCAAATGTTCCGTTGAGTGATAGCAGCCGTCTACCACATCTCCATTCCAAGCACTGCGCTGTATTTGTTTACACCAGCGGAAACTCCATCATGATTACTGGCCTTTAAAACTTCAGTCCTCCATCCAAAATGTTATTGTCCACCTTCGCCGTTGACCACAATGCATGAAAGAAAACGCAAAATAGGAAATAAAACAATTGCGCGCCACGTCAAGCATTGCGGAGGAATCCTGTTTCCCATTACATCTTCTTAAGCGACTGGGTTTTTATGCAGAGGTGATGATGCAATTAGCCACACTTTTTCTAAACGCGCGCTTGGATTTCAAAGGAGTTTGCCGAAACACTATCTTGCTTGAGTTTCGGGGGATCTGTGCTTAATTTGGGCCTCCTTTATCTAATAGAGTTTCCCTGCTCTCAAATGCCATGTGGTTCGCTGCAGCGTAAATCAAACAGTGTGCCGTGATGGTCAGCCACTGCCGGAGCTAAGAAGGTTCTTTATCACCGACATCGGCTATGCTCTATCTCCAGCTGTAACAGATTTATCAGGCAGAAAACGCACTCTCCCGGTGAGCTGTTTCTAGTTTTACATTTTAAAACTCTCTCCGCTCGGAATGAGGACTAGCGTTTTTGTTCCATTTTCGCGGCGAACATTTATCTCCAGTACTTGACAACAGCTGCCGACAAAAGCCCCATATCTTGATTGTTTTTTTTTTTCTTCCTTCCTTTTCTTCACAGTGCGTATCCCACTCACTACAGTGTCAGCATAATCCCTGCCAGGAGTGAATATGACACAGTTTACGAGTGGGTGGGATGCGGGTGAGGATGGTGGGCTGGGGAAGGCAATGAGGTTGATCCGTAGTAAGCTGTCCTGTGGTCTTAACCCCTGTAGCACTTACTGTATCTGAGCAGCGGCAGTGGCGGATCAGTAACCAATCTCATGGAGCACAATTCTCTAATTCTTCTGCCCCCTAGAGGCAACATCCAAAAGCATTCTATTGAATTTCAACATTCTCTCAAGCAGAAGTGTGAAGCGACTAAAATAGCCAGTCTGAGCACATTGTAATACATGTTTGAAGACTTTTTTGATGTTATTGTTTAACTCACAAATACAATAATGTTTGATATCAATGGTAATGATGGATAACTGTGGTAAAAGCAATGCTGGTGTAGTTGCAGTAATGCTATACAGACCCTTTAAAATGCCGTTAGGATGTTAAAATTTCAGAATGGGGGCAAAATGCTAGAGGTTTAACATATTAAAAAAAGAAAAAATAACCAACAGTTTGGTATTTCCAGGGTATAAATGTTGGTTAGTTTGCTTTTCTGTTACAAAAGATGAAAAAATAATACTTCTTCCAGCCTTAAATAGTACAATTTGTGCTCATGTAAGTAAAATGTGTGTAGAAAAAATTATGAAACTATTGTGGGCTCAACATTTGTGTAATAAAACTTAAACATATGGATGTTTCGGTCTTCAAAGTGTCTATTATAATCTCCTGTTAGATAAAAGAATAACAGTAAATGTGTTTAAACCAGGCCCTGATCACTCACATGTTTCTGAGTGGTTTTCATTTGACGAAACCCTCTCAATTTTCATATTTTGTGATATTCTGAGGTAATCCCAGTTAATGTATAGGGTCTATTGTACATACTATTGTTACATTGTAACATATAATTTCTTAGTAGTAGTTTTATAGTTGAAGTAGAAATTGTTGTAGTGAAATAGTGATGACAGTTGTGATAATGAAAATGTTGCGTTATTAGCCGTACACAGATGATCAAAATATAAATATAATTGTGATGTTGTTTTCAATTTACACAAACTCTGAATATTCAGTTTATATTGTTAAAAAAAAAAAAATCAAATGCTGCTAAAGAGCTGATGAAAAATTAAAGTGGAAAAGTTAAACGTTCCATAAAGTTCAATAAAGTTCAATAAAGTATTGAGTACAAAGTTGGTAATTCGTCCGATACTTCAGCCTCAGCATTACATTTATAGACACGTTTAGGCCATTTCTATCTGATTTGGCGTCCCTCTTTCTTGTCCGTGTCATTTTTACGACTCTCTCTACGGCTGATCCGGTTTAACTACAGGTCCACTCGGCAGCTCCGACGCTAAACGCTGAGTGTACAACACAGATCAATATTCAGGGCAGCTCTTTTCAGAGTGAGCTTTGATTTACACTTACACAAGACGATAGAGACAAACAGCACAAAAGAAAGAAAAACTGTTTCAAAAGTCTCCACAAAATGAACCCACGAATTACGCCAAGGCACAGATGCCACCCTGTCCGATGGGCAGCTGGCACGCTGTATATTTCCGTTAATATTTCGCATTAGCCTGTGGCGCTACATAATACCAGATGATTGCTTGTCTGTTATGGTATATGATGAGAAGTGTTCGGGGCTGTTAATGTGAGACGTCTCTGTTTACCAGTGTGATGGATGGCCTCCCTGATAGGACCTGAGTTACGTTCAAGAGTGTCACCGCCAAAAGATGACAGATGGGTCCAGCTGTCTGAGATATGGACACTTCTGACCACACCAAGGATGCATTAATCACAACGCGGCTAACCAGCAACCACTTTGAAATGAGCGACTTAACAAGAAACAATTTATGCTTAAAACAAGACAAAAAAAAAGACTAGTATTGAAGTTGTAAACAGAAGACAATGCCAGCAGCTGCAAAGGATCGAGGTGACCCAAAGAACTTATAACACGATTATCTGTCACAGGCCCAGTAATAAAGATAAATGAGGTAGGGGCGGGGGTGGGTAGGGTGTTGATGCTGTAATATAATATTAAGTGATGGCAGATATCCAGAAGTCAGCATTATGCCTGAGTGGGATTTTAAGAAGATGAGCCACAACCACTTCCTTAGTCAATATAAATAAACCCGGCACAAGACAGTCTACAACAATCTGATGCTGTTTGCCCGAGTAAATCAGTACATTTTCTCTCACGATGTGATATCTTTTTCAATCAGGACGAAACATGTTCAAGACTCCTCCTTAATTTGGGTAAGTGCTTTACTTATACATCCCTGAGCTATCACAAATGTTTTTGAAATCACTTTGAGATTGTATTATGTTAAATACTCTTTGTACAAGTATACTAAACAACACTACTGTCATTACAAGGGAGTATAGATGGATTTCATGTAGTTTGAAAGTGACTAGAGAGGGTGGAATTTGCTGTTGATCAGATTTGTTGACCTAAGGTTCATTTCTCTAGAATTACTGAGCTTATACAAATTAAACAAAAACTGGCACAACATTCATCCTCCTCTGCTGGTACCGTATTTTCTGTACTATAAGTTTTTTCATAGTTTTGGCCGGGGTGCGACATATACTTATACTTATATACTTACACTCTAAAGCAACTTATATGTGATATTATTTGCTATTTTCCCACTTGCAACTGCATTTCATACTCCAGTGCGACTTATATATGTTTTTTTCTTCTATATTATGCATTTTTTGGCTGGTGCGACTTATAGTCCGGAAAATACGGTATAAGTAAATCAGTAAATCAGAAAATGGTGCCACCAAAAGATGTGATTGTTGTCAGTTGAAAGGACCTTAAACCATAAGCTTAAAATGACCAATCCCGCGCCAATCCCCAACAAATGATGACGGGTTTAAAATTTGCAGATCATAAGTTTCAATATTTCTTTCAAAAACAGTAAATCTCCCATCAAATTCTCAAATGTTACCGCCCCTGTCACACACACACACACACACACTGAAAAAAGGCTCTCTCATTAATTAGAACCAGGCAAAATTTGAGTTGATTTAATTAGCATCGCGGGTTAGCTTTGTTTAATGAAATGCAACAGTTTTTCATGTGAAGATCTGACCATTTTTGCAGCAACAACAAAAATCCACAATTGCAAAAAAAAGTGAGGGATTCAAAATTAGATCGAGACTCCACGTGGAGAGAAGGGTCATTATTTCAGCACTGCGGGGCGCTCGCTTAAACACCACTTTGTTCTCAATCCTCAGCGCAACATAAGCAATAACATGTAAACCTGCTTATGTATTTCTGTGTGCATCTTATAAGTGGAGATGTTATGCCTCCCGCTGAGCTGTGTATACGAGCACAGTTTGGTATTCTATGGAAATCCCACCATTTTTGTCAAACACTCACTGCTGCCAATGCTCCACAAGGAGAAAAAAGTGTTTTGCAGTAACCAGTATCTGTCTATAACTCAACACAAACAACATAGCGGCTGTTTGCTTGTATCCTGCGGCGTTGTATATCAGACAGCTTCATATTGTATTCCTTCAAAACATTTATTTATTGTTTGAAAATGATTTAAATCTGTTGCACAATAGAAACATTTAGACGCATGGAGTACAGTATACGTATTGCATTGTAAATGTATTGTTATTTTCGAACACTGTTTATGCCCGTGTAAACTATTTGAAGGTGTGATACGAAGTCTGCCGCCTTAAATGTTCCACAGTATCCATGGAGACAAGCAGGCCAAGTTACAGGTCAAACATTTGGATTGGTGACACGGCTCACTGTAACAATGGTTTTCTATATTTTTAGTACTTAAAAAACTCACAGCACATATGAAAAAAAAGATAGAAGAAGTTGAATGCCATATCATCATGTAAGCTTTATTTTGAATATTTTCACGGTCTGTAGTAAATATAAAGAGACAGACCACAATATTTTTTTTAACAGTATATTATACTGTTAAAAAAAATATTGTGGAATTATCCAGGGAAAGCATTAACATTAAAGGTGGTGGACCAAAAGTTAAATAGTGCACTTTTGATCTGATCTGATCTGAAAAGTATTTTTCAATGTCTTCTTTATCTTTGTGGATTGATTTAAACAACAATATCGGAGATTTTTTTTCTACAATCTATATATTTATATATATGGGAATTATATTATTATTTTTGTATTTAAAATTGTCATATTTGAAGTGGAAGATTTATGCTGGACATTTGCAGTGAGATTTTGGGATGGCTTCTACAGTCTCTACAGCATAGCAAGGGCCCTTTCTTTAAAAAATATACATCTAATTTCCCTCTGTCCGTGGTTGATACCTTATTTTTTATATTCAAATATCACATACACCTTTGAAACAAACACATTGAATTACATTGCGTTGAATTGTACTACAAGCAGTCATTTAGTGTATGTTGAGTATTCTGTTGCCTCAGTAATCTGGTTGGACACGTCTCGGTCGCCGTCAGGAGCACAGCGTGTCTCTCCTCCCTCGCGCTCCCCACCTGCACACCTGTTCTATATTCTAAATGCTAAGCGACGTCCCGCCGCGCGCACTGGAATACAGATTTGGATGGATTCCCTCACAAAAATATATATAACACTCCGACGCTTAGCAACACTGTGCAGATAAAGCGCGTACGGGGGAGGGGGGGAAGAAAGACGAGGAGAAATGTAGAGAAATGTCAAAATCCTCGCTGACAGATGCTTTCTAAAGCTCGTAAAAGATGCCACTATCAGAGAAGTGTGCGAACACTGTGCCATTGTGTGCGGGGTAATTAAAGGACCACAGCTGAAGATGCAGTGGCAGTGGCCTGAGGGGGCTTTCCTCACTCCTTCAACACATGAAACACCTGCCCAAGACGCTATGTCCTTGGAGAGAGAAACATACAATGATATAAGGAAATAAATGGTTGGATTGTGTCAATTGTAAGTAGAGGAATCATCTATTCATCAAGAAATTATTCTTTCAATGAATCAATTAGTTGTGTAAAATTGCAAAATGCACGTGAATTAGCTGCATTTGACCCAGATAAAGTCAGGTCATGTGTAGTGTCATGCACACAGACAAAGGAAAGTGCTATATAATTAAAATATAAACATTCATATAATTTACACATTAAGAATCAATACAAAAATCAAGCAATTATGACAAAAACACTGTAAAGTCAATGAAAATACAGTTAAACTTCCATGCATTAAATCTTAGTGAGTTTCATGAATACCATAGAAAGAAAATTAAGAAAATGAATCATGTTTGGTCTGAACTCTAGGGACCATCAAAAGATCACCACTAAATAAAAAGCACCACATAAATCAAACGTGATGCCATTTGAGGACATTTTGATTGAATAAACGTAAAGACAATATCATCAAAACCCCCAAAACGGACACATTTCCACTGTCATTTTGATGTATTCACGGCTTTTTGTCTGAATCATAAAACCTCTTCTTTCGGCGCATGATGCCACATTTAAAGAGTGTCTGTATTCGTACAACAATCTGAAATATGTCCTTGTGCTATTTGCCGGAGAATGACCCCTCTTCTCTAATTAAAATCTCGCTCTTGCGTCCACCGCGCATTCCACGAGCGGCAATCTGATGGAGCGCATGGATTCATATGCAACACGCCATATTACAGAAGGCTTTGATTAGTGAAGTATTCAAGAGCTGTCAATCACGCAGCCTTCCTCCATTTGATCACATGATATTTCTGACATTTCAATATCTGAAGAAGGCGTCCGTGGTTCAGCAGCGCCGGTTGTTTGCTCACAATAGTCTATTTGTTGTCATTTTTTCAGGCACCAAAAGCTTACAGTTAAAATTAAAAATCTTAGTGACATCGCTTTGCTCCATCAAGCTGCCGGGGTTAAAGATTGGGACAAACACATTTTTTCTCCTCACAGCCATTACCATGAAGTATTTTTCTCTAGTTTACACAGTCACCACCCGAAGCTACGAGCGATCAAAACACTGGCATAAATGAGCACTAAAGGGTTCTCGCAGCATCGTAACGCGTTGAAAGATGTTTGCCACACCACAGCACAATATGGTGATAACAGGATAATAAACTATCTTTTTATTGTCTGTAATGCCACAGAAATAAACGAGGACAGAGAGTGCCAATCCAGAGGCAGTTTCACAGTATGAGTTGACCAACAAAACACACGGTTTTGTCCCTCTACACGTCTTCGGCAAAACAAAGGCCATAACTGGACTTGAGCTTTGGGGTAAATGCCACAAAGCTAAAGGTCCCTTATCTTTAATTATGGTAAATATATGGTAAGATCTACCCTGTCTCGCAATGGTGCACATTTTTTGAATAAAATGAATTAAAAGGTTTTGTTGGACTACTTAATTCCCAGTCTCAAAAGCCCCATTCACATTATATGAGAGATTTTATGCTTTTTTTAGTCATTACTTTGTTAGGTTGAATAGTACCTGTAGTAAATATGAAGTTTTACACCAGTCTTGTGGCAGTTTGTGAAGACAAGTTTAAAATTAACACTATATTGACCTTTTCCCACTGTCGTTGTAATCTCACTTCTGGTCCAGCAGAAACTCCATTGGTTTAAATGCAGAACGAGGGAAAGTATGCTATAAAGTAGACTGATTTGTGTAAAATATCCATTGTTCATGTGCACCAACAAGTCAACGAAGCACCGATTCCCTGGGCGGCCCAAAAACTGTGTCAAATTTACTTTCTCTTGAGGTTGGGAGCCCTATGTTAACTAATACAACCGGAAGAAGGATTAGGTCGTATGGCGGTGCCCAGATGGGCCTACGGAATAAGGTGAACATTATCATTTTTGTCATCATAAAATGACATCCAGAATGCAGAAGAAATGTATGTGGAAAGATCATAAGCATGTATTTCTATTTGTCTAATAATAACTTTTGTGTAAAATGAACTAGATTTAACTGCAGCACGTCCAACCAAGACTATGATAATAAGGTTAAGTACATTTGAGTGAAATTAGGTATCTAGCCTATAATATGCATATGAGATACTGTTGTGTCACATCTACTCTGTCTTTACAGACTATTTTGTTAGTAGTACAAGTACACTTATGCAAAATGTGATTATTTTGAGCTGCATGCCTTCGGCAAAAACAAACAAAAAGTGGTAGAAAAAGGGAATAGAATTCGCACAGGTTAAGTCCAAGGTTGACTTCAAACAGTTGAAATAAAACATTGATGAGTTGAAAAAGTAACACATTTGGTTAAAATAACCCACCCCAACCAAAATGGCCTTCTTTAAGCTTTAAACATTGTTATATGCATTGTTCCCTACTCAAACATATAGCTGGAGTTACATTGTGCTTCATTCACGCTCCTTTCATGAATAATTTCATTGATTAATGTCACAGGTAGTAATCCTGCTCGGTTTTTAAGTCCATAAATCATTGCCAGACTTGTTGTGACCATGTTTACTGTCAAATAACATTCATTACAACTGTGTGCTTGTATTAACATGCGGTTGATTTGCTTGGATAGAAAGCTTTTGTCTATTTTTATGGTTCATTCCCGCTGCTGTCAGGCAAATTCTTAATTTGCCCGATGAAGGCCTAGTTCCCGAAAAGTTGCCTCTTCAACTGTAAACAAAAATTCACCTCGCAAGTCATTTTTCACAGTAAGTTCCAAACCACAAAATGCCAGAGCAAAGGTATTTAAGCATTTAAAGCATTTAAAAAAAAAACTTACACCACTCATTTTAAACTTTTATTTTGTTTACCAGTTTGGGGAAATCAAATTAAACGATTGTGATGTTGTAAGATCTTAAGGATATTATGAAGCCTGTTAGGTCGAACAGAGATGATTTATTCATGTTCAAATGACTCACCACTAGTAGGAAAAGAAGTGTGGGCTTTCATCACGTCTCACTTGGGGCTTGTGCAGAGTTTGAGCGGAGTTTGCTATGGCCAAAAGACATCATGAATAGAGGAACATAGACACGACGGAACTATCCCGTGCCCTGCGTGTGGTTAGGTGAAGGCTACGATAACATAGTTGAGGTTGAGGAAATGCAGCGGTTTGTATTAAATATTGCAAAAATAAACATGGTAGTCATCAGACCCAATCTGAGATGAGCTATATCTCCCCAAGCGCATTTGTCTCCCTGTGTTTGGAAAAGCCTTCTGGATACAAAAATATAACCATCAAAACATTAATAATCACCACAAAAACAAATGAAAAGGATATCAGCGGTCATTTCACAGACAGTCTATATTTCATCTGATCATCGCCTGGTCTGCTTCAAAGTTTATTCCAGAAGACACTGTGGGATTTATGTGAAGAACAAATACAATCCATCTTCACTGGTATTTTTAGATTAATTATATTTTTTACGGTGGTGCAGAAAGGTCCGAATGTCAGGACTCAAACATACTATTTGAATGTTTTATTCTACACATTCTTCAACACAATAAGTTACAATGGATAATACAAATACTTGTGATGTCTTTTGCCTTTGGTTTTATCTCACAACTATCTTAACTTATCACAATTATTCAGGGTCAGAACTAAAAAATAACAATCGTGACAATTTTAGAAGCAAAATCAACCCATTTAAAATGAATCTAGAAATTTTTTAAAACTTTTATCTCTGGCGGTTTGTGTCTCATTAACTTGACTTTATCGTTCATTAAGTTCATGAATCAGGTCAAAGACTAAAAGAAAGTGATTTATTACACAATTTGAATGTGGGTTAAATCGTGATTGTTCTTCTCACAATAATTCTAACACTAACATTCTCTTTCTTTACATAGGACAGTTTCTTTTATATATTTTTGTTGCTTTATGTTCAAAAAAAGAAATACGGGTTGAAAAAAAAGAAATGGAAGGCTTCTAAATTCACAATATTTGTTATATTCATTAAAATCACAATTGGCTTATTACACTTTTGTCATTTTCCAGCGTCTTTATGATAACTCCTCTTTTGGCATAATGTTTATAGTCTGCACAGTCTAAATAACGACTAACAATTATTAAAATAGTCAATCATTACCTGAGCTCTACTTGAATTTTGGAGTTTTAATATGATGAACAATTTGTACAAAATAAGTAGTCAGCTCTCATTTAGTATCATACAAAGGTACAAAAAATAAATGAAAAAAGGCTACATGTGTAAAAAACTAAATATTTACAATTGTGTGAGGAACAAATGCTGTATTTATGATGAAACAAATCAGTTATAGTCACAAACACACTGTGTGTATAAAATCATGTCCACCATGTTTTCACGCAAAGTGTAGTACTCTAATCTGCCACATGCACTTTAAGGAACATAACTTGCTTGATAAGTTACTGGAAGATCTGAATATAGTACATGTAATGACATCATGCATATTCCAGGCAATACTTACTGGTTACAGATTTTGGCTGAGCAGTTTTACCAGTCACCATCAAGTCATGTCAAGTTTATATGCAAATTACAAGTCTCTTATTGTTAGAAGTGCAGTGCAATTAGAAGTAACTATTATGGAAGTGTCATCATTTTACTTGACAGTTTTCCCCCGATGCTGTTTCTTATTAATTAGTGGGTGCTGATAGAATATTGCTGAATGAACAAGTCTTAATGCTGAGGGTGATGCCTCCTCTTCTGCACAGTGATGTCTCTGTTAGTGAGGCGTGTGCTGCCAGCGCTGTCATTAATTAAATGGCATGATCACAATGTAATATATGAACGATACAGACTCAAACAGCACATTTAGCATTAGCACCAGACTGATAGAAGATTACTGTTAATTAACAAATATCATTTTTCATTGTTATAATTTTATTAGAAAGTTTTATGAGGTTTTGTCTTGTATTGTACATGTAAAAAAAAACTAGCTTTCTTAATATACTAAATAACCTCAACACGACTTCTGTCATTCTAAAATCAAATCAAATCATTTCAGACTCATTTTCTTTATAAATTAGCTAAAGTTGCAATAGAGCTGTGAAGTTAATCACATTTTTATCAAAATCGAGATTAAATAATTTTTAATCATCTGTGATCGGTTTAACAGCCTCTGGAGTTCAGACTTTGGAGGAATAAATGTGACTATTGTCTTGAGCTAAATAGCAATTATATGAATAAAAAATATTAAATATGAGGGGATCATGATTATTATTTAATTTAATTATTTTTGGCATATTACCCAGCCCCAATTGCATAGAGACTGAATTTTGGCGCTTCTATTATAGAAAGCTAGAGTACTTGACACATTTGTGTATAGAGTAAAGTGACAGATGTGTATTATAAAAGCCAATCAATCAATGCCACGTGTTGGCAGTGGAATGATCTGATAAAACGTGCTGTCAACCAAGACATTATGGGCAGAAGACATGCTGCTACAGTAACACCCAGCCATTATAAGCTGTAGAAGCATGTTTTTATATTTAAAAGTTATTTATTTGTCCTATCAGTATGAAATTTATACCAATTTATGGTTTGAAGAAGCCAGCTCGGGTTATTTTAAACTTAACCTGGATTGGTCCTAGTTTAAATCCAGTTTAGTCCTACAATAGTCCTAGTTTAGGCCTTTTCGATGAGGGTTTGAGTCACAATTTAGTCACAATAATTTTGATGTGTGGTTCTAAGGATGTACCCCTAATGTGCCCTTAGAACCGACGTACCAAATTTAAAATGTTCTTCTCTCAAACCAATGAAATGTACATCCTCATTTATATTATTTCTATTTATTCAATCCAAAACAGTGCAGTCCAAAGCATCACTTAACCATTCCATTGACTTCTCTTGCAGTTAACTGGCTTCACTTAACACACACTAAGGTCAAGGTTGTCGAGTCCCCTTTACAGGATTTCAATCTCTCTCTTCTACACACATAAATGATTATATACAGTATGTTGGTGAACCTGCACAGTTCTCCACGTATATGTTGTTTCAGTGATAAATGGCTGAACCTGTAGTTGCTCACAGCCGCCGCGCTCCAGCTCATCCTTCTTGCTGTTACCTTGGGCCTATAATTTAATAACCTCAAACTCACTCGGCCAACTGCGATCCGACTGTGCGCCCTGATGGCAGGAGTGTGTGTATACACCTGCACTAATTACCTTCTCTCTGTGATTATTTATGAAAAGCACTAAAGCATGTGCAAAGCGATTCATTGGTCAGAATTCGAGGCAATTTTTCACCCAGCCATCCACAGATACTCGCAGCCCTCTGGAGCGGCAGTGCACGAGCCGGGTCGACCTCAGGGGGACGTGTGGCAGTGATGGTTTTTATTGCAAAGGCTTAAGGTTATTAAAAATGTATTCTAAATGTGTTGCACTGACTCCAAAATCCTCCTGTATTCACTGTTTAAGCTTGATGCTTTTATTTAATGAACCCAAAACATTTAATTTGAACAAAAATAACAGTTTTACATCAGAGCTCTGTTTGTGTTGGTTTGTTTGACTGTGGTGATGCAGAACTGGTAAAAGTCTAAAGTGGGGTGCACGGTGGCAAAGGCGGTTAGCGCTGGGTTCGATTCCCGGACCAACATCACATGATCTCTCTGGGTGGAGTCTGCATGTCCTCCCCGTGTTACCGTGGGTTCTTTCCGGGTTCTCCGGCTTCCTCCCACCGTCCAAAGACAAGCATGTGTAAGATTGGTAACTCTAAATTGGCCCTAGTGAATGAATGTGAGAGTGAATGATTGTCTGTAATGTCTGTCTCTGTGTTGGCCCTGCGACAAGTTGGCCACTGTCCAGGGTGTACCCCGCCTAAGGCCCGAAGTCACGACCCTGAAAGGGAACAAGCGGGATGGATGAAAAGAGGTTTTCTTCAGGGAAAAAAGACAGAACAGTAAACAAATGATGAACAAAAGGTTTGAACTTGGGCCGGTCCAAACGCCGGTCAGAAAGTCAAATTGGTATAAACGGGAGGTTCAGAGGTGTTTTGTTTTTGTTAGCATTAGCACTAAAAGTTGCTAAAATTGCAAAATGAAGCTGCAAACAATCAGTGTTGGCCAGTTTTTTTTTGTTACTGTAAATGTAATGAGTCCCACTCTTCTGAGTTCTCCTTCCAAGAATATAGATTTTTTTTTTTTTTAAAAAGAGCATGTCCTAAAAGAGCATACACAAACAAATAACAAAACATCAAATACATTTTATGAAAAACAGATGCTTTGACGTTGTTATTGTGTGCATACCACTTTCAGGGTGTATTTGATCAAACTGAAATTCATTCCATATTTTGGGGAGTGGAAACGTTTCTGTTTTTTTGGTGTCAAATGTACTTAATGTAGCAACGGACACAGATACTTCCAACCAGTCTTAAGTTATCTCTAAAACTTTTATGCCTAAAACTACTTTCCTGCAGGTGCTCATTGACGGACAGAATTGGCTGCACTCATCGTCGAGTGTTCGGGAGGACTAATTGAGCCAAAACTTCTTTGGCATCTCTGATTACATTACATGAGTGGAATATTCCTTTCTCCCAACTGCGCAGTTACTGGGAAAACAATAAGAAAGACAAACTTACAATGTGATTAACAGGAGGTAATGATTTCTCAGGTCTCCTAATTAACTATGCTGGGTTATCGCTAAACAGAACAAACTGGGAGGATGCCAAATCAATCCAGAACATTTGTATTCATTTTCCACCCTAATGATGGCGAAAAATCTAATTTGTTTGGTGATGAAAATGACAACAGATACAGAGATTTCTCGACCCCTCCATTCAAGCCATTTAATATGGTTAAATTGTACAGTAATGAAGTGCACTGATAGCCTTTCACTGTTGTAAAGAGAGCAGCAAGTCAGACGTGATAAAAATGAAAAGCTAACTTGAGCGTATCATTGGAGATGGTATAACATGCGGCGCAAATTAGAGGGAGCATAATCTGATGCAGTTTGGCATATCATGAACTCAAGAAATTCAAATACAACTAAGGAATAATACTACATAATAGATTCATATTAGGGTTTGTTCACACCAGTTTGGTCCTGGTTTGACCCCATATAGATTCTGATTATAAAGTTGATTTGGTCTCGTTCTAGTCCCAATTTGGCATTTGCCTTGTCCATTTGTTCTGGGTTTAGTCCTAGTTCAGTCCAAATGTTAATGTGGTGTTTGTGTGTGTGAACGCACTCTCAGACACTGAAAATCAACCAAGACCAGAGACATATCATCCTATTTCTAATGCTAAATCTACTTATGCATATACTTCTCCATAATCTAAACATGTAGGTCATTGGTCAGTTTGGTTTGAACAAGTGATTTTATTCCACCATATACCATAGAAAATATTTGAGTCATTGAAATACACATCCAGGCAAAGCAAAAACGCCTTCGCAGAGACAAACAGCTTGCGTGTCTTCCATCAGAATAGTTGCATTGAGCACATTTCGAAGTGGTAGGTGCCAGTCGACTGTAAACCCTGTTGGAGATAAGTGAGAAGATGAATGGATCAATATTGTGTATACGTTTATTTTTTATTACATCCGATAATGGCAGAATGTGGACGGATACACAAATAATTCCACTCTGCGAACCATGGACGTGTGCTCGCTTTGACTGTGCATTTATTAGCAGTGGGTGTAGTCATGTTGCAGCAGGTGACAGCCAGTTAGATGTGACAGAGCCTCCCCAATTTCAGACAGCTACATCATGAGAGGATGATGTCTTTGAATTATTGATACATTCTCAAGGTTGAGTGCATGCCGCTTTTTTAAAAGGGGGTGCTTGAAATGCGAGGGGAAGCGGGACGCATTTCAGTCTGAAATTCAACAATTAAACAGATTTAAGTACACTCCAGCTACACAATGATACCAGAGGTTTGAATGACTTTGGATTGTGACCTCACGAGGATTAAGAATGAGACCGGCGGCAGATGCTCGCGTCTTTGCGCTACCAGTTGGAGTATTTGATCCGCACAGGCTACGGATCATGAACAGGGAGTTTGTTATAATTAACTAAGAAGAGTGAAATAAGCCTATAGAGATTACACTAATTACCTACTATCTTCTGGTTTCAGCGGAGGATCAGACGCGTCTTAAGTGTCTCAGTGTCAAATGCTGCGAAAATGTCAGTTCTTACTATGGTGGAAACAGCAATGGTACAGTTTAGATACGGATGACATGTAATGTAAAGGTCCGCTGGCTAAGAACATCACTGCAATTAAAGATCAAATATAGGCCCACATAAAGAATAATCAGGTATTTCAGGTCAGGGTTGGATTAGAAAACACTGCAACTGTAAGATATTTTAAATAAATGTGTTGGAATCATTTTGCAAAGGCACAAAAATAACTAGGATTTCTTTTGCATTTTTGTCCAGTGTCAAAGGTTTTTGCAATAGACACATTTTAATCACCACACCCCCTACTCTGCCTGTCCAAAAACTGTTGCCAACTAAGCAATTACAGTTTGCTCCTACGGGATAACAGCTCCATGGGTGATGATCTGATGCAGTGAGTGAACAACCATGTGAAAGACAAATCCCGTGGTCGTGGAAAAGTTGTCAGTGTGTTTGAAAAGGGTAAAATCATTGGCATTAAGCAGGGAGAACATCTAAGGCAGGGGTGTCCAAACTTTTTTCACAGAGGGTGGCATTTTGAAACTTATACGGAGCAGAGGGCCACAAACCACCCGAAAATGTAGATTTTTTTTTGCATTTGACATAGTTTTGATGCCTCCACACCTTTAATAAGACTTGGAACATTAATATTATGTTGGTATAACATCAAAATGCATCAATCTATCCAATTTAACAGTAAAAACTACTACTTTTTGTTGTTTGGATCAACAACAATTGGTCAGAGGGCCGCATTTGGCCCCCGGACCTTAGTTTGGACACGCCTGATCTAAGGAGAAGCAGAAACTAATGTACTACGGATCTGAACCCCAATGTGTGCAGTGGTCTCTTTAATATAAATAAAATAATGCAACACTGGATGGAAATACATCGTTTAATATTGCTGAAGCTTATTGAAACTATGCCAGAGCAAATTTGCGTTATAATCAAAGTTAAAGGAGATCCTACGAAATATGAATAGAGCGTGTGCCCCTTATCTTTGGTATAACCAGTTTACATTTTATTTTCCGTTCCATCTTTATGCCCAAATGACTATGTAAAAAGCAGCTTGTGTTGTGCATAAGAAAATGTATTATTATCCTTTGATTCTTCATATTCAGTTAGCACATCTGGAAGCCTATAGGGTTAACCACACAGTGTAGATTTAAGAGGGTGATGAAGTAGTCTGAAAGTGGCCTCATCTTTCAAAGTGTCTCTTGATTCTGAACTCTCGGCAACTCAAAGTTGGGGGCATAATGTGTCTGTGTTGTCAGCCATATTAACAAAGTGAACACACCATTAAACAATGTCATTAAGCAGCGACTCATGCTAATGTCTTCCTTTAACTATCAATGACGCTTAGCTTACTGCTCCGAAAGGGAAATCTGTTTTCTGGATTATTAGGCCAAAATAGAAAGACTGGTGAGTGCTGTTGTGGTGGGAGGGACGTCGCAGTTAAATTGAATTGAAATAACTCAAATGGCAAGGATGTGTGTGGCGTACGACTGGCTGTGATTGTTTTTATTGATGTATTTGTGAGTGGTTAGCGCACAATCAATGAATCGGTTGCTTTTACACTGTGTCCTGAGCAATATCCATTTAGCATGCCCATCTAAATGCTAATAGGATGAAAGCTGTGTGAAAATTGCTCAGTTTAACCAATTTGATAATTTGCTGATTGCTAACTACATGTAACTTTGTGCCAGCAGAACCTTGACATCACACCCAAAATTCACTCTACTTAGTTGTTTTTTTCTTCTTCTTCCTCTTCTTTTCACTCTTTGCTTGGCCTGGGGCTTTCCTCACAATTCTGACCCAAAAATATCTAGTGAAGATTTCTAAGGCATGTTTTTTGTCAATGTCAAATACATGACAGAACGACCTGCAGCCATGTCTGCTCGTGCTATACCTGGGAAATAACTGACATCTAAATGGCTAAACTTGCTTTAATTGAATGTTCCAAATGACTATAGTCTGTAGAAGTGATGTTTGCTTCTATGTGGCAATCTTCCACTGCCATATTAATCAGCCTCGCCCCATAGGCCTAAACAGATGGCTTTGATAACTGGCTTAAAGCGGTTCAGAACTCCATAGACGGAGCATTTCTGGCTTTATTTGCTGCCGCTCTCGTGCAAACAGTGCCATTA
Source organism: Eucyclogobius newberryi (assembly GCF_026437365.1). Classification (NCBI taxonomy): domain Eukaryota; kingdom Metazoa; phylum Chordata; class Actinopteri; order Gobiiformes; family Gobiidae; genus Eucyclogobius; species Eucyclogobius newberryi. Next base: position 29,727,023 of record NW_027316532.1, on the reverse strand, counting down.
TACACTTGGCTTGGGGCAAAGATTCCCTGTCAGACAGCCCAAACGCTGCGTGTGTATTTGGACCCATGACACGAGCATTTCTTAAACCACTCCATTGATGCTAATATTAAGTGAGCGTAACTGGCTCCAGCCACCTTCAGCACGGAGACATTTTACAACAGGAAAGTGAAGCAGGGGTGGACCTCGAACACACAGCCAATCACTTTCGGCTCTTTCTTACGAGTTTGTGATTCATAAAATGTTCCACTAATTACATGCAAAAAGCTCGCAGTGGTCTGATTTTGTCACACGTTTCTTTATCTGGCCCAAATTATAATGAATCAAACATAAACTTCTACATAATAAAAGCAGGATATATTTATGTTTGTATTATTTGATTTGTCTGGTTATAGTTTTGGTTAAAAGTTAAAGTTTTGGTTATGCATATAGATTTGAATATATGACTTGTCCTGTTGTCTTGAGTTGGGTTGACAAAGTGCTGCTGGAGATGAAACTGTGAAGTGAGATTTCCCATTGGACTTATTTGAAATAGACCGGATTAATTGCTCACAATTAATTGAAGAAAAAGATTCAGTTGAGGTTTCAAAATTAAGTTATATAGTTTTGCTCGACGAGAACAATTACACAGAGTACTGAAGTACTTTTGATGGATTGGATACATCACTTCAAGGTGACTCAAGTGTTTGATTAGTCGAAAGCTGCGCTATAAAACACCACTTTAAAAAACGACTGAAACATTTCCATCTTTGCACTGACTTACGGCAATGTCTGCAATCTTTGAAAATGAAATCTCTTTCAGGTGGCCTGGAAATGGATTCTGTACTTTGCACAAAAATGTTCTGCTCAATTTGTCTCCACTTTGTGACACGAATCTGATGAAGTGGTGGAAGTAAACACCAAGAAATGTGTCTTCAAAAGAATCAAAATAAATATTGAAAGTACATTTGACGTGGCACACAGCGCAATCATTAGAACTAACCTTGGGTCAGCGATGTTTTTTTAATTTTATTTTTTATTGAAAAAATTCTGTTAATTAGACATTAAAAACATCTTGTAAACATAGACTTAAATGCTGAAATCATGACAAAATCAGAAACAGACTAGGTAGGATCAGAAAAAACAAGAGGAGACCAGGGCTGCGTCCGAATGTCACACGAATTTTAGGAGTCACACCATTTTTACTGCTGTCCGAATGTCCAGCAGGTGAAAAAGAAGTGAACTCAAAAAGTCCCACGCTGGACCTTGAACTGTAGTGTCCAGCGCTGGTCACGGGACTGATCAGTATGGACCACGATGATTTGGGACAGTCGGAAAAGCAACAGTGGAACAGCGACAGGTCTTAAACTGGACACAACACGACTGAATGAACACAGACAAAACAGCTGCTTTAACTCACTGCGATTATGAATAAACCACTCAAAGTCACAAAGTCGTTTACCTTGGCTTGAACTGTACAAAGATCTACATCACAGGCTAAGTTTGAATAATCTAGTCCGTTTGAGGTTTAACATAAGATCCGTGTTAAATATGTGTATTATGTCCATAAATATGTGTGTGTCAGACGGATTTTACAAATATTTATTACAGAAATACCTTTTTATTGGAGTTTTGCAGAGTTAGCCTCTGTGTCCGGAGATCTGGTCGTCGAGGCCCCACGTCGCTCTTTTGAGCTGTGCCCGGCCGGGCCCCGTGGGGAAAGACCCGGCCACCAGGCGCTCGCCGTCGAGCACCCATCCCAGGCCTGGCTCCGGGATGGGGCCCCGGTGACGCCAATCCGGGCGATGTAACTGGCCTTGTTTTTGTTGTCATCGTAGAGGGCTTCTGAACCGCTCTTTGTCTGACCCATCACCTAGGACCTGTTTGCCTTGGGAGACCCTACCAGGGGCTTAAAGCCCCCGACAACATAGCTCCTGGGATCCTTCGGGCGCTCAAACCCCTCCACCACGTTAAGGTGTCAGTTCAAGGACACCGGGGGGATGTCCCACCGGGAAGAGGCCCCGGGGAAGACCCAGGACACGCTGGAGGGACTATGTCTCTCGGCTGGCCTGGGATCCCCCCGGAGGAGTTGGAGAAGTGTCTGGGGAGAGGGAAGTCTGGGAGTCCCTGCTTAGACTGCTGCCCCCGCGACCCGGTCCCAGATAAAGCGGAAGAAGATGGATGGATGGATGAAGTTTTGCAAACTTTTTTTCCCACCCAGACCCCAGTCATGTGACCCGACAAACATGCAGTGAATGAGGGTTTAAGGACCAGGCGGGACATTCAGACGCACTCCAGGTCAAACTGATGCTAAACCAAGAACTATCCTAAACATAAAGTGCATATGAGTTTACACTATTGACCAAAATAACATCACATAAATATGAACAGTATTTTTGGGTAAGATTATTATTCTACTTCCTCCATAGGCAGTAGATGACATTCTTTGAGTTACTATGGCAACTAATTTATACATAAGTTATTATTTGATTACAACAAATATAACAACACTTTTATATCATTAAATTAATGTTTTAAGTCGCTAGAAAAATGTCTTCCTTTCATGTCATTTTATGTAACTTTGTGTATTGACGACAAAGATAGAAAGATTCCTTTTTATAATTAAGCTAATTTACACAATTTTCAACATTCCCCCCACAAATTTTCTTCACAAACTGCCACTTGAATTTTGTAAAACTATAATTTTTATTTATACCACCAAATGAAGTAATATTTAGAAAACATAACCTGCCCTATGCACTTAAACTACTATGTTAATCAATACAACAAAACATTCCCATTTATCACAAGATTGTCGTGCACCCCAGATTGATATCACACATTTACTTTGAACAATAACGGGCATCGTAAAACAGGCAGTGCATTTTAAAGGGCTGCATATGCTTCCAATCCAGTGTTTTGCTGTCATGTTGCATTTTGCGAATATGGAGAGAATGTGTGTCAGAGCTGAGCATTGTGGGAATCCTGCAGCTCTGTGGTATTTGGACGTTTTCAAATGTACTGTACGTGCCCACAAATCACAAGCAGCTGCCTCCATCTGTCCCACTCAGCCAATCATTGTGCTTTATTAACTGCCCACATCATCCAAGTATCTCAAGGAACGATCTGATCTGGATTAAAACCCTACTCTTTATGAGAAATACTTCACAAATCTATCGGGCTGGCTTTTGTTTGGAGGTGTTTTATTGAGAACAGATTTTAATGAGTAACCTCCAAAACTATGGACCTACTGCAGAACCAGTGGAATGTGAAGCTCAGGAATAGACTGAATAACTTTTACATTGATCCAACGTTGCCACAGGTAAATGATTTACTACATCCTTACAGCTATTGATAATGGTTTCCATTTAGGGCCTCAAGTGCTTGTTCATGTTATTGTTTCAGAAATATGTGTCAGTTTAAAGGCACTTTTACATCATTTTTACATTCTTAAAACATGAAAAACAGTAAATGTAGCAGTTCAAAGTTGCTCCTCACTTTCCAAATGCATTCCTAATCTTACTGCGATGAGTTTATAAGCGCGTTTGGAGACCAGAGTAAAGTGCTGTCACACCAATGCTAACAACAACTAGCAGGCTGATGGAACACCAGTTCCAAGATTGCAGATTATAAAAATATGCTTAAAAAATGTATAATTAGATGTGCACAGCACACAGCGGTTTCATTTTTACCCTCAGAGCTCGTTTGACAATTTATATGTACTAAGGCCAATTTTATTTCGAATACAGCCCCTTTAAAATGTATGTATTTCAGATGAAAGAATTTTCCCTTTTCATTAGATTAAAGAAAATAGAACTGTCACGATTCAAAGTAATCATGATACATAAGGCCCATACAAAGTATACTGCCATTTCAATACACTGTGATACACAGTATATTGCATTTTTTATATGAATTAAGTATTGCAATACTTTCCCCATAATAAATAAAAAGATAACAATTAACAAAGTTGCTTTGCATTGCATCAGTACACTTAGTTTAATGGTTCAATACTATAAGGAATTTGAATACTTTGCGCTGAATGAATGCAAATTCACAGATGACGTTTACAAAAGTAATAAACTAACTGTAAATTAGTCTGGCTTTTGTAAATGTGCAAATGCAAATTAATGGCTAGTGTTGTATTAAAAGCGTTGCTCCCTTTTTATTCAATCAGCGCAAACACTACTATTAACAATACTGACGCCAACACAGGCTTTTCTCCGTAACACATTATGTGCAGGTAACACACACATGCTTGTACACTTTGTGAATATACAAGATGCCACTAAAGTATACATGGTTCACATATACACGTATCACAACAAAACTGAGTGCCAGTCCAAATTCCTAGCATGAAATCTTTTAGCCCGTTATTAAAACAGATGCCCTTCCAGACCAAACTGTTTCTAATTCTACCTCCCTTCAACTGCAAAGATGAGGAAATAAAAACTATCCTTGACTGCTTTTTATCTTCTGAAAACAGGTTGGTCAACAAATGATTTATTTAAATGCCAAAATAACCAAAACAACATATCCATAATATAAAGGTTACATGGAGCACCTTTAAATCATGGGACACGCTGCAGTAAAATAAAACATCAGTAAATGTTCACATGGCACTGTCAGCTCCATCATTTGTGAGTTATTTAGATTATATTCTGTGAGATTTCCTGGTTCATGCCGGCGTAGCTCAGATTCCCTCTCTATTAACCAGGCACTCAGTAGAAAAAGGCACATTCACCCCGCAGTACATGGGACCGGAGCAGTTTCCTTCTGCCTTTTCAACAGTTACATTCGCTCGATGCCAGTGGAATCGCGCGCAGCCCTTTCTGCGCTCCGAAAGCCACATGAGTGACTTTTAAAACCCCCTTTGGTTTGACTTCCTTGATTAAAAGTCAAACATTTGAGATCTGGCCGTGGCCCTGGCTGTATAAGCAAATCCATTGCTCTGCTTGCCGCTACGGTCACGCCCAAAGACACACACAGGCACTGCACTGTCGTCACAACCCCGATAGCCGCAATATTGTTTTTACTCCCTCTGAAAACTGCTGCTAATAACGTGCCCTCATGCTTGACAGAATGTTAGGACACAATAAATGTATGAGAGAGTGATTCGGATTTCTCTTTCACCTTGGCACACGGTTGAGATTTTACCCCAGGTGCCCTTCCCGGCTCAACTCCAAATGGTGACTGGGAATTGTGTGTGTGGAATGCTCCGGCCCAGTCCATAAAGAGAGAGCGCTGGTCAGATGGGCAGTGGATAAACTCCTTTATTTCCACACTGAACAGCTCCACACCTCGGATAATGGGGGCCAATTCAGTCCAGTTCCACAAAGAGCGTTATCAGTTTCCGTCCATATGCCCTGCAGGGCTAAGGCCACAAATGACACTCTATTGGAAGAGAAAAGTGCTCCCCGACCCCCTAACCTGCCCCATCCCACCAGCGCGCAGGGCAGCCATATGCATTCCAAAATAACAGCGTTCTCTCCAAAAAAGCTGATCTGGATAAGACATCAGTGAGGTGGGAGTCAAATAATGCAATTCCGTCATTTAAATTTGCAGCACAGGGAAGGTCAGCACATTTAAATACAGTTACAGGTTGTCAAACAAAACCCTTTTCTACAGTAACATACAAATGCGAATAATAATAATGATAAAATAATAGTTATGGGAAAAAATCTGTCTCTGTCTAATCCAGTTTCACACAAAAGATATGTTTTTTTTGGCACAATATTTAAACTCACAAAAAAAAATGGGCATTTGTTAAAATAAATGGTCTGCACATTTAAAGACGTCATCATGGTAAGTATTATTAGAGATGACATGATTTAAAATGTTGGTGTTAATGTTCGATAAAACCACCAAGATTGAGTGATTATTAAAATCTTTCATTTTCTTTCAGTGCCATAGTCCAACATGGGACTATTCCATTTACAAAATCAAACTTTCTGAGAGAAAACTAAGTTAATGTGACGAAAAACTGATAGAAAAGTACTTTACAATTGCCGGTAGATATATTTTTGGACGATATACAGACAAAATGTTTCTAAATTTGCTTCTAAAATTGTCAAGATAATTCAATTTTAGTTTTTATGATTATATCGTGAGCTGAATAATAACAATTATCGATCAAACAAATAATCCTGAAATCCCTAGATTGTACCAGAAGTAATAAATGGTAAATAGTGTGTAATAACAACATTATAGTGTATACAGTTTATTTACAGTTTGTTTATTTTTTTGCCTCTTGGCGCTGAGCACGTCCTGAAGATTTGTCTATTTTGGGGGAAAAACCCCATTAAAGTGTGAGTGGATGAACAAACCATGTCAAATTACAGCCCTCAACCTGATTTGACAGGCTTGTCACATCCACACTACATTCCACTATTACCTGGGTATATTTAACCAAATGTGGGAGCTGTCAAAGAAGAAATTGCACTAGTTGGAAATATCCCACGACTTCATCAATTTTATTTGGGTCAGAATATGCCACACCCACACAGATTTGGATCCTGAATGGTTTGAAACACAATTCAGAGGTGAAATGTAGATATTCCAAAATGCTCTTTACCTTACACTGTTGCTGCACCATTTTTGATGCGTTGCAAAATTACATTAAAGCGGTTTGGAAACGTTCGTATAAATAAATGTAAACACGTGTTTGTAATAATGAATCCAGCCGCAAAGGTCAAAATAGTGTCGTTTTTGCAAGTCCAAACTATTCTTTCGTCAGATATCCAGCAAAAAAATGTAGTCTGAAAAAATAAAAAACTTTCCACTAATTGTCTCATGTAACAGAAGCTTTTTACGGCTTTAGCATAACAGTTTCAGTCATTTAAACATGCATGGTTCCTTCCTGAAGTCTGGTGAAGGAGACACAGTTTTTGCAAGGTCCTCCAGTGAGTTTGCCTTATTCTTGCCGGAATAAATTGGTACCATATGGTGCGATGACAGGATCACTCAATCTTCTGTGTACCTGAACACCACATTAATCATTTTTTGGAGGGATATTCTTTCCCTTTCATCACGCAGGAATTTCCAAATAAACCAGAGCCTTTATTTCAAAACCTCTCTCTCTGAGCCTCACACATGTAGTACATTTACATATCCACAAGCGGCTGCACTCTGGAGCCCGAGCGTTTGACCAAGTTCAAGTTGGAGCAAAAAATGAAATGTTAAGGTTAGGTGTCAGCTGAGACTTCCTTCCTGTCCAACACGCTGACTTACTTTAGGAATATAAGGAACAGACATGGCTCAGATTAATGGCTGGATAAACAATGTAATAAAGAACCACAGTTTAAAGTGTAAGCTTTTAATACTAAGTTAAATATTTAGTGCTATGGTTACTAATGCAATTCCAAAAGAGAACTAGTTGAAAAAATATTTAAATAGTAATAATTATGATATTATTAGAATTAATAATATCATGTTTATATAAATAAAAATACAACAAATTCGATTTTAAAATTTTATTAGACAAAATTTAGTCTATAGTTTTTGTCTTTTGATTATTTTTTTTTACACCGTTATACAGTATATGTTGGGAACTTTATAAAAATGTATGGAAAATGTTAAAGATGTTAAAAAAGAAGATGAAAAAAAGAAAAAGAACCAAAAAATAATATAAAATAAAATAATAAAACCGAAAATAAAGATGTGAGTAAGCCGGTTGATGAATCAGGCACGCTTTACTCTCGGGCAGCTCTGCCAGGGAATTTGCATTGATTATTTCCCCTCAACAGATACATTGAAATCAATGTGGCACAGCGCAGCCAGAGGAGTGTGAGAAAGTGTGTGAATGTGCGGCTGCCGGAGCTGAGACGAGCCCCAGCTGAACCTGCGCCTGCTGCAAGGAGTCATAGCTCCCCCTTCAGCTCCACTCTGCCCTCCAACTAAGACACTGCACCGGGTTCATGTGTCTTCATTACACCCCAGAGAGAGGTTTCCCCTTCTTTCAGTGTTAACCTAAAATATATTTGAAATTGTCTGAGATTTTTTTTTTTTTTTTGTTCATTCAAGTTTCATTTACAAAATATTATTTTTTCTTATTGAAGCTGAACACTGCACATGAAAAAGTAATTAAATACCACCAAAACATCCTGGAACATTAAGGAACAATTGGAGATATTTAATAACTTGTACCTGGTTTTAGAAAAGATACAAAACTTGAGTTAAATCTCACCTAAAGCTAAAGCTCTGTGAATTTTACGTAATCAATAGTCACACATAATGACTTTTGTTAAACTCTTGGAAAAAAAGTCACATTTTACTCAAATAACATTATTGTGACACATTCAGTTGCATTATGATTTACAGCTGCTATGATATACGCTGAAATAATTGTATGAATGTACTTTTTAGCGACACAAACTTGCTCATTTCTAAATGTCCTTTTGTGGATAGTCAAAACCACTTATGTGTGAAAATTGAGCCACTTCTTTATTGCATGTCTAATCACTGATTCCACTAGTTGCACACATAGGCACTTTCCACATTGCTTAAAGCGCATTGTTAAAATCAGTTAAAATTACAATAATGAGCCACAGTGAGAATAACCCGGCACGCTGCGATGATTAAATAAACATGAATTGCATCATTATTTCAGCCTGTGATGTCAAACATGTTCGGAATAGAAGCGGTTGTTTGCTGAATATATATATAATGGTGTCAGTTACATTTGCTGGAGAAAAATAGGTTAGGCTCAAACCATTGGCTTTTCTCTTCTTTGTCCTGTGGCCTCAAAAGGAAAAAAAGAAGAAAAAAACACACACACACACACACACACACACACACGCACACACACACGCACACACGCACACACACACGCACACACGCACACATTCCATTTTCATTCATAAAACTTAGACACAGCTGATGTTTTAGTAACCCTTTCGAGTTCACTTTAAAATATAAAAACATGCGACCAAATAAGATTAAAAATGAAATACTTTTAAAATGCACATGTCTTAACTCTCGATCTGAATACAACCAACAAAAACACTGGTAATGTCACTAACCGGGTATAAATAGTACACTTGTAAATAATAAATAGCGCTTACTAATTGATTAGCTCATTCTGACATGGTGAGCCACATCACACCTCCACTACTCTGTTTCTACCTCTCTCTGAATCTCATTGATAATTTTCCCGCAGCTTGGGCCCTTTTCACTACGAGATCAAAGTGCTTGTCACCCATGTGCTCACACACACCTACAGTAGCATATTTAGGACGATCCCCTGCTCCTCATCCTGGCATGATGAAAGGCAGTAGTACTAGAGGAGAGAGCGATGACGCTGTTACGGGGCAAATGCAGCAGGGGGCGTTACTTTTGGTCCACCTCACTGGGGATTGGTTTGTCGGACTGATAGCGGAACAAATAGTTTGAGGCGAGGGCCTTTCTCGTGAACCAATCCGTTGTGTGAACGACGGAGGTGTTCAGCGTAAACTTGAATTTACTTTTTTATCACTAATTTTGGGAGTGAACTCAAAATGACATAAACATTGCTTTGATAAGCAACAAAAGAAGCATATGAATGCCCAAAATCTATACACGTACGTTTAAAAAATTATAAAATGGCATCGCAAAAGTAATTTTATTAAAACTAATGTGTTAGAAAGAATAAAGGCAACATACGTGTGTGTGTGTGTGTGTGTGTGTGTGTGCGTGCGTGTGTGTGCGTGCGAGCGTGTGTGTGTGTGTGTGTGTGAAGGGAGCAGACGACAGACAAAACGCTAAAATAAATATGCACTTAAACCAACAAATAAAAAGTAAATCATTTTAATACCCATCATTCCATCCTAGTGCACCTCACTAATCTATATTTATCATAATTTTATATTGTGTCACATTGGACCGGTTTTAATGCTATCCCTGCTGTCCTGTGCACATTCTGTAGAGAAAAATGATGCTAATTTGGCTTGTATCTTATATTGTTAACTTTCCTCCACAGCAAAAAATAAAGAAATGAACATTTGAAAAAGGCATCTTCCAGTGTGTCTCTGACTGGCTCTCTGTTCGCTGGAAAGGAACATCTTAAGTCAGACTACAGCGTACTCTGGGCCGCGTACCCCAGGGTGCAGTGGCAGCGGTGCAGAAAAAGTGAACTGCAGAGGACCCCACTGTTTAGCAAACACTCCTACTGAGGGAGGAATTAATTATTCAGAGCCAAGGACCACGGCAGCTCCATTTGATTGCACCACAAAGGAAAGGTCACAGCTTTTTGCCTATATGGGGAGTCTCCTGGATGTGAGCACGAGCAAAAGATGAGGCTACAGCAGCTAGCATATATGCACTATAGCGGCTAACAGCTCAATTAGATACACAGAGGTGAGGGGCATTCAGGGACATGTCCAATAATGTAATTATGTCTATATGAGATAGCGAAATACATTTTTAAAGTTAAGTATGTGACATTGTGAGGCAATGAAATTTGTTTTACCAAAAATATTTCACTTCTTTCTCTTATTGTCAATAAACTAATTGTTTGATGTTTTAATAAAGAATAAAAAGATAAATAAAATAATATTGATTTTGTGGTCAAGATTTACGTGTTTGAGTGCGATTTAAGTGTTTGGGTGCGATTATTATTTAGGATTTTGGCATGTTTTTATTTATTAGCTTGTTCAAATAATTTTAGAGTTAAAGAAATCTTTTTTGAAAATAATACAATGATAAACTTTCTTAGCACTCAAACATTTTCTAGTGCTTTTTGTCTTTTTTGTGTGTGTGAATAAGTTCAAGAATAGTCTACATTTCTGAAAAACAAAGTTCCGTCTTTGTCCTGTGGTGCCACCATGTGAATAATCCTATCACATTTCACCATGAAAGGCCAAACCCTTCTTTGCCTTTCTGCGCGCTGTCCAATCACAAAGGCCGTATCAACACTTACAGTAACAAATCCGTGAACAGAACCCTCAGGATTTATGGAGAAAAAACCAAAGGCAAATTCTGCAGAGGCCGTAGCGTTGTGCCGCTAATCTGAAAAACTGTGGACCGTCGTGAAACCCAGTGGTGTAAGCTCAAGACTCAAAAGAGCACGTCAGAAAAGCGCGCATCGGGATGATTCAACGGCTCACAATTGGTGCGCATATATTGCACGTATAAAAAAGACAACTAGACACTCAATTGGTTGGTTCCAAAATGCGGTCAACCAATCACGTTTGGGTAAGACTTTTCTGTCCATAGAAACTGAGGAGTGCACGTAATCTCACGAACGACAACTATATGTAACCCCAGTTTCCCCCAGTAACTAACGACAGTCGGGGAAAAAACAGAAACACCAAAGTTCAAATTTGGTTCAAATTTTCCATCAGCAAAAAAATAAAGAAATACGGAAATAAACAAAGACATAAATAAATACACTTTTAGCCTTTGCCTGAATGTACATACAATAACCAATAATAAGGTTTGGGATAGATTTTTTATTCATCCAGAAATTGTAATTGTTTCTTCCAGTTATAATACTTACAGAAAATAACAGCAATTCTGAGTTGACCTCATTGCTTAATTTTGTAGAAACTGTAGTAGCAGCTTCACTGAGCCAGTAGCCACAATTGCCATTAAATAAAAGAAAAATAAACAATTCCATATAAAAAAAAATATCTTCCATATTCAAATTATTTTGTGAATTAAACAATTTTTTTTTTTACACTTTTAACCCAATCCTTAAAGTACATTTTAATTGAATCACATCAACCATGTACTGGTCATATGAACAATAGTATCTCATTGGTTCTACCCAAAAGACTGTTAGCCAATCAAATGTGACTCTACACGTTTGGTTCACAGAAAGTGCATTCATTAGCGTGAACTTCCTCAAGTCACAATTTTCCCCCAGTAACTGGCACTGGCAAAAGGAGAAAAATATATTGAAATTTCAAATTCAAAAGTTAAGTTTTCAAGTTCCAAAAATTTCCACCAGCTCAATTTTTAAAAATTCATTTTTGGCCCAATAACTTGTTCACAGAAAGTGCAAGTACAGAAGTGTCAACAATGACAACTTTGAGAAAAAGTTTCCATCTAGAAACTGAAACATACAGTTCATTCTTTTTCATTTACTCCCCTTAGATGATGAAATTATAAACAAGCAACAAATACATTTTACATACTTATTTCTACATTTTTAAATGCTTGCATACTCTTCCGTTGTCTGCAAACAGAGAAAATAAAGGTGTATATTACATTTTCAGGTTACAAAATAATGTCAACCAATCATACACATTATACACCTACACTGACCTATAGGGAAACATACATAATCTAATCAACAAATACAACAAATACTTCACACAAAATGATCCTTAAAAAAAAGTTTTAACATTTCCCTTTCAATATCAAACATTTTAAGTGAAATTTCCTATTGCCAGACAACAAACTAATTACGCACCATAACTCATCCCTAGTCAATTTTAATAGTAGGAAATCAATCATAAGGTGGTGTTTGCCAACTCTACTGTCATCTCATAACAGAGCGAATTAGCGCCCTGATTAATGCTGCCGGAGAATACATTCAGAATAAAACCTGTTACAGAACTTAAACGGCAGGTCTTTTTCAGAATTTGGGTAATTTCTTGCACACGTTACTCCATGTCTCAGTCTCCCAGATCATTAATTTCCCAGGTAATAAAGTTGTGTGGTTGTGCTGGGTGCGTTTGGGTGAAGCTGGCGAGGAGGTGCCAAATGGATATGACAGTTAAACCATGGAGCCATGCTGGGTGTATGGCTCATGCAAGAAAAATTAAGGCGTTGTGCGAACAGGCTGTTATGTGTCCCTAAAGACTTCCTCCGCCACAGTGATAGGTCATGAACAGATACAGCCAAGAGGGTTGAACAATATTAGATTGTACTATCAGAAACAAAAATAAACTGTGCTGTATGAAAAGCCTAAAATCAACGTTTTAACTGGATTTAGTCTTACTTATGACACTACGCACATGTCAAAATTCTTTAATGATTTGAATAGGAAAAATATAAGCTTGTTCAATCTATAAAAAGTGAATAATAATATATGTATATATTTTTTTTACAATATTAGTGCAATATGTAGCATCCTGTGTTATTTAAATTCATAAGATGTTTATTATTTATTATCTGCATCCATTTTAGTTTTATGCTAGCTTTCGGACATAATTTGATTGTAGTCACTATTTTTCAAACTATCATTATCAAACATGACTAAATAAAGCAACTAACCCAGTCCATATTAATAGTTATTACATTATATATATATATATTTTTCTAATCTACATCGCAAATTGATCAGCAAAGTAACGGAAAAAAAACATATTCAAAGCCCAACATACCTTTGATTGCTGATTCCATTGTATTTTCTGCTCTGATTCTCTGCTGACGTTCTTTTTAAGACATGTTTCAGCTGCAAAGAATTTTAAAGTGTGATTTTATCCTGATATTATGTGAATCAGCTTTAGAAGTCCGAAAATATGAAAGCAGTGGTTTATCTGATATCACCAGCATTTCATCACATTTTACATTCAAATATGTACTTGTGGCTATTCTGACAATACAAAAACGATCTAAAAAAAAAAATAGGCTGAACAACAATCTAACCTTGATTTCTTTTCCAATGCATCAGTATACAGAGAGCAAAAGCAGCAACAGCAATCTTCCTACTTATAACACATGCGTGGATCTCTGGAGCAATGCACTGATTCTGAGAGCGCTCATCAATCTTTAATCCTTCCTCGGGCGCCGCGGCCGTAGCGAGCTGAGAAACCAAAGCAGCTAAAGCAGAATGAGGCCGGAATCCTGCGCATTCAAGGTTCAACCAAAGACCTCCAAGACCTGTTGACAGTTGATGGGGGCCAAGTTAAGCAAGGGGACCCGTTAACCCCTTCTGTCGAGGCCGTGACATCAGCATGGAGCACTCGTGTAAGCTCCAAGGGTACAGTTACAGTACTTTTGGAAAATATTACATTACAAAGATTATATAAGGGTATTTAACCTTGAAGTGGACATGACAGGTTAGACTACACATTTTACTCAAACGTAGTGAACATGACTATATTTAATATGATTTTACAGTTTATAATTGTACTTCCTGGTTGGACATGAGCAGCAGATGTTACAATGCTATAAACAAGGGTTAGTAGTTGACAAATAATAATACCTGATAACTGATGTAAAAAAATGTCAACAAATTGTATCCATTGCGAGTAAATTGTTTCGGCTATTTTTGATGGAATATCGCTTATTGATGACATCACAGAGGGGTTCTGTGAACTCCGCACTTTTAATTTCAATTTATATTTTAACATTTTTCTTCACAAATTGACACTTGACTGATAAATGTTTACAATAGGTTATACCCCACCAAACCAAAAGAAATAATTAGAAAATCATGAAAACCTGTCATGCACTTTAAGGGTTGAATTTAATACATAAAATTTAACATACAGGGTTGCCATCATTGATTTTTTTTGTCAAATTTCAAACATATTTTTGCACTTGCATTGTGAGGAAAACTATTTAAAAACATTTCGGCCTGTTCCACATCTTGGGCTATGTGTACCATTACAATGGCTAGAAGAATAATCTTTAATTTAAAACATACATTGATGTACCACTCATATGAACGCGAGGTGGGGGTAACGCATCGAATCGACCCCATTACGAGTGTTAACCCCTTGCTGCAACAGTCAAGAAACAAATAATACATAATTTGCGTGACTGTAATCTTGAGAGATATTATTCAGAAAGCATTTACTTGAGGGTTTGGGTTGGAGCGCTGTTTAGTTAAAATTTAAGGTCAAGGCTTCTAGTTCTCCCTGAAGTATACTTTACAACCCCAGGACACGTACTAGTTCAACTCAAAGTATTTGTTGGCTGATAAAAAGAAGTAAAAGAACAAATTGGAAAAGATTTCAAACAAACGCAGCCCAGAGCAATGTTATCTTTGGCTTGTTTCCTACTCTCCAAAAGTGAAGGACGTGGAGTAAGCCGACGTGACATGAGAGCAGTCTAAATAACGGCATATTGTGGCTGCGGACCCACAAACACACAGCAGTTGGGTGTAGTCTGTGAGTGGTTGCCAAATGGATATGACAGTTTGCTTTGCTGTAGATCAGTGAAACTGGGGAAGCCGCGCTCAAGTCAAGATGTGTGCCGATGAAAAATTAATATGGGCAGAGAAAAAATTAAGTGCCTCGGGATGGCTGCGCGTGTCCCTGGAGGTGCGTCGACTGTTTTGAACATGTCTATTCTGAGTTGTAATGTGACCTGAGTATCCTCCGCTCCCAGTCTGAGCCATGTCCTCTCCATTGGTTTCAAACTAAGTCATTTCTCGCTAACAACAATGTGGCTTGATAAAACAGTCTAATAATAACGTTTGTGACCGCCGAGTGTTGTAAGAAACATTTGTTGGATGTTGGTTTAAAACGCTGCGTGGGCTTTTGGCAATGGTATCTACGTCCGCTACGTCAAGGACACAACCGGAGAGGATATGGCCGGTCCAAACCATCTGTATCTCAAACTTATCTTTCAACTTGAAAAATCTTTCAAAAAATTGTGTCTGGACAGTAGCCAAACCACCTCCGCTGGCTCTTGCAACCCGATCTGCAACGAACCCTTGGCATTTGAATAGTTTGTCTGAACAATAAAGACATAATGAAAAGTTTGAATGTGCTGGTGGGACTCGGTGAGGAGCCACTACCTAAAGCAGGTGGCCAGGTTGATGACGATGAACAGACAGCATTGGTGGCCTAATTTCTTCATGTCAGACAATACCATATGGCTTCCCTGCTCCTCTCTACCTATTTAGAAACTGCATCCTGATAAGTATGCAAGTATCATAGTCTTACCAATTAATTAAAACGGGGAGGAAACAAGATGCTATGTACTGTAAAAGATGTACTAAGGGGGGGAAAATATCCCCCGAGGTATTTTGCGTTTGCGATGGCATGTCCTTGAGAGCAACATGGTTTGAACACTTTTAATCCTCGTCACATCTCCAATTGAAACAAGGCTTCTCTGTTGCAGGTACTCAGATGGGGATGTGAATACATTCAATTAATCTTTCTGACCTTCAGCGAATGTTGCACAAGGCGACGACGCAGCGTCACTAACTGGTTTGCTAAGTCAGACTTGACACAAGCCAAAGAAAAAGGTAGGGGCAAAGAATCCAAAGTTTTTATCATGTGAGTAGCATTTATTGAGTTCCAAGGACATGCTAAGGCTCTTCAGTTTCAAGTGTTTTTCGAAAGCAATGAACATAGTACATGCAATAAATGTAGGGGGAAAATTCCTTACAATGTATCTGTATGAAAGCGTAGAGCTGCCAGTGGTGCTGGAATAAAATCATCCAGTATCACTTTTCTGGTATTATATGCCGGTACTGAATGAATATTTTTTTCCTTCAGTTTCATGTTTTAACCTGATACTATCATAATAGTATTACGTTATTTAAAATAAAACTTTAAAAGTTAAAAAAGAAAGAAAGACGTTAAAACGTGATACTAAATTACCAGGACATTATGTGCTGAATCTTATGACATCCGCACATTGGTGACCTGATCATGGACAATCATGACCCAGACAGACAGAATGGCAGATCGTCTCTATGCATTCCTTAGGCACCGAAGTGTTCCAGGCAAACGCGTAACGCAGATATGAAAAAAGAAAAAAGAAAAGTTTTTTTAATTATAACATATTTAGAAAAAAATATTATTATTATTATTATTTTAAATTGTTTTTCAATTATGTGATTATAATGCTTTTCTAAGTCACGTTAGTTCGTGATCAGGATAAAATGTGAAAGGGAAGGAAATATATATTGTCCGTTGTTGAATGTCTGTCCCCTCTCGCTCCCCATGTCATGCTTAAACTGTTATGTCAAGTAAAGCCTTCAGAACAGAAAAAGTTGAAAAACTTGATCCCTCTCCACAGATCTGACCTGTAACTTGGCCTAGTGGTGCCACCTGCTTGTCGCCATGGTAATAGATAAGTTTGATATCCTACTGTGGGACTGTTTCCAGACAAAGTACTAAATCTCCACAGCAATGCAGACCCCTATCAGAAAAAGTACCAAAGTGCACCTTTAAGTACAATTAAATGTATGTTTTTATTATTCCCCCTGAGGAAATAAGTCATATATTTGAAGGATTTTGAACCAATAATTCCTTGGAGGAGGCAAGTCTGCTATTCATATACTAAAGTGAAAAAGTTTACACTTAAGTGAGACCCTGAGAGCAGCTTTCAACAAAGTCATTTCCTTGAGTAAAAGTACTTCTTGCCTTTGAAGCAGCTTCTTGTTGACAGTGACTGTTGACACCAAGGCCCTCAAAGATGGCAGCGGGACAGTTACGAGGGTAAAGTGTGTGCCATCGAGACATGGCACTGGCCTCTGTGGCAGAAAACAATATGGCGCCATATGGCTCATATGTTACACTCTGCATTGGGAAACAGCACGCATGATTTATTAGTGTGCTCAATCCATATTAATTATTTCAAACGTAATCATACATTTTGTGCATTTTGGGGTCACATCAGTAAGCACAATATAAACTAAATAGTTGTAAATAAGGAACATTATAGAGCTTTTCTCAAAAATAGGATGTAAATATAGTTTATTATTTTTGTTACATACATTTTAAATAACATTTAAATGCAACATATATACTGTTTTCTGTATGCCTAAAATGCATTTTAACGCTTTGTTTTACATACCCCAAGCAAAAAAATGCCCCAGTTCTACCACATACTGTATCAGCTTTCATTGTTTTTTAATGTGCAATAAAAACAAATACTCACAAACTACAGACAACCCTCGAGTGTCAACACAATGACAGTAAAAATAAAGAGTTAAACTTTTGTGCAAATTCACCGAGGGGCTAGTGTCACTCCTCCCTGTGGGTCCCAAGGAGCATCTTGCGGTGGGACATAAATAAAGCAGAAAATAGGTTTGCGTCGCACACAATAGCATGCAGATGACGGGAGGGAGGAGTATTCAAAATGTCCTATGGGGGTGCATTTTGCAGAAATGCCTTGTTTTGGCACGGTGGTGGAATGCCTGACTCTTAATGGCACTCTGGTGGGGGTCAGTATTAAGTGACAAAGCAATATCAGCAGGGACACGTTTGCATTGGCGTATACAAATACTCGAGTTGTCAGGCATAACGGGCCCGGCCTTTTCAGCGTGACAGCAATCCCTTTAGGTACGGCACTAGTGCAGCTCCTTGGCACAGGGGACAGAGGGGGGTACGAAGGGGGAGGGGGGTGGGGTGTTTGTGGGGAACGCTGGTGGGACTGAGGAAGTTGCATGCAGTGAGGTGTGTGTCGGGGGGCACAGGAGACAAAGCAATGATTACACACAATGAGGATTCAAGGGAGAGGGCTGACACTAATGCTGTCCAGGGGGAGCTAGCAGTGACAACTGTGAGCGGGCCGTGCATCCCTGACAGGCAGCTCGAATATTTGGGACTATTCAAGGAAGGAATGAAATACACGGAGGATAACCACAAAATAAAAATTGTCCTCAAGAGTTTGTGTTAATTTGATAGTGGTTTTATTCAAGGTTTCCATATTAGATGACAAGTATTATGCCTTATTTTTTAACTGGCCTTTAAACATGCTATTGAGTACTTCTAATTAGCATCTCATGTTTTAGAACTTAGACTAATGTATACATTGAAAACAACAAATAATTTTTTACCAGTAAGGTGTTTCCTCAGCAAGTTTGGCGATAGCTCTCCATCTACTGGCAGCAGAGGGAATAACCATAGGGAAATAAACAAAACCTGGGAATAATTTATGACCTTAAAGGCGTAATGGACGGTTTTTTGGCGTCTCATTTCCTCGTGGCGTGGACAGCCGATTAGTCCTGCCACGTATCAATCATAGAACGCACCTACCGCTCACCTGCAGCCTCGTCGGCTCATCCCCAGGAGAGCAGCACGTTTCCCCCTGTCTAAGCCCATGGATCTATCGCAATATAGTTCCCTCAGTGTACGGGACGAAATTAAGACAGAGAAAGACAGTTTAAGCTGGCTCAGAAGAGACGGAAATCTACGGGAGACGAGAGATGCGATGCGATCCATCGCGTTAGTAAACAAGCACTTCCGCTTCAGTTCTCAAATCGGCGAAAAATCGTCCATTACGCCTTTAAGCAAGAGTACAAGAGACCTCTGGATCTCCACCTTTGACATCACAAAGATGGGCAATTTGAAACAAAATAAACAAAAATAAGCTGAATGCAGCGTAATACAACTCCAGGTATGTTTTTGATGAGGGAACAAATAACATGGTTAAAAGCTAAAAAGTAAATTTGGTATATCAAATCAAATCAAATCAATTTATTTTTGTAAGGCCCAAAATCACAACAACAGTTGCCTCTGAGGGCCACATAATATATGTGTATAATATATGTACTTTAACACAATCTTTTTTTCGATTTTTTTAACTTTGAGCCTTGAGCTGGAATAAAATCAAATAATTAAATAAGTTAAAAATATATATATATTCTGAGTTGATCTTGGGAGATTTTATATTTTTACGTGGGAGCAGACATATAATGTAAGAATCTAAGAAACCGAAGAAGACAAATGTCACAGAGAACTGGGCGAGCAGTGCAACTAAGCTATCTAGCTCCGCCGCGGCGCCGTGTCCCGCCTCCTCCCGCCTCCTCCCGCCTCCTCCCACTCCGGCTCGGACATGGCTCGAGAGGAGTCCACGAGCGAGATGTGGGAGCTAATTACAAAGGCAGTAGAAGCAAAGATAGATGCGGCCCTGGCGGAAATATGTGATTTGAAATCCAAGAATGGCAAACTGGACAGCAGCAGCCAAAGAGCAAATCTCTGATTTAAAAGACACGGTCCTTCAAGCCAAAGTGGCAGATTTGACGAGGGTTAGGATTAGTATTTGCAGATACACTACCAAACCCCAGAGCAGTTTAACATGCTTTCTTTTTTCCCCTTAATTTATTTGAAGGGGACATGGACATCTTCTGATCTCTTTTTGGATCAGTCTGTGGGCTCTTGCATGTTCTTGGCATGAGCTCTTTTTTTTTAATTGCATTTTGTTTGTTCTTTTATTTTCTGTTGTTGTGGTTCCTATGTTTGTTTATTGTGTTCAACCAGAGAGCTGTGTAACAAAAGCAGAATGATTTCAACATGGTTAAAACCAATGGCATCTGAAAAATTACAAATAACATCTTTTAATGTTAAAAGTGTCCAATTAAGCAGTCAAAGATACTAACAAGATAACAGAAAAAATAGGCATTATATAGCTACACATTTAAATGACAAAATGTATTCATTTTGGTTATAATAGGGGCAAACATAAGAGTGGTTATAATAGGGGCAAACATAAGAGTGGAGTTGATCTCAAGCAGAATAGCCTTATACATGTATAAGCGCCTCCATGAAGGAGATCTATAACTTTAGTATAGAAGTGAGATCACTTCCGCATCAGTGGATTAATGGGCCAATCAGATGGCAGCAGGTTGGGTTGTGGCGGGTCGTGAGGAATGACTACAGCAAGGAGCGCGTGAAACAACTAAAACAAAGGGGACGTCTGGGGATTTCTGCGGTGAAGCTCCTGACAATGATACCAACGTCCTCAATAGTAAATGCCAGCGAGTCTTTGTAGTCTTGGTTACTGAATACGAAGTGGAAGAACATGCTTGTGTCTAAAGTGCATCATTGATGAAGTGACTGCCAGGCCCCTGTTGTTGAATCACTAGTGTGTTTTTTAGCCCCCTATTTTTTGGTTTGTTGGTTGATTTAAATGCACTTGTTTTGTTGGTGATGTTGTTTGTGTGTTAAAGCATGTGACCCCTGTCCCAGGACAAATTTATCCCATTTTATTAGAAGTCGTCGTGGAAGAAGTACACATATAAGTGGTAAGTATTGAATTTGGTTCAGAAGATACGTGGTGTATTTTGTATAAGACACCTTTCACCCACAAATTGGTGTTACAAAAACAGCATTCATCCACGGACATGTTAACTCTGTTCAACCCATACAATCCGATGTGAGCAGTAGTTACATTGTTACATTCAACGTGCACTTTAGATATGTCTTAATGGATAAGCACAAATTACAGTTAGGTGGGCTCTATAGGAGGTTTTGCCCAATCATCTTATTTGCCATAACATTCCTCCTTTTCCTGACGGCTTTTGGCATGAGACTTTCCAGATTGACAAGCAACAAAACAACCAACTAAAATGCCCTGTAACTGTATAACCATGTGAAGACCTAGACCTATACATAGGTCTAGGTCTATACAAGCCCATGACAGTCATAATGCTTCAGCCCATATTTCAGTGTGTATAAAATGTCAATATAATCCTCAAAAGACCAACGACATGGATTAAATGAAACAAGTCATCAAGGAGTTCTACACTGAAGGGTAAATGCAGTTTTTTCCTGAATTTTCCTGAATGTACCTGTGAGTTCCTATGGGCTGGCCTCATCTCTTCATGACAGATGGGAGTCCCGATGTGTTCCTGACCGTCTCACACTTCAGGGACGAGCGTATAGACACATGCTGCTTCTCAAAACACCTGTCAGCATCTAAGATTATGTGCTAAATGTACATATTAATTTATTCCTCTTGACATCCAATTCATGTATGTGCCTCAGGCATTGTAACCACTGGAGTCTGGACACTAGCCAACAAGCAGCAGGTCTGACACAGTGACATGCACAAATAGATCACTTTCTTACGAATACATGGAAAGTTTTATATCAAATCAAAATCAAATCAATTTATTTTTGTAAGGCCCAAAATCACAACAACAGTTGCCTCTGAGGGCCACAGGGAGAAATTAATCAACAATGTCTGTGGTGGCGATGGAGTCAGACAATGTCTGTGGTGGCGAGGGACGATGTCCCAGGGTCCTCTGTCCTTAGACTCTCCTTCTCGGCCAGGAAAAACTACAAAAAAAAACTCTTTGGGAAAAAAGCGTAGAAACCTGGAGGAGTTCCAGTGAAGGAGAGATCCGACTCTCACAGACGGACAGACGGACACGAGGGAGACTGGAGCTGGACCCACTCTTCAGGCAGAAGAGGGACCGTCTGAGGCGAGCTGGACCCACTCTTCAGGCAGATGAGGGACCGTCTGAGGCGAACTGGACCCACTCTTCAGGCAGAAGAGGGACCGTCTGAGGCGAGCTGGACCCACTCTTCAGGCAGATGAGGGACCGTCTGAGGCGAGCTGGACCCACTCTTCAGGCAGATGAGGGACCGTCTGAGGCGAGCTGGACCCACTCTTCAGGCAGATGAGGGACCAATATGCACAAAATGCGTACCAGCTTTGTACTCCTATTACACTTGAAAAATTGGACTTTGGAGGTCTATGAGGTAAACTGTAATTAAAGCGCTATTTTGTATTTGATGGGACACTCTTTGTTAAACATGATCCAAGACATTTGTTGTCAAAACGGTCAAATTGGATTAGAATAATTTTAGAACACAGGAGTTGATTCTAATTCTAATCAACTCCTGGGTTCAACCATTTTGTTATTAGACCAGTGTCAATAATTATTGCTCATGATAGTAGTGACGTGTGTTAAATAGTTTCTGTCCTTTAGGCCACTAAACACATTGTTAGAGCAGGAGAAACCATTACTTTAATATATTCCTATATTGGCTTTACTTTAACCAGCTGGCAGATAACCAAAAAACTTCAATACAGGGCTACAAACCATAGTTTGGCCAATTTCTATATTTATGAAAATATGTTGCTGCTATAAGAAGTGCCACTGGCAGTAGTTTTGCTCAGTGTTAGTCAAGACGTTGAATTTCAACCAGTGTGATGGAGTACACTAGTGTGCCTCTGGAGATGGCAAGATGTGTCTAAAATTCCAATTTGAGTTAGCTAATTCACATGGTTATTCAATGTAATAAATTGACATTTTGCAGGATCCTGAGCAAAACATCTGATCCAAAAAAAGCACACAAATCACCAGAGCCAGACTTACTCAGATATTATAATTAGATTACTTAGATAGAGGAGTAAATAACATCAGTCATTTCATAACAGCTTTTATGGTAACGTTTTGGTGTGCTTCTGCATCTTTTTAACCAGAGACAAACACTGTCCTAATGCCTTCAATAAAACAAGTTTTAGACAGTCAAGTCTGATTCTGTTGAAGGTGAAGCAAGTGCTGAATAAATACATCAAAAATCCTAAGCTTAATAATGGTGACAGCCTATAAAGGGAAATATTCAAAGTGAGTGACGTGATGAAAGTTTGACACAACAAATATTCGTTGTTTTACTCTTCAACTTCCTTCCTTAATTTAGCTGCCGTTGTCTCCGTTAGCAAATGCCTCGCGGAGCGCTTCAGGAGCCTATTCTGTTTATAAACAGTGTCATACAGTAAGCCCAGAGGCTCCGGTGTCACTGCGAGAAGAGGAATTACTCGCACCAATGACACAGAATCAAAACATAATGATATTCTTTATTTTAAACACACATATTGTCTGGAGAATGGGCTCTTTCTCCCACAATTGCCAGTCAAGGTGTCAGTGCTTAAGCTGGGCTCTCTTAAGGCCCCTGACTGGGACAGACTCGATTGGGATGAACAAAGAGCGACTCTTCATCATGTTGGCAGCACAGGCCTCTGCTCCTCTCACAGCCACACCGGGTACTGTGTACTGCTGCTGGCTCCAATCACTCTGCTGTTTGCACATTAAAACACTTCATTATGTCTCAAAAGAAAGTACCATAAAATGCTGCTGCTTTAGAAAAAAGGTAGGGTTAGGGTTAATAGAGATTTTGTTTAATTTGTAATTCATCACAAAAGGTAACTTGTGGGTACATCGCAGCACATACGGTTCTAACGCAATATCTGAAACATTCACAACCTCTATCATCTAAAGAATTTCACATAAGTGGGGTGGAAACCAAAGTTACGATGCATCAGAAAAGATTGTTATGAATATAATTTAATGGTACATGTGAAATAATTGTTATTTTTAGATAGTAGACACCAACAGTACTGGGCTATCAACGGTTTCCAAACTTTCCATCCATAGAAACTATGCGCTTGAACAAAATGGAAACTGTTGAAAAAAAGGTTTTGTTGCTGGATTCAGTTCTCAAATTATTAGTCTGGGTCAAGCAGGATTGCATAATGCTTAGGAATAAAAAGGACTTCTCCTTTTATAAAATAATCATGGGCCCTGAAATTGCGGTTTTCAAACACACACCATTTTTAAATTCCCTAGGTTTTGTAAATATGGTGCCTTCAAATTTAAATAAAATAGAGGCCGTTGGAAAACAGGTCCAAACCTCCACAACAAACCAATATCCCAATGTGGCCCCCACAATTTGTCCATAAAGTAATTCAAAGAGCTTTACAGAACAAGAACTAACTCCTTGATCTATCATACAATAGTCCTTCAGGCGCTTGTAAATAGCATTTACAAACATCTGTATAATATACATGGCATCAGGTCCTTCACCATTTGCTGACGCACACTTGAGGATAGCGCTCTGGGGAATATAAAATTGCTTGGGGAGTTTCTCTAACACAACTCCTCACAGTGACCTGCTAACTTCTCCCAGCTGTCAAAATTACCGTAGGTTTCCATTCCGGCTTGATTTGCACTTAAAAGCGTTGGGCTTCAACTTCAGGTCTGCTCTGCACCTTGTTCACGTACTGCATTCGATGATTAAGCCCACGCGAAACACTAATAAGCAGCAAGCAAGCATCACCCGGTGGACTGGGCTAATTGGGTCAATCAAAGATGATCTTCGGAGAATCACAACAGGGAAAGGGCCAGAGCTTTAAGTAAGCCAGCGCTTTTTCTTTGTCTTTAAATCTACGCGGACAAGAAGTGATCAGGCTTCTGGACATTACGACGAGGGCCTTTGATCAAAAAGACAGAGAACGCTTGATAGCCGGCTGGTGACACCTCACATCCAACTTGCTTTGCTGTCGAATTGACATCTCTTTGCACGGCGTAAGGGTTGAGTTTGAGAAAGCGGTTACGTGTCCTCAACTCTACCCTGGTGTGGTCCCTCAAGACCTGGATTCTTGCCTTTGCATACAGATCGCGCGCCAGCATATCAGTGGATGCAGCACTCGTGATGTACTGCAGTTTCATGATGGTTTAAGTGCATGCTGAAAGATATAATGTTGCATCAGGCTTGCCCATTTTCTTGTAATTTTAAATCCAGCACCCACCATTTACAGTGACCTCCATCAAAATTAAATCAGAAACAGAAATAACAAACGGGGTGTCAACGCAAGGATTTCTGCAAAGTCTTATCTGTGCGTCTGCAGTACCTGGGCTAATGTGCTTTTTAAGTGGAACCTGTAATGATGCGGATTGAACTTATATATGTGGCAAACGACCATAAACGACGTCTTTTCAGTTTGGTTTTATTTGACGACTTTGATTGAACATGGAAAACACTGGCAGTTCTGAAAAGGCTTTATACGAGCTGTGCCACCTGCACGAAACCTTAATTGGTACATTCATTATGCATTTGAATAGAATGTATAGCTTTGACAGCCATCGAGTTGAAATGAATAAAGCTAAGTGTTTGCATCGTTTTTTCTGTCACAAATGGACCAAGTTTATAGCATGGATTAACTGACGATTTCAATTAAATATAATGTACTGTACATCAACTACATGAAAATAACTAGATGTGACATAATTGATTAAAACAGCCACAGGGGTAGGCGCACTGGCATATTGGACAGCCCTCATGCCTCATAGTGAGAAGGTCCTGGATATATATATATATATATATATATATATATATATATATATATATATATATATATATATATATATATATATATATATATATATATATATATATATATATATATTAAATATTAAATATTAAATATTAACGGACTATGCTTGTCACTGCTTCTCCACCTGTCAATCACACTTATCTGAACTCGAGAAAACAAACAGTGAGCGATGACAGACTCACATTTTTTTGTAGATAAGTGATTCTGGACAATATTGAAGATAAGATAATTGATTCTAGACAATGTCATAAAAAAAAAATAAAAAAAAAAGATAAATGATAACCCAGCCCAGAATGAATTGTGACAGTGAACCAGGCAGACCCTTCAGCGTGGTCCAAGTTTAGAAACATGTGAAACTTGTGCACTGGTGTCATCAGTAAGAAAATGACAACACAGATGGCCCTGTGTCCACTGGGGAAACATCACACTCTGTACTCAGATATATATAGACAAACACAACGGTGATTATATCGGAAATGCAGGAGCCATTAATTACTCCGGCACTACTCGAGCCAAAGTGCCTCTTTACACAGCAGCAGATAATGTGACATTTGTGGAACAGTTTAAGAACAGCAGGAAATTATATTGTAATGTGGTCATTATTTCACTATTTTATTATCAGCGAAATAGATTGTAGATAGGGTTAGGGTTTTGTTGAAGGAATATCATAAAATAGATTATGAGTTGGTCTTTTGGATTTATGGTGCAGTTATTATGCATATTAATAGTTGAACATTCACCCAAAATACATTTCTAAAACAGTTATAAATAAACCTTCTTTAGGTTTGTTTTTTGTCCGGACAAGAAGATTTTGATACAATGAGAAAGGCTCAATACCAGTTTTGATATGATTAAAAGCACTTATCTTATACAATATAACTTAAATATAATGTAATTTTCAACACAACATTAGGGCCAACTACTTATTGTATATCTAGTGGTCTTATCCTAGTTCTGATATTGATGAAGAGTATTCTATAGCTAGAAAGGCCTGATTTATATATATTTAATTACTTTAATTATCTAATTCTAAGATTCTAATTCTAATTTTGATATTACTTTCAATGTTGATTAGTATCTGGCTATTGATTAAAATAAATAAATAATAGTAATAATAATATGCAAAATTATAACATTACACAATTGTAATGGAAAAATATAAATGAATGTTTAGTCAGGGGAAATCAGGAGAAAATAAAACCATGTCTGTGTGTAACAATCTCAAATATGACATAGAGTAACAATTTCTAATGTATTTTTGTTTCAACAGCCGAATCAGCCTGAGATGTCTTCATAGTGTAGACAGTCTGTGAGCACAAACCCCTTCTCAAAAATGCACTATTTATGTGAAACGTGGAGTGTGAGCAGCTGTGAGTGAAAAACCCTGGACTACTCACAGACAAGACCTGAGCCACTTAGACACATGAATGCCACTGTCAGCCATACTTTATTTAAAAGTTAACCAAACCTTTTGTTCAAAAAAATCTGTAAACTATTAATAAGAGCGAGTCAACATTAGATTGTTGCTTTAGTATTTTCTTCCCCGTGGCGCTGCCGTTAATAGTGAGTTAGCTGTTGTCAGGGCAGCGTGTAATTAGGCCCGAGCCCCAGCAGGGCGGAGGGCCTATTGCTCCCGCAACGCTGCCGAAGGCAGCGTTGCAACTGCGCAGCCCGCATGTTTGGTGCCCCGTCGCCCCTGGCAAGTACAGTGAACTAGCCCATGCCGAAGGCATGGATCATGCATACTTACTCCTGCTATGACAGAAATAGTCAACAATTTGTGAATGGGCGTAGCCCATTCACAAATTGTTGACAACAGCAGCGCGAAGCGCTGCATTCCTCCAAAAACCCTCCTGGCATCGTCCCGTACGCGAGAATCCATGCCGCAGGCATGGGCCATGCTTGTTTCTGCTCAAATCAATGGAAGTCTATGGGGAGTGGGCGGGGCATCCCGACGAAATAGGGAGTGACGAGCGCGTAAGCGCTCGTAATGATGATTCCACCCCATGGCGGCATGGGGAAGGCTTAGAGCTTTCAAACGATGTATAATTTGTTGTTATAGAAAAAACGGCTATATTGTTTTTGCTAAAAATATTATTATTTTTATTATTTTTCTTGTTCTTCTTCAGCGC
The DNA here is from genome assembly GCF_026437365.1 of Eucyclogobius newberryi. Taxonomy (NCBI): domain Eukaryota; kingdom Metazoa; phylum Chordata; class Actinopteri; order Gobiiformes; family Gobiidae; genus Eucyclogobius; species Eucyclogobius newberryi. The sequence goes on along the minus strand of NW_027316532.1, from coordinate 29,699,178 downwards.
TTTGATCTCTAATTTGACCCCCTGAACATGCTCAAAAACTCAACAAACTTTGCCCAAAATTCAGAATCGGCGAAAAATTTTGTTTTTTCTGGGCCATTTTTTTTTGCGTTAAAAAATGGCGCGACAGCGCCACCGACAAAAGTCAAAATACATTGCGCCTATGGAAGACGCCCCGAGGTCAACTTTGTCGTAGAGCTACGAAATTCGGGACACGCATTCCTCTTGTGAGGACAAAAAAAAAATATTATTGTGGCCACGCCCCCAGACTTACCCTATGGCCACCATCTTCCTTTGAAAATGAAAACACGCTGTGTTAGCCATTTTGTTCACGTCAAACTTTGACGAACTCCTCCTAGGGCGTTTTGCCCACCGACTTCAAAATCGGCGTACGTCCTCTGGACAAGTGGGGCATCTAAAGTTATTCAATTTTTTGAGATACCTCTTACGGTCTGTGTGCGGCGCAGCCGCAAAGTTGGACAACTTATTTTGGAATATTGCAGGTCTAAAAATTGCTCCCATTTGATCAAAACCAGTCCGATTAGGACCAAATTTGAATCATTTGTTAAACTTTCTAGTTTGGACCAGTTTAGGCTGACAAAATTGAAATGGCAGTGATAGCGCCCCCTACAGAGTGACCTTTAAATTAACATTGAAGGTCAAAAATTAGTTTTACCAAAATTGTCTAAACTTTACCCAAAATTCTATTTTGCCGTCCCGATCACAAAAGCCAATCACAAAAATGCCTAAATTTTTACGCCGTAGTCGTAGCGATGACAGAAACCTCCCATGTTATCCCTATGGGAAAACCACAAAATCTCTCAAATTACCACATTTTTATGTTTTACACTTTAACGAAGTCCTCCTAGTGCGTTTTGCCCACCAACCTCAAAATCGGTGTACGTCCTCTAGACAAGTGGGGCATCTAAAGTTATCCAAATTTTAAGGATAACTTTTACGGTCTCTGTGCGACGGAGCCGCAAACGTTTCCCAGAATTCTGACTATTTGGCCTTCAGAGTGGCCTATAAACAATAGAGTTTTTCCAAATGACATGATATTTTGAAAAAAATTCTAATTTGCCATCCTGATCATAAAAGTATGAGAGCCAAAGTCATATTTTGTACGGCGTAACCGTAGCGTTGACAGAAACATCCCATGTTATCCTTATGGGAAAATCGTAGAATCGCTCAAATCACCACATTTTTACGCTTCACACTTTAACAAACTCCTCCTAGGGCGATTGTCCGATCAAGTTCATATTTGGAGAATATCATCTACACAAGCGGGGCATCAAAACTTACCCATATTTTGATTCTAAGTGCTACGGTCTCTGTGTGGCGGACCCGCAAATATATGTCAGAAATGGGAAAACAGCGAAATCTCTAAAATCACCACATTTTTACGCTTCACACTTTAACGAACTCCTCCTAGGCCGATTGCCCGATCAAGCTCATATTTGGGGAAAATCATCTACACAAACGGGGCATCAAAAGTTATCCATATTTTGATTTTAAGTGGTACGGTCTCTGTGCCGTGGAGCTGCAAATATACTGTCACAAATGGGAAAAACGCCAAATCCTTGAAATGTTCACATTTACGCTTCACACTTTAACAAACTCCTCCGTGGGCAATAGCTCGATCAAGCTTTACTTTGGGAAAAATCATCTACACAAGCGGGGCATCAAAAGTTATCCATATTTTTATTCCAAGTGCTACGGTCTCTGTGCGGCGGCGCAGCAAATTTGACTGACACTTGTGTTCATTTGCACTGGATTGGCCATGTCCAATGTGTCGCCGTCTGTCAAGTTCTTTTTTTATTCAACACACAATAAGGGCGCCATCTTTATCAAGTCAAAAGCGCAGAGTCGGAAGGCCGGCGGCCCGCGAGGGCCGTTGGATGCCGCTTGCGGCTTTAATTTCTTTTGACTTTCCTTTCCATTTGCCTGGAGGACAGGGGCGTTTTAAACCGGCCTGTGCAAGGCATGGCTAACAGGTAATCTACCTAATTATGGAGCGGTTCCTGTATCAAAAATTTACGAGCCTCCATAGCCTCTGTTTCACCCCGGAGCATGGGACACAACATGCAATCTGCCTGGCAACAGCCCAGAGACCTGCGCGTACAGTAGCTCACACGTACAGTACTTATAGGCACAACTAATCTGAAAAACTTAAATTAAATGTAAAACCTGTTCAATTTGACTACTTTTAGAGCTGAAATTAAGAGATGTAGGGTAACATCACGACATGCATCGCATGGTATATATTGGATTATATATGGATATATTACACTATTTTGAAGAGGTTGAAAGAATAGTGTCTATAGTACTTTTCCCTTCCCCTTATCATTACGGACTATTGACTAAACTTAGACCCAATTCAAACTGAAGCTGTTCCTGAACCCTAAGGTATAAACAATTGGCTTTGTGATGTCTGTTGTTTTGGCCTCTGATGTCTGATTTACTCTAACTCTAAGTAGGAACAAGCTCTGCCCAGAGGAAAATTGGATTTCCAGTCCCACATAGATTTTCTTTGGTAAATATATGGAGTAAAGCTGCTGTTGGAGGTCTGGACTGACAGACAGGAGAGTGAGCATTTGTTGTGGTTCTCAAGGCTGAAGCTAACTTAACAAAGAATGAGTTTTAGGGACTTAAAGATATTAAAGTAAAGTCCAGGAGGAAACCATACTAAGTCTTAATGAATGAATTAATTAATTCATTAATGAACGAATGAATGGATGAATGATTGAATTTTAGCATAATTTTGTATTTGTGTGTTTGGAGTACAAACTGACCCTGATTCATCCCAGAATGTTTCATCTGACTGAAAATAAGTGGGTTACAGCTTTCTTTCAATATTTTACATTTCCAAGAGCTTGATAGATATTTTTTTAATCAGATGGTGGGCAAAATTGAATAAATCAGGCTAGTCTTATACGAATCATTACTGCCATATTCCCAAAAAAAATGATTTATTTATTAAAATGTTCTGCTCTGAAATAGAGCAAAATATCATGATGTTTCATTCTAGCACTTTAAAATTTGTAGCAATATTTATTCATGGCCATACTGAGTGAGATGGGTCAACATTTAAATCTAAGTCTAAGTAAAAGAGCATGTCATTTGATAGATAGAGATAGTTTGTTGTTAGACGATACAATCCCAGCAAAATTATTATTTAATGTACACTGTCACTAAAAGGCATGTGCTGCAATAAATAAATAGCCAAATGAACCAACAATTAGCCATAAAACATACTTATTCAACCCTCTACTGCTCAACTCTTTGTAATCTCAACTGTATTACAAAATAAATTACAAAATTACACCACTATTACAAAGAAAATAAACACAATACATAGTGAGGCCCAAAATATGTTGTTCCAGCTTCCATTTATTGAATGTTAAGTCGATATACCGTAGTAACTATCATGACAGATCTATTGTAACATCCCGACTAAAATGATTTGACCCAATATTTTAGTTTTCTACAGTGAGTCATTTGTACACACATTTGAGGATGCTAGTCATGACACAATCCTTTTCAGTTGTCAAACTAGGGAAACTTGTATTTATACTTTTCAGCAGGAAGGCTTGTGTACATTGTAGAAGGCAGTTACATCATTAATGCAGTTAGTTTTCACGGTTACCGGTCGATATAAAACTTGAACAAAGGTTTACCGTGCATCATTTCTGATCAAGATCCCGGTTCATCTAGAGCCATGTTCCAAGGCAGCGCCCTGCAGCTGCCCCCTTCTCCTGACACAGCGTTTGTACCGGGGGTCAAATGCAGAGGACAAGTTTCCTCGCGTGGACAATTAAGGTAAAGTCATTTAGTAATTTCTTCTGCCCCCAATTCCTGAGTTACCGTTCATTGTGAGCCTATTGTTGCTGCGGGTCGTCTCTGATCTAGCCGGGACTCGCGAGTTACTCTTAATTACAGTTCACAGAGATCAGGTGAAGGTATTTTGCGTGGGGAGTCTTCCTTGAGCCGAGATAAATGGGGGAAACTTGGTATCTGCAGGTCAGGTGTAATAAGCATTCATGATTAATGCCTTTAAAGAAGAGTGACCTCAGGGACACTTTAGGCTGATCAGGAGAGCACGCGGTGATATGATGAATGCTCACTTTGGACTCAAAACACACAGATGCGGTGCCACATGGGAGGCCTCTGTACGCGCCTAATTGCCTTTGCACATAAAGATGATTCATTTGATCATCTTTCGCATTTATTTTTCAAACTGGGGCTCATCTCAAGCAGCACATTTTAAATAAACTCGGCTTTATATTTAATGATGTTTGACCAATATTGATGTGTTACTCAGACGTGTCGAGTGGGGTTTTATGGCCAAAGGAATGCTGTAAGTTGATGATATCTGCATTTTTTATAAACTGCGAGTTCATGTGTGAAACTGTTACACAAACATTCTCTAAGTTCTCTGTCAGGACAACTGTTTTGTGGTCATAATTCAAACATTACAGGTTAAGACAATATTTGCAGGCTGACGAGTAATATAAGATCGACTTAAACAGCATTGAAAACATTAATAAGCCGTGCTGCATCATCCTTCTGCTTTTATGAAAACAATTCTTTCCATGTGACAGTTCTCTAGCTTTCCGCTCAGTAAGGTTTCTGATTTAAATGGTCATTACAATAGTATTGGGCATGATATAGGCAGTCATAATAGATATGTTTTAAAATGGGGACATTCACAGTCTATTCAAACTATTATTCAAAACCTGCCTGGGCACAAATTCCATTACACCTGATCATTTTTATGCTAATAGATTTTCCTCTTTTCACTATCCTTCCGTTTTTTGAAAAAGGAGAGAAATCTGCCAAAATACACAAGACGTATTGTTTGCTCATCTATTCCCATTCCTCCAAATGTCTTGCCTCCCGTTGGGTTCGAGGGCTGGGGTCTCTTTTGACCACCCCGATGTGTGCTGTTCCTCCCACGCCGTGGAGAATGGCATGACATTTAGCAGCGCCGCCAGAAGGTAATACAGTTTTTTGAAATGGCAGGGCAGAAATATACAAGGCTGAAAGGACCCACGCTGGGGCCCACTGGGACTCCTCCACACTAGTCTGCTAAGCCCATTCAGATGGGGGCAGTAATTACAGGCACACAGGCAAAGCCCGGCTAATTCATACAAGGTGTAAAGCGCTCGCACACACCCTACACCAAATGTCGTCAGTTTATACATTCTCCCAGCACAAGCCACATTGGAACATTAGTCCTGAGATGTTTGTGACAGCTCGATGGAGGTACAGTGACCTCGGTGCACAAAGTAATCCATCTCACAATGACTTCATCTCTTCTCAAGTCATTGATTCAGGTCATTTTTCATTATAGAAGGTTAACTGTTCTGAGTATCACGTCTTTATGGGAATTACTTTAATTCTAGCTCTTTAACTGTTTTACTATGACGTAATTAACCCAATTAACCCCCATGTTCCCACTAGAAGGTGTATATGCGACTTTGCAATAACGAAACAGCAGCATGTTGGCTTAGTGGTTAGCACTCTCACCTCAGAACAAGATGGTTTCTTCAAGGTAGTACCTCCCATCCTGCACGTGCAGTAGGCTGATCCTGCAGCTATGCACTGTACAGGTTCTGAGTTACAAGTGAACTTTTATTAGTTTGTCAGTTCATAAGCTTATTTCAGTTTTTTTGTCTACTCTGGATTAAAATGTGAACTTGAACAAAATTCTATTGTTAACCATTGAATCTGTTACAGGGAGGGCTAAGTACAGCTACAGGCGACAGCTGTGTCGGAGTAACTAGTACTTAGCTTTAAGAAAGAAAGATTTCCACACACTGTCTCACTCTAGACCCAATAAATCAATTCTTAAAGCTAAATAAACAAGTAATCCCAAATCTAATCGGAAGCATGTTTTTTCTAAGAAAAATTGTTTACCAAATTGTGCAGCCCTTATCAGCGTTAAGCAGCAGCTGTACAATTATGAGCAGGTCAAAAGACTGAGATGAACTCATGGAGTCCTGGTTCTAGTCCATGTCTGTAACAGTGCTCTTTGTTAAGTATTATTATGTACTTACTCACTGCTGTACTGTACTGCTTAATTGGCTAAAACGTCCGCACTCTGCAGAAAAACGTTTTTCTGCAGGGAATTCAGTGGCTTATGTTTTACACACCGTAATGTCCATAAATATTGACAACCTATTATTTTAACCTGTGCTATTCTTGCACCAAGTTCGCAAACAGCAAAACACCTCATTTAATCAGAGCCATAACCTTATGCTGACCTTGACCCACCTGTAACAACAACTCACCCTAAATTTACAGGCCAATGTTCCAGAGAACCATAATATTGGAAATAATAACCCATTGGCATTTGGAAATGATTCCCACAATAGCACATTTCATTGGTCTTTCATGTTTATTGTCCAGGCATGAGGATCCATAAGACTGACTTCCTTCTTATTGAGTCCTTACCTACTTTCCCCCAAATGAATGCATTGAAAGGTTGCGTGGTGCAGTGTATTATTTTCATCAACCGACTTTTGTCCATGAATATGTTGTTAGCGGAACGCCATTGGGAGCAGTAACCTCCAGCTCAAAGGCCATATATTCAGATTTTAATTGGATGTCTTCTCAGTAACATTGAAAGAGGTCTCAGTTGTAATACAAGGAGAAACAAAGCATCCTAACGCCCTTTCATTATGCTCATAAACAGCACAACAACTCGGCAGTGACACAAGTTCTGTAAACCACTGCAGACGACAGAATACATAACCGCTGAATCCAAACTTGAAAAGGTAAGTAATTATAAAAATTGCTTTTACTTCTTTGTTTACTCACTCCATTGTCAGCCTGTCTATCTGTTTGCCAGTTCATTTTGTTGTTTAAGCAATTTCAAATGTCTGAGGCAGCAGCCAAAAAACATCATCTCAGTAGGGTGGCACTGAGGCAGTCATAATCAAAATCCCATCTCAGCATCTTTGATATGAATGCTGACCCCCCTGTGAACAAGGAAATCAATCTCTTTGACTGACACAAGTGCCTTTCCTTTTTTCACTTTGCATTAATATAAAAGCACTGCACACTTTTCTCTTCATTTACATTCAATGGGACTGTTTAATTCTCTTTTGGGCGCATATTGTTCATACTCTTCTCTCGCAACTTGACTAACTTTATATTGAGTTTTCCTCTTTCCAAATCTGTTACATTCAGCTCTACTCACTTCTCTCCCGTCTCTCATAACTCAAACTATTGACAGTCTCACCACAGTTGTATAGATTTGCTTTCATTTTTGAAAACACTCAACAAATATGAGCAAGTATACTATAACTCTCTACGATGGCTTCCTCCCCTAAATGCCACTACTTACTTTGCTCTACGCTTTTTTTTCCATAAACGGTCCGATAGCACGGTCTGATAGCACGGCCCAATAGCACGGTCCTAGCACGGTCCTAGCATGGTTGATAGCGCGGCCCGATATCACGGTCCTAGCACGGTCCTAGCATGGTCGATAGCGCGGCCCGATAGCGCGGCCCGATAGCGTGACCCCGATAGCGCGACCCGATAGCGTGACCCGATAGCGCGGCCCGATAGCACGGCCCGATAACGCGGCCCAATAGCACGGCCCGATAACGCGACTCGATAGCGCGACCCCGATAGCGCGACCCGATAGCGCGGCCCGATAGCACGGTCCTAGCATGGTCGATAGCACGGCCCGATAGCACGGCCCGATAGCACAGCCCGATATCACGGTCCTAGCATGGTCGATAGCGCGGCCCGATAGCGCGGCCCGATAGGGCCCGATATCACGGTCCTAGCACGGTCCTAGCATGGTCGATAGCGCGGCCCGATAGCACGGTCCTAGCATGGTCGATAGCACGGCCCAATAGCACGACACGATAGCACGACCCGATAGCATGGCCCGATAGCACAGCCCGATATCACGGTCCTAGCACGGTCCTAGCATGGTCGATAGCGCGGCCCGATAGCGTGACCCCGATAGCGCGACCCGATAGCGTGCCCCGATAGTGCGGCCCGATAACGCGACTCGATAGCGCGACTCGATAGCGCGACCCGATAGCGCGACCCGATAGCGCGGCCCGATATCACGGTCCTAGCACGGTCCTAGCATGGTCGATAGCGCGGCCCGATAGCGCGGCCCGATAGCACGGTCCTAGCATGGTCGATAGCACGGCCCAATAGCACGACACGATAGCACGACCCGATAGCATGGCCCGATAGCACGGCCAGATAACACGGCCGTTAGCACGCTCCGATAGCATGACCCGATAGCCTGCTCCGATAGTACAGCCCGATAGCACGGCCCGATAGCACGGTCCTAGCATGGTCGATAGCACGGCTCGATAGCACGGTCTGATAGTGCAGCCCGATAGCACGGCCCGATAGCACAGCCCGATATCACGGTCCTAGCATGGTCCTAGCATGGTCGATAGGGCGGCCCGATAGGGCCCGATATCACGGTCCTAGCACGGTCCTAGCATGGTCGATAGCGCGGCCCGATAGCACGGTCCTAGCATGGTCGATAGCACGGCCCAATAGCACGACACGATAGTACGACCCGATAGCATGGCCCGATAGCACGGCCAGATAACACGGCCGTTAGCACGCTCCGATAGCATGACCCGATAGCCTGCTCCGATAGTACGGCCCGATAGCACGGGCCAAAAAACAGGACATATTATGATAAATCAACTTTAGTGTGATTTTAACTTAAAGGTTGATTGGAGGATTTTTTTGGCCCAAATCTGAGTCTTATTTCCTCGTGGCGTAGACTGCCGATTAGTCCTGCCACGTATCAATCATAAAACGCACCTACCGCTCACCTGCAGACGCGTGCGGCTCGTCCCACGTTTCCGCATGTCTAAGCGCAGTGATCTATCATAATATAGTTCCCTCAGTGTACGGGGCAAAATAAAGACGGAGAAAGACAGTTCGAGCTGTCTCAGAAGAAGACGGAAATCTACGGGAGACGAGAGATGCGATGCGATCCGTCGCGCTAATAAACAAACGCACGTGTGTGTTGTATCAGTCCACACGGGGGAGTGCGCTTGCGCATTTCCGCCTGCGTTCTCAAATCGCTGAAAAATCGTCCGTTGCGCCTTTAAATACATCAGTGTTTCATCATCATTAGTATACTGAAAGTTGTATTTTGATTGATTCTTGCATGTTTGAGTAACCCTGTATTGCCCTGCATTCGAGGCTTCCTGTTTTCACCTACCCCCTATCCCCGCCCACATCACTGTACTCCGAGTGAGATACATGTCAGGTTCTACAATGTCACTGAGCCACTTTAAAAAAAAAAAAATATATATATATATATATATATAACGGTGATATTATATCATGACTATAATTTATAATAAAAACAATGAACAAACTGTTCTTATGTTATAGTTCTATACTACGTACAAAGAAAAGAAGCATAACCTAATTCTTTAATTCTCCTGCTAAAAGTAATATTATCCTTGTTAATAAGACACACAAAATGCATTACATTACAAATACAATACATTATTGTTCAGTCGGAAAGTACACATTTAATAATAGATTTATTTTGTGTGTGTTCAAAAATGTCCAGCGGAATGAAAGGAGTACGGTCTTGGTGGAGACATTAGCGAGCAGAAGATGTTGATGTTCTGATTATGAAAGATTGCATGCATAGGATTAGAAGTTAATACATTATAGATTAAATTGTGAACTACATTTCTTCACACTGATGTCGAGACTATAGCCCCCGTAACTTTAATACACAAAACCCTCTTCTCCCACTTTTTGCAAACCATAGAAGACACATTTTAACACCTTTGCATCGCCCATAATCAATTCCGTACACACGCTGACAGATCCCATCACATCGAGTTAGTTTTGAGAAGCTGTTGGCACGTTTACTCCAGCACTTAATGGCCATCATATAGAATTTCAGGTTCCTGTTTTTGCCAATGTTGGAGTTCTTAAAAGCCACCGTGAGCGACCACTGATCCTCTTCCTGGATGTAATGCATCTTACCACAAGGTTTGACTGAAAAGCATCCCAAAGACTAACACTTGCCACTGGATGCAAAAGTGTGATATCCAATAGCTGCAGTGCCAAAAGTGGGTAACTATGATCAGTAAGTATGACACTCAAGCCAATTAGGTCCATTGTGTATTCTATGTACTGTTAGACTGACAGAAAGACTGTTATAGAGAGATAGAGAGACTAAATATGACATTATCAATTATAATGAGACGCCTGTAACCACTTGCTTGTCTGAGGTGGAATATTCCAGGCAAAGCAATAACAAATCTCCATGGAAACCAGAAAAATGACACCTATAAATTGTTTAAAGTTCAAGATCTGCAGCTAAACATGATGTTGTTTGTTTCATAGTTTAGTGAGAGTTTCATCTGATTTTATATTCCTCCTGCCAACACCTACAAATACCGGTAAGTCCTTTTGTAGTGAAATTACTGCACCAAAATGCACCAAAATCACAATAAAGTATGTTTCGACTTAACGAATATAAGGACACACAGTTTTAATCCAGTTTCATGATTGTTGCAGGATAATTACAGACATCAAGAACGAACCAGTGGTTAAAATCCCAACAGATTTGATAAAAAATGTGCAAAAGCAAAGTTTATTTGATAAGACAAAATGATGAAAATACCAGAACTCTAAGTGCAACTGAACTCCTAATTCCACACCCTGGAGCAAAAATACATAAAAATGAATGATGGATGCGCAGTAAAGTGTGGGGCTAATCTTCAAATAACACATGCACTCAATTGTGATAAGTAACGGTGGCTCTTATGAACGTTGCAAAGACATTTCAAGGTCAAATACTGTAAAACTGTTATCACCTTATCAACTGACACGTCGCAATGCATCGGATATAAAGCATTTTGAATAAGTAGAACAATCAATGATTTCTTTTAACATTTTTAAACAGTGTCAAGTGCTTCACCTAAATGCCAGCCAGCTCTAACAAATTGTTATTCTTGTCACGTCATGTCCATCGTGCAGTGCAATAGGAGCAGACAGAGCAGAGCGGCACATGGGGCTGCCCTACTTTAATAAATGCACCAAAACTCATACAAAAGAGATCACTTTGGCTTCTCGCATCTCAGAGACACTTCAGCAACCAACACATGAGTTGGAGGCGTATTAAGTTTAATTGCGAAATATTCAACTAACTTTTGAGCCACTCTTCTGAAATAACTGGTGCGAAAACATGTGAATCCATCTCATTTGATCATTTTAGAAGGAACAGCTCAACAAGGCAGCACTTTTGGGATTACGCTCATCCCTGGGATAATTATTGTAGCACATTGATTTTTGAACGGAGGACTTCTGACTACACTAATTGACTAAATGTTAATGATACAATAGTAATAATTTGACAATGATTTGGCTCATGTTTTGGTCTATTGTAAACTAGTGATTAGGGCCCTGCCAAAAGCCTCATGTAAGCAATGGCCTAACGACACAGGTGGTGATAAACTTTCCTTCAATCAGAGAAGTTAATGGCTTGGTACAAGAAAGGTATTTTTAACAGTTCAACCTATCGTGGCTGAGAGACTTCATTGCCCTCAGACCATACAATTGTTTAAATTCAATTAGCATGAAACAACTCTGGACAAAAGATTTGCTTTTGTTTGGTGACACCCTGACCTTCAGTCTCCCTTTATCCACTGGCAAGTTGGTGTATACTGTATCTACTCAATGTTAATAAAGTAGAATCATTAGCACAAGCCCCACATAAAGAGCAATAAACAATAATGGGCTCAGCTCACTGCTCTCCTGTGCATCTGAGACTTGTGTAATTTGCAATTAGTGGACATTGTATAATGCTAGACACAACTCAAGTGTCTTAACTAAGATAAGATAAGATAAGATAAGATATTCCTTTATTGTCCCACATGGGGAAATTTCATTGGTGCAACGCAGGTAGATACAGAGGTAGATACTCACTTGCTCACTTGAAAACACTTGCTGAGTGTATTCTGAAGCAGTGCACATAAAGTATCCACCAGGTACAACAGTGATGGAGGTCTGACTACAGCAGTACTGTAATGGCACAGTAGACATGAGTTTGAGCGGAATCATTTGATCTGAGCATGTCGTTATCTTTTACTGCGTTGACAAAGCAAATGGCTTCTCAACTGTTATGGGGGGCATTCAAAGCTGAGCTTTCTCAGCCCATGTAGATACTTTTACTCAAGACGTTTTCTGAGAGAAAACTGAAAAGCAATGGTAAGTTTTCAAGTTGATGTAATCCCTCATTTGTCCAGGAGTGATCCATTGTAGAAAAGCATCAAAGTCATCATATGCACCCTGTTTTTTAAAATAGTGTCCAGATGTCTAGAACTGAAGATTTTTCTTCAAGAGCCATAGTAGAGGTACTTCTGCTAGTGAATAGAACGGGCATCAGTACAGATTCATCCAGGACAGACATCAGTGATACTCTGACAGTGGAGAATGATAGATTTGTTAGGGAAATGTCTACCTCCCGCAGTACTGTTTTTAGCACCGTGCCGTTGGTGATCCCCGTTGTCAATCATGAGTATTGATTGACAGGTATCACTGAATCCCATCGAGCCTGCTGTGGAGATCATTGTTTATGACTGAACATGCAGCTTACGGGGCTATGGGGGCTCATAATGAATGGATTTACTATTTTTACAACCTATTTACTCAAGCTATTCATGTTTTATTTTATTCATATTGCCACTAAGAAGTTTGGAAAATCAAAACGTTAAAAAAAACAAGAAACGACTTTCAACTTCAACTGGTTGTCCTACCTTGGCCACTTTGATCAGTTCTGACGACTTTGTTAAGCAAATGTGAATAACAGATTGCTTGTTTATTCCCTCAGCATCTTGATTATCACAAAGCAAGACAAATAGACTGCAATGGAGTCATAAAATATTCACTGCAGGTTGAGAGCTAATCATTTCACAGACATTGAACACAGGTGTCCGACCTTTGATGGTGGTTGACTGTGCATTCACAGATAAGAAACAAGTCTGCAACAGAAATACAAGTGCTGTCTAGCAGAATGTTAGGAGATAGTATCAGGGCATTTGGAAAGGATTCAGACTTATACTTTGCAGTGGATGTGGTTGTTGTTGACATTTAGTTGCAACAAACAATACTGTGCCAGTTTTATTGGGGTACAAAATCTTAAAAGACTTTAAATCTTTTACTTTCTCCATCAACATTTCTGCAAAAGTCAGTCATTTGAGACAAGAGCAAATGTTTTATAGAAATGCATAATATACGTTTCAGTAGTGTTTTGGTTTAGCAGCTCAGAAAACTAAAAATAATCAGTATTATATTTAACTAAATTCAGCAATAGGTCGATGACTTATGACCTATACGTTTTATTTACACTCTTGCTTGTTTTTTGTCACAGTTCTCTTCTGCGTAGAAATGTCGAGATTATTCGGTTAATCAATAATGACATGAGAATTTTAGAAAGCAACAATAAGTGATTCCTGCTTAATCTGTGCACCCAAATTGTAAAATATACGGTAAGTAAGTACTTTATTTAATCTGGTGATTTATACAACAATACTTTATCATTCAGAAAGTTTGATATGATAAAACTTACAGAGTCATAATGCGTATGAACGAAAGGGAATTAATCACTTAAAACACAAAGGTTTATTTTGTGACATCCCTAATTCTGTGTTTTTCAGTAAATCTTCTTAAAATATAAGAGACTACAAGGACCCTCTTAACTCTGATATTAAATTGTAAGGAAAAGGGCAACTTATTTTGACTTGAGTTCCCAAAATTGGAGGGATTTTGAATAATGCAAGCCAAAGAGAACATTTCTTATTTCCCATCTCTATAACCCATTTACAAACAGTGCATCTGCATCAGTTGAGAACCAGAGCGGGTGAATCCTCTGCCGGTTACTGCATGAGAACTTGGTGCCATCTACTGTTAATGGAGAGATCAGAATGCCGAGAGGAACAGTGAACGGCACAACACAACAAACATAGCACATCTTTTTGTCTTTAATAATATAAGAACGGGAAACATGCAATCAAACACAATATATTCAAACAAATCACGCTTTTTTGGGTGAAATTTGGAGATTTAATACAACCGAAAACATCACTGACTTTAATTTAGTGAGGAAATGTTTTTCACAGTAGATTTTTTATTTATTTGTCTTGTATTTTCTCTACATAGCTGTTGTTGTTTTGTATTTTTTAAAGTTTGAGTAGATTTAAGAACGTGACCACTGTATTTCTGTAACAGTTTTTGCAGCAGAATCACAATAGCATTTCATTTTTAACTAGTCAATCCTTTGTGTTGTTGTTTTTATTTGGGTATTTGGGTTTGTATTTGGGTTTATTCGAGTATTTTTCACAAATGCGTTAATCTGTTGCCAATATAGTATCTAGAGACTTCAGCCAAAACCTTTGTACATTTCCATTTTAATTTATTTGGCTGAACAAGGTCCCATTACAGACATTGTACACTTGATCAGCCCCTGTATCTTAACCCACCTTCGTCGGTAAATGCGTGTTGCCATTTGAGACAAGTTTGATTGTGGGAGTTAGGTGTTCATTTCCATATCAGTGACACAGATTACCATATATTACCATACATTACAGTTGAATTAAACATGGCGTGTAGTAGAACTTGGAAAGACATCTAAAAAAAGCGGTGCTGCTCTGAAGTCCATTCAAGATCTCTGCTCCGTCACAGTGAGCACGGGGCGGTGGAAGCCTCTTGCCAATGCAGAAGAATCATTGATTTTTCATATTCGCCATCTTTCGTTTTTCTTGTCACAGCAGCTTTTCTCATTAGTGAGGGATTTGGATGTAATGGAGTCGCATCATTTTTTGTCTTTTTTTTATGAAGATTATTTCTGATTAATGATGTTGTTAAGAGGCTTTGTGCCGTGTTTTACAGCAGAGATGCAAAGAGGCTCTTTTTGAATCTGCTAAAACCTAACATTTCAAATCCAAGGCTGGATGATGGGTGACTTCAATTTATCATATAGATGGACCGTATTAGAAATGCTTTACTTTACATATAATCTATAATTACAGTAAACATAATACTCAAACGGCAAAGAGTGTAACAAAATAGACAAACAACAACAAAAACATTAATAGAAACTAAGTATCCATTCCATTGCAAGTACTTTTCAACAAAGCATTTAAGATAAGATAAGATAACCCTTTATTTGTCCCACAATGGGGACATTTCAGTGTTGCAACACAAAGTAGGAACAGAAGTAAATAATAATAATAAAAACAGATAACTTATAAAAAACATGCTTATAGAAAAGCTCTTATAAACTCTTAATAAAAAATATAATAACAATAGCAATAGTAACACTCTTATTTACAGCTGTTATAGAAGAAATATGGATACATATTTAAACACTGTTTCCACCTCTTTGGGACCTCACAATTCACACATTTATTCTATGCACAAAAGTATGATAAGTTGAAATAGTAATGATGGCGACCGGCCTATGGACAATTCATATGCAATAAATGAGAAAACAGGTAAACAGCTTATACCAAATAACAAAAGCATGTACGAGAATCACTAGAAGATAAAGGAGGGGTACCTAACTTTATTTGTAATAATACATTTTGTGTTTCATTTTACAGAAAATTGTGAGAATATTGTAATAGCAGGACAAAATGAGACCACTGTGTGCTGTCTGCATCTAATAAAAAGTATTTCACGTCTGTTCAACCCAGAAATAAGAGCTGAAAGCAGCATTTTGATTGGCTGGGTGGTCCACTCCAGCATCACATCTGACGTCTGAAAGAAGCAGTTTTAAAGCCGTGCACACACCCGGAAATGAATATTAATATTGACGATATTCTAAAGGGTTTGTGAAAGCTAAGGACGAGTTATGGAGATTTTAAAACCTACTTCCAGTTTTGCGGGGTGAAAACTGTGTACCACAGCTTTAAATATAGTCCTGCAGCTTATACAGAGGTTTAAAAGGAAGTCAATGAACATAAGGACACCTTCTTTACCAGTGCGGTTCCATTTTAAAGTGAAAAGGTAAAAAGCACTTCCACACAGAATTACTACATAAGAGGAGACAGCCTCAAAGTGTGGACTTGGTGACACATCTAATGACAGTTCTTGCATTATCAGTTTCTTAGGTCATGAGAGCTTTTGCGCTCTGCTATCTTACCGGAGTCCACAGCTGGGTTCCTATCAGCAAGAACAGAGATCCTGCCTTGGGCCTATAAATGCAGCTATAACCCATTATGTGAGGCTGATAGCGGGTAAGCCACTCCAACCCACTAGTCATCATTAGGTCCTGACCAGCAGGCGTATCATCAGAGCACTCAATGAACCAAGGGCAATGTTGTCGCAAAGGCTTGAGTCTTCTTGACCACCTCTTACGCGTAATATAGCTTTTACATGCTGTATAAACGTCCCTTAAAGTGCACTTAAGGGCATAATACCAGCACTGCAAAGCCCAGACTCTCACTATCACTTGAAGAAAAACTAAACAAAACAAAAACGGACAGCTATTGATGGACAGTTTCTCCTCAGGAATGCAAGCGCGGATCAGGGCTGACATCTTGGATTATACGGTTATTAGGTCAGGCCCGAGCAGATAGAGGGGTCCACTGACATGTAGCACAATAAGCATGACCCATCACACACCGAGCTCTTTTACCAGGCAGGACCCTGAGCCCAATGAAAAGCTACTCCTTCTAAGTACTGTAAGTAAAGTGAGCTGCAAGGCCGTCCATTTATTGTACCACAGCTGTAATTTGAGCTAAATGAAGCACTCACATGCGACCTGCAGCTACCAAATGTAAAGTAATAGCACATATCAGTCACACCACGGGCAAAGTATTTTCTATATGGAGCAAAATGTCATTCCATACAACATAAAAATGTGTTTGAACATCTAGTACTATGCCAAATTAATGGGGTGCCATAATTATCAATACAGTATGGCAAAATACTTTTTTAGTTGTTGTATTTACAATGAATACTGTAATAGTTTTGTCTTATCTGGGTTACATTTCAGAAATAGCTTTGTATTTTGTTCATTTATTGGGCAGGTGGCTGTTAAAGTGTAACCAAAAATAGCTCAAATGATGAATATTTATAAAAGCATTTGCTGCCTGTATTCTTGATATGCCTGGAGTGATTAATCGCCTAATTGTGATTGTTGACAAAAATATATATATATATATATATATATATATATATATATATATATATATATATATATTTTTTTTTTAACAAAACAGTGGCATTGTAAAAAACAAATGTCAAAAAAGAACAAACTGTTTCTGATTTTCATCAATACTACACATTATTCAAAAAATATTATGAAACACCATATGTCAAGCTTTATTTTACCGTATTTTTTATTTATTGGTGACAGCAGTAATTCTGGATTATAATATGGTTAATTTCAGTGTTGTTGGCAAAAGATTGAGCAGAAATTGTGCACATTATTACTCTAAGCTCCAATGGTTTTATGAAATCTTAAGGTTTTCTCCATTTTTATGACACATTTTCTTACAATGTAGAGCCACATTCGGGGCTATAAGACATCCAAAACTGCAGAAAAATAGTCTTTGATTCATTTTGACTTGTAAACACACAGCTCTACTGTACATCACTTCTTTGAGCGGTGACACACGCACAGATGTTCAGGAAACTCATCCGGTGGCACAATATGTACCTGCTACTTTAAATTCCACACACTCCTCTCTACTTACGCTGCCTTGCCTGGAGTGGACACTGTTTCTTTATAACATAAGTAATTCATAACACAGGTCTAATTGAAAATTTTAAAATAATTAATTCATAATAATTGATGGCCCAAAGCACAAGCCCCAGAAATATTAGTCAGCGAAATTTGAACATTTTTAGTGCTGAGCAGCCAGACATTATGAACAGAATCACTCAGTTTGAAATACATGTCTAAGTAGCCAACTGGCATTATAACATTAACATTATATGCATAAGACTTATATATACCTTTGTAGTGCTAAAATATGATGTAATTATATCTATATAGCAGTCGAAATTGTGTACTACTGTATAGAAAAAATATATAATTAATAAATGAGCTGTGACTTTTGCATATAATTTAAAACAACACTGCTAACTTATAACATGATATAAGAGCAAGAGATTTTTGAGTGTCACTTAAAGCCACAACGCATAACGCGTAAGCCTGAAAAAAAGTTTTTATAAAAGCATTTTTGTTTTTGTTTTGTTTATTATACTGAGCAGCTCAGAAACGTGTCCTTAGTGTGAGGCTTGCAGCTCCACAAACCTGACTCGTACAAGCAGGTGGAGGCCAAAACATCCAAATAAAAAATAAAAACACATGCTTTAATTCTATTTTCTGGGTAAACGTTCTGCAGTGGAGCATTACGTAGCATTCAAAGATCTTACATTGTGCTAAAGCCCCTGGAGGTTGTTTGAGGTAACTGTCAGTGCTGTACAGTTCTTGTTTCCTTTTTTACAGCTCAGTCCATACCCTAGCACACTGCAGCGAATGTTTTCTCCAAATGTCCTGAAAATGGTAGTTTGGTAAAACGTCCACGTCTCTCATAGTGGGTAGAATCTATGTTTAGCTCGACGTTCATATGGAAGCATTTATACATCACACAGAGTAGAACCTGGAGAAGGCCTGACAGACTCCGAAATGGAACATAAAAAAATCAGACTCAGGCGTTTTGCCAGTTTTTCTCCTTGTATTGAGTTCTGCTGCGGCGAGGATGGGAACTGGAAAGCCTTGGAGAGATTCGCAACACACTTTTTGTTCATACGTTCAGAGTTTGACATTTTGACTTCTATACAGTTCTTTTTCCCCCTCTAATATAGCTCTAGTCTGGCCAATGGTCAAATATACCGGTACATGAGATTAAAAATCAAATTGCCCTGTAATTTAGATATGTTGTAATCAATGGAAGTTAAATATTTTCATTGAAAAAGGTTCTTATGTTTGTTTCTATTTTTTTTTTAATTATAAATGTGCAACAATAGGTTATAGATAAATTATAATAATACAAATCTGTAATGAAATCAATGCTGAATAAAACAAAAGGGGGAAAAAACAGCAATATTGCTCATGTTCAACAAAATAAAACTATCCATCCACTTTACATTTTATTGTGAAAATGTGACAAACTGAATGCGTATCTTTCAAACAATCTCCAAACTTGCTTCTGGATTGTGCAACTTCTTCAAGTCCATGACCCCAGCCAAAAAGTACTTTTCACAAAACTCCACCATAAAGTTTGATGATGTGGGTGCAGTACATTCATCCACCAGGCACTGCAGCTAAAATTACATACAACCCACAATTCCCCCGGTTGTCCCATCAGAATCCCCCACTGTCGCCGCATGCCATTGAAATGACACCTCTCCCCTTGTAAAGTTTGACACAAGATGGCAGCCTAGCATCTCCTCCGCTCTTAGAGGTCACAACAATGTCCACACGGCTAATCTCTGACTCTCTCGGCGGGATATGAAAGCAAATCTAAGGCAAACCGTGGCTTTAGATAACTCGGCTACCCATCAGTGATCGCGAATGCCAAAACGACGCACCGAAGTCCGTTGTGCTCCATCAACCAAATCTTCTTTTTTTCCCAACTTGGTGCGTCCGGACAAGAGGAGCAAGAATAAACCGTCACCCAGCAACATGCTATATATTAATCTTATTTTATTGTTCGGGGAGTAATGCAGGGGGAGGGCGTGATTGATTTGGAAGACTGCAGAGACTTGTGTTGTCGACTTGGTGTGTTTAGAGATGGCTGGATGTGGCACAGGGGAGGAGCCTCTCTCAACCGGGGCGCCTAAGTGTCATCATGGAGCGAGGAGGAAACGACGGGCGAGTGCACGGAGGAAGTGGACAAGGAAACTCGTAGGTAGAGCATCGGACGGGTGTAAAAAAAGATCAACCATTTGGAATGATTAAATCCTTTTTCTACAGAACCACTTTCCCTTTCTTGTTCTTTTCTCGTGCACAATTTATTTAGTTGATTCCATTATGAATTATTGTGTCACTGTATATATGAGAGGAACAAAAATGCTGGTTTTATGTATACATATATATAAAAAATGATCAAGAAAATCAAAGTAGCTGTAGAAGAGGGAGAAACATAATGGATAATATTTTAATAGTTGTTATGAGATATGCGATTCGGCCCCATTCAACAGATTTAATATTTAGTTTTAAATTGTTCATCGCTATGACAACTAATGTCCTAATTTCTTATAATTCTGAAACACATGGATAGTCCATCAGAAAATATGTATATACAAAGTGTTAACAAAAAGAGCTGTTAAAATTAGAATGATAAAACAACCTTGCAGTGCAGTGTAGAGTGTAAAGTGATATTCCTGTTCTTTTGCGGTTAATTTTACAGTTCATCGCTTTTAATATTTGAATACTTCACGTACTTCGAGCTCAATTTCCACATTCACAGGCACATTTCGGATTAGCATAATATCGCCTGAATATCATCGTCGGCATAATACAAAAAGAAAAAAAAAGTCAATATCGCCCACCGCTAGATTGCAGCAGTTTTTTTGTGTGTGTCAACAGTAGTAGATGCTGCTGTGGGCTGAAAATAGAGTAATAAAGTAGTTGTAGGAGGATAGCTTCACTAAAGTTATGAGTACTGTTGCCTCTCTTTAATATTCATGCACTTTACCTAAATTACAGCTTTTATCCCTCGGAATCGTGATGCTAACCCCAGATCTGTGTGTAAATCTAGTGCACCTCGGCGTAAGAGCAGCAGACAGATAAATAGTGCGGGGCCGCCTCTGCCACTGCACCCCAGGAGGCAGTATTATCAGGAAGCTCTGCGGTTTCATTGATTTTCAGACTGTAATCATCTCCATCTGATGTAGTGGGCTGAGCAGGATAAGTGAGCCCATGGTCCACTGTCAGATTCACTCCACAGCCTCCAGTTCACACACACCGAACAAGCGGAAAATAAATATCAGTGTGGCGGCCAATTTGTCACCAGTGTATTTTTGACAACATCATTAGATTTGAAATGCGTAGTGTTTTTTTTTTTTTTTTTTTTTTTTTAACTGTATTGTTTGTGGTACTAACTAAAAACTCCATATACATGTTGGCCTAAAAAAAAAATAGGATTAATGACAACGTGATAAAGATGTTAAAAGTCGCTGTGGAGGATTTTTCTTTTTTAAATATTTTTTAATTTTTTAAAGATTTTTGTGGCTGATTTTTACTGTGTTTTTAAACGTTGTCACCACAATGAATTTATGAGCACTTTTAACAATTTTCAGAAGCCAGAGCGAGTCTCGGTGCGGCTAACAACAACTAGCATGCTAACAGCGCACTTCATGTTCCGCGGAGAATAAAACGCTGTATGGAAAGAACGCACAATGGACTCATTTTCTAGTTTACAATATATATGTATTGTGGCAAAACAGCCTTTTTAACTACAAAGTATTTGGCAAATTTGCAACAATAAAATTCCTGTTGTCATTACTAATCCAACTACATTGAGTACAATCATTCAATCACATTGATCAAATCCTGCCCTAAACATAACCTTTTGATGGCAAGGTGAGCGTTCAACACACTAATGAGAATTACAATAAATGGCATGCGTTATTTAATTATTACTTATATAATATAAAAGCGGTTTATAATATCATTTGATTCTTTTTCTATGACAGATCACTCCTGGATGAATTATTACACAAACTAATAATATAATGAACTAAAAACTCCACAACTACTACCGAAAATGTAAATGAATAACCTCAATTAAATGCTTTAAGTATTTTTATAGGCTCCAGTTTACAAACGATACAGGTCACTAATATGCACAGCTGTAGAAAAAGTGTATTTTCAATCAGTTTATTGCGAGTGCATTTGCAGGTTGACCCCATTTAAATCCTCATCAGCAGAAAAAAACGTACTTAAAATACAAGAGATGTCTAATGGGTCTCACCAGAAATTATCTCGGTACAAAGTCTCTAATGGTTCTGTCAGGAGTGAGTTTCAAACCATTAAGCAATCTGCACTCAATCGGGGCACGCACAAATAATTGAATTCACTCATGCCGCAGCTCAAAGTTCACCAAATGCATGAAGATGAAATGAATGGGTTCGTTTTACAAGGAGAAAAAAAGGGCGAATAGTTATGTTTACAATATACTACAACTGCACGGACAAACAATATTCACACAAATGTACAGCGCAATCATGCATTTTATCCATTTTATTTCACAATTTTGATCAAATTTGAAATACAGAAGTCATTTTGCATTTTTTTTTCTAACAAATTACAGGGAGGAATTGTTCTTTTGTGATTTAAATAAATATTTCATAGTGACAGTTACCAAGCTGATGAATCAATCAAAGGCGTGACTGAGATGTACTTTTTAGACGGTGCGTGTGATTGGGAGACATCAATCCACCGACCAATGGGAGCAGAGAGGAGGGGTCATCCAAGATATAATAAAGTACAGCTTTCTGCATAGCAACCACTATAATCAACCTGACTGTACGCTTGAAATCAGGCTAAATATGCTGGGGTTAGTTCCCTTTGAAACCAATTGCATCATTATTTTCTGCTTTTTTTTATAATGAATGTTCTCAGAAATGGACAGGAACCACTTCGGTGCAACATAAAAAAGAAAAAACATGCCAGTGATGTAATTTTGCTGGTTGTTTAAAATGAGCTTGTAACCAATGTACCATGCCTTTTTTATTGTATTGCTTTTGGGTCTTGATTTTTAACGCTGTTTTGGGTTTGGAATGGTTGTTATAGTATGTTTTAAAGTATTATTGTTGTTTTAGCTGCACTCAAATGGTAACTTTACTGACAGGAGTTATATAGGCTATAAATAAGACAACTTTTAATAGAGAACAATAGAAAAAAAGCTGTGTAAGTGTATTAAAACCTGCAGCTGGAGGGCAAAAGTATACATTTATTTGAAGCTTAAATAGAAAAGGTCCTGGTTTCCCATGTCCACGGTGCGGCTGTGCCTCAAAACCCACTGTACCATTTGTCCCGGACTTCACTTCACCAAAAAAACTAACTTCACAAACTTCCAATTCCTCTCAACAATCAATCGAATTTTCTCACAACAAAACCTGACAAAAACTTCACCAATTCATCTTCATGATTACAATAGGGATTTGAATGGCCTTACCTGCTGTGGCTTTGGAGTTGCTCGGGCCCAGAGCTGGACTCCTGTAAGTGTCTAGTGCATTGGGACAGGCGGGAGAGTGAGGTCTCCGCTTCACTTGTTGTCGTTGGTGATGGGGGGGAGGTTAGGGGGGTCGATGGTGCGAGGAGAGGAGGGGGGGGTTGAGTTTGCTGTGCTGCGAGCGACACTCCGGAGGGCCCGCTGTGAATAGAGGTGGAGATAATAGACACAGTCACACAACAAAAAGACTGATAATCCTGTCCCGGCCCACAGCTCCCGTGTTGCGATCAGACATTTTAAGGCCAGTTAAGTTGCAAGCGAGGGCCGGCTGAATGAACTGCGGTTAGGAAAGCGCTCCCCAGCTCCCATTATGGACGGTAACCGGTGTCAATTCCCCAGCAATTAGACCACTCAGATGTGTCAGAAGACAGGCTTCAAATTAATAAATAAATAACGTCAACCGCAAGTGCCGGGATGAGATGGCCTTAGGAGCCATTTGAGTGTCCCACCGGTGTATTTCACAGCACTGAAGACCGAGTCCTTCAGAAAGTGATGAGGTGTGCCTCCTCCACACCTCTGTACGTGACCTTTGAGCGGGAATGGGCGACAAGCACGCAAGTTACTCTATATGTTTCATTACTGTCAATCCAGCTAAAAAAGTAAAGAAGTGATCAATTATCAAAAATAAATGCAAAAATAAGAATACATTTTATCATGATACATTAATCAAATAAAAAATAAAAAATACACGCAATTACATTATGATTATGATTATGAGTACCATTACTTTAAAACAAAAAAAGAAAGAGGAAAAAACAAGCGTACTAGTTAGTATTATTAATTTATTTTGGGGTTGTACATTTATAGCTGCCAGGAGCTGGGAAAATGCAGCAGTTTTACTTAACATGAGTTTAACGTTGTGAGTGAAACGTGAATGCCGAGGATTATAACCATTCTGTGGTTCTCAGGGAGTGATAAAAGCAGGATTTACAGTGTAAGGTTGACGCTTACGGCTGTGGATGAAAAAGGTGCCCCGAGCTCATCGATGTCAAGTCTTTTATAAAACAATACTTCTAGTTCAATTATTGAAATCTACAGTAATTTTAAAGATGAAGTATTTGTATTTATATTTGCATTTGTGTGTCAGTGCTGATAATGCAACACAAGAAAAGATTAATTAATACTTCTATAATGACATATACTAAAAATAATAAACAGGTTAAAACTGGCTTTTTTAAAGGTGTACTAACTAAAACTCCTGTTGGACATTCCCGCTTTGTCTGGAATTGTCCACAGTATGGCATTAAACATATCTAACAAGCAACCAACCAGTTCTGCGGTTTTCAACAGGAAGTCAATGAACCTGCTTCGAGTATTCAGGCCATTTTAGATCAATATTGCAGTTTACAAAGGACAGAATGTAAAATAATAATCTGTGTTATAGTTCAACAACCAAGCATAATGTCATCTTTAACTTTAATGATGGATCTTTAAACAACTGTGGTTCTGAATCTCTCCAGTTTGCACTTTCCTTTTACTTAGCATACAGCAAGGCCATAATTGCAATCTTTTCAAAACTTTCTAAAAATGAATTCTCATGAGAAGATGCACAGCCACTTTGTGTGTCTGACGCGTAACCCGCAAACGTCATGCAGTCCAAACGCATACCTTCTGATCCAGCGGCGTTTGAAGTGTTGCATGTGTCTTACATATTTCTCTGACCCTTCGAAAGCTATGCATCAAGTATGATCATCGCTGTCAGAACCTACACCTTTACTGCATTGAATGTATGTAGTCCAAGGACAAACCACAGAGACAAGAGACGCTGTGGACTGCAAGTCGTGACTTTACCGACAGCTTTCCCGCAGTCTGAGTGGACACTAGAGATTGCCCCCGTTTACTACTCAACCCAAAATCTTCAGAACGTTTGGAAAATCCTTTTTGTGTGCCCTCATTTCTGGGTGACCGCACAATCCACACTGCAAAATTACAAAAAGGAAAGACACCGTTACTGTAAAAACACAAAGCACTTCTCTGGGAGGTCAAAGTAAAGTACAAGTGAGAGACAAAATACAGTATCTTCCACCATGGCAACCCCAACCAATGTGCCCAAACTCTGTGAAATGAAGTCTACAGTGCAATAATGGTGATATTAAAAACTGTTCTAATTGCCTCTTATTTCCATTTATGACCAAGTCCACAGTCAGGCAATTTACTTAATCCTCATTCAAGTGGAGAGGACAGTGGACCCAGACTGAGCAGAAGGTCAAACTACAGTTTGTTAATTACTTCAAGACTAGATATCTCAGGGAGAGGTTGGGTTACATTTGGGACTTGGCAAGTTAGTTGCCCCCCATTGTCTTAAAACAGACGAGTACTTCAGCTTCTTCTGCCCAATATCCTGGCTCGAGGTCTGAAAACGTGGTTCCTGCTCTTGATAGGTTGACCCGGTGGCACTGAAGTGAATTCATGTCCGATGCAAAGACTATTTTACTATGACAAAATAGTAAACCACTTACTTAAGTTAACATTGACCTGACTAAATTGCTCCTGTAAGAATATTTATAGCAACATAAATTTGAGTTTAACTCATTTTGTATTATATTTGAACTTATTCAGTCCCAAGGGTAAATGATTTCCACGGCAGACATACTACCAACCAGAAGAAGAAATAAAATGATCAAAAGAAAATTCAATTAGATATCAGTATCACAGTAAGAATAAAAATTCTATAAATGTGTTCTTTAAACAGCTAAACCCCTTCTTGTAAGAGCAGCTCCATTACAAGAGGATTTAAAAACTGCTCCTAAGACGGAGTTCTTTGGGTTGGCTTGAACACAAGTAAGCCATATTTAGATCACTTTTTATTTGTAATTATTTGTGTGTACCATTTATTCTGCATGGGAAGCACTTTGGGCAGCTGGCGCTGTTGTAAATGTGTTATAAATAGATTTGACATCAACAATGACGTGTTTCAAAAAGTTGTTCTTTCCCCCCACAAAGGGGGTGCTGTAATATTAACTTTCATCATTTTAGCACAACTCAATGATAAAAGAAACAAACTAACAAAAATACATATATATTAATATTTTACATGATGGCTCTGCAGAAGTTTCATAATGTAATTAATTACATTGTACAATGTAATTAATTCTACTCCACAAGTGAATGTTTACACAAATCTGAATACCATGAAATGAGATGCACATATAGTATAGTCATAACGTCCCATCACAAATGCACAGTGCGTGTCGTATCTGCATGTACAGAAGGTGAAAACAGGTTGATCCGAGTCCAGGGAACTTGTTAGCGCAGAGTCCCAAGTGAGTGAGAGTCCAGGGACTGTGAAGCTGCAACGCCGTGAGCCGCCTCAAACTCTGCGCTTCAAAAGAGTCATCGCAAATGAAAGACAGGCGGCTAATTAAAACAAGACGAACAAGCATGAATAAGCCATACATGTATAACGTAATGTTCAATCTAGGTTTCTAATAAGAATTTACACAGCAAGTTGGGCTAATGATCACACTGACTCACACACAGGTCGGAGGAGCTGATAAGTCAAGAGTATTACGCATCCAGAAAGGAATATTTGTCTATTTCTATTTTCCAAATGGAGAAAGGGACATAAAGTCAGGATTATGTAAGAGCAGTTTGGTCTAAATATGAACATAGAGTACCGTATTTTCCAGACTATAAGTCGCACCTTTTTCAATAGTTTTGGCCGGAGTGCAACTTGTACTTAAATTTATATACTTATATACTTATATTCCGGATTTTATTTCATTTTTCTTCTCTATTATGTATTTTTTGGCTGGTGCGACTCCGGACTTATAGTCCGGAAAATACAGTAAAAATTGTTTTAAAAAAAAGTAAAAGTATTATGATTACAGCGACTAAGCAAGTATTCTTTATTTGTAATCACTGTTGGTTATTTTTCCTTTGGGGAAATAGTGCGCTACTTTCCCTAAATAAACAAATCAAATCAAAATGCATGAATTGCAGTAAAATAAATGTTGGAACGAATATCGTACGTTAAACATAATAAAGATACAAGAGCCTTTTCAGATGATAAACTGTAATGGAAGACAGATGATGCAAACCTTTGCAAAAGCATGTCTAATTCAGCAAATAATATTTGCTGTATTAGACATGCTTTTGCAAAAGTATTGCTCTGACCTACATTTGCAGAAACTAGTACATAACGTATTAGTGATGCCCTTAGTTTTAATGTTATGGCCTCTCTACACTGAAATACACCAAACACACAAACAAACAAACAAACAAACTAAACTGTGGAGTTGCTTATGTGCAGTATCACATATATTAAACTGTTGCTGGTTCCTCGCACCCGTTTTCGGACGAGAGGAGACCGATCCTTCCAGGCTGTTGCCCCCAGACTCTGGAACGATCTTCTGCTCTCCCTACGGTCACTGGACTCAGTTGTTGCTTTTAAGGGTCAGCTTAAAACCTTTTTATTTAGTCAAGCCTTTTAAATGCATTTGTTTTAGCGGCTGATTTTACTGTATATTGTTGTATATGTATTGCTCACTGTAAAAAAATTTTTTGTGTTTTTATAGTTTTATTCTGTGTTTTGTGAAGCACTTTGTGACTTCTGTCTGTGAAAGGTGCTATACAAATAAAATGTACTTACTTACTTATATTGCACAAATATTGCAGATTGTTCTATTTGCTGATGATACAAATTTCCTACTGACTGGTGACAATATAAACATATTAACAAATACAAAGGAAAGGGAAATGGTGCAAGTAAAATGTTGGTTTGATGAAAATAAATTGTCCTTACATGTAAATAAGACTAAACATATGCTATTTACAGACTTTAAGAAACATATAAACATCCAGTTGCCCATTAATGGAATCAATGTTGAACAAGTCATTTTTGGGAGTGACACTGGATGAGAAACTAAACTGGAAATCTCATGTGAACAATATACGAAGGAAAATATGCAAACATATGTCAGTCTCACATAAAGTTAAGTTTTGTCAAACAAAATGCATTAATGTTCCTATACTGTACATTGATCTTGTCTTATTTCATTTACTGCCTGCAAGTTTGGGGAAACACATACAATAACACAATTAAACCTCTGATTACATTAGAAAAAAAACAGTAAGAATTATTCATAAAGTCCATTTAAGAGAGCAGACTAACCAATTATTTATTAGACCAAAATAATTGATATTACAAGATCTTATAAAATGACAAACACTCACGATGGTGTATAAAGTGAGACAGTGGCTGTTGCCATTAACTATTAACGTTTAGATCCGATCATGAAGACAGCAGCAGGGGGCTCCACCTCTCTCTGACCTTCACCCGGACCACACAGACACAAATGGGAGTAAAACTCTGGGAGTCTCTGAATTATAGTTTAAAAACATCAACTATATCTTTAAGAAACAGTTTAAAGCAAATCAAATCATATGAGAAAAAGGAAGGGAAAGACTCATTTAAGTGTGGCATGTTGTAAATGTAAAATTGTGTGTGTAAAACCTCTAAACAAAATGTGTTCAAAACCATCTTCTGTTATTTTGTTGTTGTATGACGTTTTTTTCTTCTCTCTGCTTCTTTTTGATGGTAATGATAATTTATGTTAACGTAAATAACACACAATTGAAATAAATAATATAAATAATACTTCAAAGATTATTGAGCATAAAGAAACCAATGATTAAATACTTCCTGTCACAAGATGTCACAAGTCATCTCAGGATGTCCAAAATGGTATATTTTTCGTGCATAATTTCATTATTAGGCCTGTCACGATAACCTATTTTGAAGTGTGATTTGTTGCTTCAGATAATATCACAATAAACAATGACTTAACACAATAACCCTAAAGCAGATACAATTTCTAAATAACCCTATTCTTAACGTACAGTATGATTTTAAAATTTGCTAATTTTGAAATTAGCTAGTAGAATGCAACACTTGAATAGTAAGTTAGTGTCAAAACTAAGATACAGAAGAAGTATAAATCATCACTACTGAGCCCCATAATAATTGCTCCAACTTTGAAATATTGAACGATAAGTTGATACAGTATCTTCTGTATAACATTTTTAAAATATTTCAAATGCACTGACTTTGTTGTTCTGTTCTATTACATTAAAGCATGTTGGTCGACTCTACAAACAAATGTTGGATAAATTAGATTGGATAAATGAAAATGAAGCACATATAAAGCATAGGCACTATTTTTTTAACTACATTTTTATCTACAGGCTTCATAAGAAGGTAGACATGCCTTCCATCCTTCACATCCTTTGCAGCTAATCAGAATAGTGCCGGCATAGCCAAGTTTTATTTTTAATCAAACTCTAAACCAAACCTGCAGTGGAGTTTAAAAAACTTTGCTGCTCGCCCAAAACTTTATCGATCCAACTATCCCCAGAAGCCCCCTATTTAAAGTGGTAATGTTGCAAACTTTGGGAAGTCATAATTTTTAATATTTCATAAAATGCTAATCACAATATTTGGGAAAACATATTTAAATGCAAACCAAACCAAGAATCACACACAATTTCTGGCATCGGCCGCGACTGGCTTTCTTTAACTCTATTCCCCAGAAACTCCAGCTCTAAAATAGATCGCCGGAGGTCTGTAAAGAGAAAAAAAACACAATAATAAGTCATTCTCCACAGATACACGGGTTGTAGCAGTAATCTTCAGATCTGCTCAGCAAGGAAATGTAGATATTTGTAAGCGCAGTGAAGGGATTAGGCAGGCTTCTCTACCTCCTGCTGTACGTGGCTGGACTCACGCTGGGAACGCCGCGAGCACATTCGAACTGGGCTGAGGACGCATGGGATCTGACCTCCAACCGGCGCATTATTCCGATATGACCCCAACAAAGGAGTCTACACGAGAGCCAGGCAGGGGGCTGGCTCTGCTCTTATTCTCCCATTACAACGTAGAATAGGCACTCAAACAGCATGTCCTCAGATATTACTCACAATAGGAATTAAACCAGATATACTCAAGGGCCTTTTATTAAAGACACAAAGGACACGTGGGTGTTACATTTTATTTACAGCCGCACTATTAGTTTGTGGTACGCACATCACATATATATTATACTTTGGCTCTACCTGAACAATCTGTGTTTTTAAGATTTAAATCTAGTTTGGCCCATGACATTGCACAGATATCGGTCTATTTTTGTATTTCTTGAGTTTTATTGCCTGTCTCTATTCACCTCCTTTGCTATTGTACATTGTGTAGCAACAGTGAGATCTTATGTGCTGTTTTCATGTCCATAAACCATTGGCACATTCATTCTAAGCGTGTCTGCACTCAAATAGTGTTCATATAAAACTGTGCGCTACATTAACATGTCGGGGAAAGCAAACTTGTCTTTATTCCACATGGTAAATCCCTCTACTGCCAAATCCTGATCGCTTTACTCATATACAATAATGCATGCTCTTTGTAGATACATTATTTTAATTACTAAAACATGAGACACTAAAGAGAAGCAAAATCAAGATCAAGCATAAATAATGTTATAAAGTTATATTTAGATTAAAGGCAACTACCAACCAAACTGTCATTGCTACACAGAAGATCATACGTTCCTGTTGTGGTTAGTATCTATCAAATACACAATGGACCGTAGGTGATGTGGGAAACAAAGCGAGCCCTAATGCAACACAACATTTTAGCATCGTTCATTATCAAAAGTGCATCAATGTTCTTATTATAAATGAGTTTGCATTTTTAGGCAGGTGTTTTAATGTGTTTTCCCGCTGCATTAGCCACAAGAAGAAGCTGATTAATTTAGCCCATACGTGGAGTAAACCTGTATATAATTAAACAGACACAGCGGGTGTCGGGTGTCGCACGGCGCCCTTAAAGATATACGTATGAAGTGGATTTACAACAAAGCGATTAGCTCACACCACTGATGTACACAAACAGCTATTAAAGACGCTGTTATCCTCCCAAGTTATTTTCTAATGAAAGCTAAATTGAGTTGCTCCCTATTCTTTCATAACATTTCCTGCTCAGAACAAATGGCCTGCTTTATGAGAAAAGACACACTGTTGTTAATGATTTTATGCGCGGGGAGTCCACCTGACATCCTGTTTTCTATTACTGTTCTTTATTCAATTTGCAGGCAGCGCCGCAGGTGACCCAACCTATAAAAGGGCACCACAAATGAAATTATCAGAGCCCCTTGAAATTTTTATACATTTTGAATCGGCTCTGCACAGGGATATCGGCCCAGGGACTAATGGCTTCACCTTTAGCTTTGCATAAATCAATTGTACTAAAGGTTAGAGCACGTCATGCCAGGACATATCAATGCAGTCTTTAACATTGTAACACGTACTAGAGCAGAGAGTGTAAAGGGAGGCTTTATGAGGCCAGCGGTCAATCATCTGGATTATTTACAAGACAATGTGGTCAGTGTTGTGCTGGTGCAATCATACTCTGCGAAATGACCTTAGACCTTACCAAAATGTTACATAGGGAAATCTGCATTAGTATGAATGCACGGTCATTTATGAAAATGAATATGTTGGAAAATATGAATACGTTCCACTCTTCATGATGAAGATACTTAAGACAATGGTCAGTTGATTTTACAATAAACACTTACATACTGTACAATCTGTGACCTGTGACATCTCTCATCAGTAAATTATGATTATTTTGTAGAATATACAGTTGTTTGCAGTTTAATCATTTCTAAAAATTACAACGGTCTTTTCAAACCAGGAAGTTTCTCTGTATGTATTATTGTCGGAACTATGTGGTGTAAACTATGTCATATGCAGGTTTGAAATAAATAACCAAATGTTGAAATAAAAACCTTTATTTTGACTATTTGTGGGATTGTTGTCTCTTTTGATGTGGGCAAAGTGTGCCACAGAGCTGAGACATGGAGGCCACAGTTATAGCAGAAACTACACACTTTGTTCCAGTCTGTGACTTAACAAGAGCCTGGTGACGGATAAAACCTAGAAAAGGAACAACAGACTAATCAGTAACACTTGTTGCACCTGAAACATGGAAATGCCTTACATCCACGTCTTGTGTGTGAAAATGGGAAAGATTGTCTTGTAAAAGCAGAGTGGAATATGGATAGATTCAACCAACTGTGTTCAATCGGAGTCAGGACAAATACTTTTATGAGGCGGCAGAGCGTGAAGGAAATTCATTTGTAAATTGCTCCAGATCTTTGAGAGGAATTGTTTC
The DNA here is from genome assembly GCF_026437365.1 of Eucyclogobius newberryi. NCBI lineage: Eukaryota > Metazoa > Chordata > Actinopteri > Gobiiformes > Gobiidae > Eucyclogobius > Eucyclogobius newberryi. Next base: position 29,666,793 of record NW_027316532.1, on the reverse strand, counting down.
TCTTTCAAATTCACGCTCAGATGTAAAGCCTTTGTGTCTGTTTCTGATGCCAAAACAATAAATCTCACTGTAATACTGTATTTCACCATAGTGTGACCAGCACACTATATAGTACTACTGTATTATGTATTATGTATGAGACAACTGCATCAACTTATTTTCAATCTGAACTAGTGCATGTTCCAATGTCTTCATATTTTGAACATTCTTTTCATTTTATACATGTGTTTTTCTTCTAATAAGATGCAAAAGCTACAAGCTCATTTACCGGAAATTTCTTTCAACAGTAGAACTTTCACCTTTGTCAGACGTGTGATTTGATTGGTTTGACGTGTCTGTTTTTAGGCGTGGTCAGATTGATGAATGTGGCAGAATTATCATGACACAGGTCAGGTAAATGTGATTATAGTGTTTTGGCATCTGCCTTATGCAAATAGTAAAACAACGTAGTGAATAACATATCTTCAATTTGATTTCTAATTCTAACAAAATTAAGGAGATAACTGGCCTATAATTCCTCACTATTCTTGTGGTAATGTAACACTTTATGGATACCAACCCCCATAAAACACCAAAAAAGAAGACGAAGTCTCTCATTTTTCTTTTGTCAGGCCAAAATCATGGCATTTTTACCTCACAATCATAAGATACTCGCAAAAGTCCATTTGTTTTGATCCCAAGTGGACAGACTTAAAATCTGCTGTATTGTGCAATAATGTGAATTTGTGACTTGAAAAAAAGTAGAAAGATTGGATTAAAGTTTTAACTAGTTGTCTTACATTGCAGCAGATCCTGTGCTTCGTTTAGAGCCTCTGGTAATCACTAACAAGAACTTTGATCTGGTGACCCATCCAATTACTTTGACAATCAAAGCAAGTGGTTTTCAAGTGTGCCATGCCGGATATCTACAGGAACAGCGACTCTTGTCTTGACACTTCACACATAATAGCTCTTCCGACCTTAAATGTCCCGCGTTTGAACCTATAGGCAGCAGTTCGCAGGGACGACTATACAAACATGAAACATCTACAGTCTTTGGTGTTAGAGTATTTATATCAAAGTCTAGCTCCATGTTTCACTTACACGCCAGGCTAAAGTCGAATCACTGTATTTAGCTGGACTTTGATAACAATCCTCTTCCTACGGTGTGGGTTTTACAGGAAGCAGAGCCGACACTGACCTATGACCCTGAGCCTCTTCTGAACCAGCAACATCAAATCCACTGTGCACTAAAGACCTCAGCAGCTGCCGCAACACTTACAGCAAAGGAAATCGAGACTTACCGTAATAGCAAAAAGAGGATATGCTAAGGTTAAAGAGAGTGGAGTGGTCAGCAGATCACTAATGGGGCAAGACTGACGGACATTTAAGGATATTAATATTACAGAAACGACAGGAGCTTTCACCATGTTCAATCTGAAAACTTTGACCAGATTTTTCGGCAGTAGTTAGTTGTTTATTAGAAGACGTTTAGTACTTGGCTGAGGGTCAAACCGGTAACCTGTCAGTTGTTGAGCAAGTGCTTAACTTACTGTGACATAGACAATTAAAATTATGATAAATTATGATTTTGCTGAGTCTTATGTGTAACTTTTTGGACAAAAATGCACTAAAACAAAAGCACTTTTTGTTTTGTTTTTTCGTTTTAGAGTGTCTTATTGAACAAACTTGTGTCCTTATGTGCACTTATATCTTCACAAACCTGACTCTTATATGGCCTGGAGGAGCCTCTTCCTGCTTGTATCTGAAATATTGTACCTTTGGCTATTATATTCCCCAGTATGGCATAAAACATATCTATTTGCATGCTCCAAACTATGGTTTTAACTTTTCCATCCTGAAAGTTACATACTCTGCCTTTGATTCAAAGACGCCCGTTTTCTAGTTTTAATCTATGACAGTTTATTTTTTTTATGTATTATCATTTAACATTTTGTTCATTTTTAATTCCAACATTTATTGAATCAATTCACGGTAATGTGTATTCCAAACAACAAAACAGATTTTCACCTGTCCCTTCACTACATTGCTCTAAACGTCGTCATGACAAAGCGCCGCCACTGCACCAAGCTCACACGGTTACAACAATTCTGCTGAACCCTCCTTTTATCAGTATTTTCTGAAAAAGAAAGAAGTACAGAGCATGTTTCGGGGACTGGTAGAAAGGGAAATTTTCAAAGGCGTCTCGAATTCAGTTCACCTTCTCAGGGACCACCACAATCTGCTCTATTAATGGACTTTCAGCTAGTCTTAACACCCAGTCTTATTTTTTAAAGTCTCTATATGTAGGATGGCATTTTCTAACAGTTTATCAGCTGTTTAATTTTTTTTTTGAAGTGCTACTTAACCACAAGGTCGGCTTTTCAGTGGTCAGCAGGAGCCCTTTAAAAACACACCAAGAATGCTGATTTGTCGACTTTTTAAGAAGATGTCCTTTATCTTCTTTCAGTCTGAAAGCAGACTAATGGAAATTAAAACATATTTCTCCACCAAAATTCAACCTGAACCCTTTCCTCCTCTTTCCCAGGCGAGCATCAGATCAATCATGAAGCGATATCGACTGCAAACTGTTCGGGGCAATGAAATATCGAGGAGTCTGGAAGCGTGCGCAGCTGCTGGCATCAGTGAACCTGAGCTGAAAATGCTCACTTTGTCTCTTAAACCTTTTGCACTGAAATATTCAAGATGTTTTTTTGTTGTTGTTGTTGTTGTTTTTTTTCCCAGACAGTCGCTAGCATTCAGGCCTCCCGTCGTGACAGAACACAGCTAAGATCAGAGCCGCCATGTGTCAAAATAGATTATCCACTGTACTACACCGCAGATCTCAATATTGCCTGAATGCCACACTTTTGAACTCCCAGTTGACATTTCCATATCCATGAGTGAGAAATAGGAAAGAGGAAACATTTGCACAAAACTGCAGCCACACATTTAAAGAAATCTATTCAACATTCAGTAGGTGCTTTTTTTCCCTCCGTCATTGTGGGCCAAGTAAGCTGCAACTAAGCACTGCGAAGTTCCAAATGAGAGATTCCCCCCCAAAAAAGCAAGTGTAGGGCGGAAGGGTGCAATCAGTCCAGGTTTGTTCCTAGACAACATCACTTCCTTCCTCGCTGGGAGATGGGTGTCATGGCGACGGCATTCAGAGTCTCTACTTTTCACTTTCCCAGGACGGTACGCGGCGCACTTCTTACGGCGTCTATTCAAAGCAGCTGCCATTCTCCGTAAATAAACTAAACGCCTTGCCTGAGCGATTCCAAACGCCGTCGCGCACGCTGAAAACGCGGTCAACAAAGGACAGCTCTTTCCAGTGAAGCTATTCATCACCAAGTGTTGGTGGGCCACAAGCGGGAGGCAGCTGTAAAGAGCGCCGCTGCTGCACCTGATATTGTTGTGGAGTTTTACATTTCAATTTACCTGTTTCCCGACTGCCACGGCCACTTAAACCTGCCCTGAGATACCAATTAGAACTGCTGCTCACGCACGAGGAGCTAAAGGTGGAGTGAGTCGGCACAGGAATGGTTTTCTAACATGTTCTTTCGCTTTCTTTTCTTAAACATACTTCAAATACCAAATGGAAGGTATTTGATGGAGAAATCCTGAATATGGAAGAGGGTTTAGTAGTAGTAGTAGCAGCAGTAGTTGTAGTATACATATGAGTTAGAATTAGTTACAGTAGTAGTAGTAGTAGTAGTAGTAGTAGTAGTAGTAGTAGTAGTAGTAGAAGCAGCAGTAGTTGTAGTATACATATGAGTTAGAATTAGTTATAGTAGTAGTAGTAGTAGTAGTAGTAGTAGTAGTAGTAGTAGGCTTACTATGTACACATACAGTAATTTACAGTTAGATTTACAGTTTCAGTTAGTGCAGAAAGTGAACAGTGCAGTGAGTGATGGATTAACTTATAGTGAAAGTGGCAAGTTTGTAGTAGTAGTAGTAGTAGTAGTAGTAGTAGTAGTAGTAGTAGTAGTAGTAGTAGTAGTAGTAGTAGTAATAGCAGTAGTAGAAGTAGTAGTAATCATAGTAGAAGTATACTGTAGTGGCAGCAGCAGCAGCAGTTGTAGTAGAAATGTAAGTTAGTAATAGTAGTTATAGCAAGTGTAAAAGTAGTAGTAATTGTTGTAGAAGTATACTGTAGCAGTAGCAGCAGCAGCAGCAGCAGCAGCAGCAGCAGCAGCAGCAGAAGTAGAAGTAGAAATATAAGTTAGTATTAGCTACAGTAATAGTAGAAGTAGAAGAAATAGCAGTAGAAATAGTATTAGTAGCAGTAGTAGCAGTAGTAGAAGCAAGTAATAGTAGTATTAGCAGTATTTATAGTAATAGTATGTTTATGTTGTTGTAGCAGTAGTTTTTTTCATCAAGTGACTGGGACCTTTTACTTTAAAACTGAATTCATTTGTTCCCCTCTTTGTCTTCAAAAACACAATCCACATGTTTTTAACGCAAAATCTTTCTCAACTGCAAATAGTTTAACGATTGAAGCTAGCACGTTTGTGTGGATTTGTGCCTTGTGTTTACTCCGTGCTGGCCATTGTCGTCATAAATACATAAAATAGTAGTAGTACAAGTAGCAGTAGCAGATCAAGGGATAAAAGTACCAATTAGTATGAGTTAAACAAATCGCTTTTCAGTTTTTTCCTGTCACCAAGGAACCACATGCTCCACTTTATGTATTTATCTTATTTGTTTAAAGTAAGCCGTTTCGTACAAAACAACAAGCTACTTCTGACATTTGCATTTTCTGCAGGTCGGACGCCAAAAGGGAAGCACAGGGGTCGGCGTTCTCTCTCTAAACGGGGTCATTCGTCTTCAAGCGTTGACACGGATCCAAGAATATAATGCCCCGCTTTTATCAGTTACTTTCAAAGGCACAATCAACGTATAAGTCCGCCCTGCACAAAGGCACCGAGAAGTGTTTATCTTACCACTTCTGCACGCCACATATACTTCAGCCGTGTTGATGGAAGCAGGACCGCCATTGTGTAGAAGCGGGAACAATGGAGCGGTCCACAGTGCGCCAACGGCTTTCTAAATGTCACAAAGATTATCCATAAAGCACTTGCAAAACATTCTTCAGTTTCGTTTTTTCTTCTTTTTTTTTTTCTTTTTTTTTATTCTTGCCAAAAATGTAGAAATGAAGACTGGAATTTCAGAGATTTGTGTACATTCCTTTTTTACGGAAGGGAGTGGGCCCCATCGGTACAGTAAGACGGGCCTTGTTGGGACGCTGTTTACTTTGGGACAATAGCGTTTTGTGATTGATCGAGATCGTTTAATGAATAATGACAAACGAGTGGAGATGTGATGTGTTTGTGCGAGTAAATTATCATTTGGCAACTTTGCGTGGGTGAGAAGTTGTTTTTGAAGTAGATTAAAGATTGGGAACAGACAGGAAGGGTCAGGTTTTAGGGAAACAGGAAAAAGTGACGTGAGGAAACGGCCCGCGTCACCGGCCCGGCCCACCGCATTGTCTGCTAAAAGTGAAATGGTCAAGCCGCCGCGAGCATGGAGTTTCTGCTCAAGTCCCCGATGAAACTTGTACTTTTAACGGGTAGGTGACGGCATGTACTAGCACTGTTTTGGAATGAGATAAAGAAGTGTTGTGGGGTAATTTGACAATGGCAAGTTTTAGGTGCGGAGAAAGATCTTGTAGGTAATGTTAGTGGGCCATATGATAGAAGGTAAATGTGTAAGGAAAGATTATAGTGAATTCTTAGTTTTTATCTGTGTATTTTCTGTGTATTGTCTGTGTATTGTCTGTGTATCGTCTGTGTATTATCTGTGTATTGTCTGTGTATCGTCAGTGTACCGTCTGTGTATTATCTGTGTATTGTCAGTGAAATCTAAATGTCAAATTCAAATTTGATTGTATGCATGGCTTTTTTAAGATAAGATAAGCCTTTATTAGTCCACACAATGGGGAAATTTCAGTGTTACAACGCACAAGTAGGTACAGAAGTGAGAGAACAGATAACTTATAGAAGACTCCTCTTAATAGAGGAGCTCTTACAAAATAAAAAGAAAACTCTTGTAAAAAAAACGCTTACATTCTTAATAAAAGTAAGTTTTGTTTAAGTAACTTTGAAAAGTTTTTGGCAGGTACATAACTTTATATAGCACAAAATAAATCTCTTTTCAAATTCAGCAGTTTTTCCAAGAGAAAAATTACGGTGTAATTTCCCAATACAGTTTTGTGTACTACCACAGATACTGCAGGTGAGCTTTAACATGTTAGCACACCATGACAGGGACAACAAAAAAAGTTCAAAGCATCAAAAGGAGATTTGGCAGGTTTGTTCTGGTCATGGGCCCTCTACTTTGAGAAGTCAACACAGAAACATGTACTTGAATACTTATACTTAACTATGCAACTTCACAAGCGTAAAGTAATAGTTTAAGCTACTGGATCAAGTTTTTACGGCAAAGATCTTAGAGAGAAAAGTTCTGGTGTAATCTGACAAAGAACGCTCTGAGTACTGAGACTGATCCTAGGTAAGTCTGAAGTTGTAGCGTGTCCCGCCATGATGGATTGTACAGATAAAGCAGATGTGTCTTCAAAGCGTTAAAGGATTTTGCTTTGGGTCACGGTACAAAATTTGACATCTTGTACTTGTGTGTCGTCGCAGCATGGCTCTCGAGCGTGATGGACCCATGCAGCTCGGCTGACATCTGTGATTCTTGTCACCCACGCGCGTCCTGCACGGCGCAGAACCGATCCAATAATGGCTGCTTCTGTAACAGCGGATATACTGGGGACGGGAAGTTCTGCATTGGTGAGTCAGAATATAAATTGAGCCATGAAAGATAAAAGTAAGTAAGTAAGTAAGTAAGATAAATGAAAATGACACGATTATTAATCTGCTTCTCATTTGAAAATAAGGACTACTGGTATATAAAGGACTATATCATAAATATCATAAGCTATAAGGTTTGACATTTTTCCAATTTTTGTTTAGTTAGAATATATCTCTAATTGCCACATCATTGCATCAATTCATAAGGTTGTCATGATTCTGGCGGGAAATTAATTTGTTGACTTATTTAGCGTATTTTGGGTACACGGTGGCAGAGTGGTTAGATACATTACATCAGGCATGTCCAAACTACGGCCCGGAGGCCAAATGCGGCCCTCAGACCAATTTTTGTTGGCCCTCCGGCTTCCTGTTAAGTTGGTCCAAACAACAAAAATGTATATATAATGTCATACTTTTTCCTGTGAAATTGGAAAAATTCAAGCATTATGTTATACCAATCTAATATTTGTTCCAAGTCTTACTAAATAAATGCAAAAATTCAAATGATTCATTTTGTTATTTGACAAATTTGACATCGTTGGGTTGTTTGTGGCCCTCTCCTCCATATACCGGTAAGTCTAAAAATGTGGCCCTCGGTGACAAAAGTTTGGACACTCCTGCATTACATGATCTCTCTGGGTGGAGTCCTCCCCGTGTTACTGTGGGTTCTCCTTCCACCGTCCAAGTGAATGAATGTGAGAGTGAATGTTTTCTGTGTGTCTATGTCTCTGTGTTAACCCGAGTGCCGACGAGCTGGCCACTGTCCAGGGTGTGCCCCGCCTCAGGCTCAAAGACACTGGTTTAGGCTCCAATCACCCGCGATCCTGAACGGGAACAAGCGGTTGAAAAAAAAAAAAAAAAAAGAATGAAAAGGTGGTGAGAGCAGCCAATAGCTCTACAGCTACTACTACAACTTAGACAGGTATTGCCACCTGACGATACAATACGAGTTCAGATACTCAGGGCTTGATGCGTGTCCTGATGCAGAGATCCCTTAAAACCAGTGTTAAAGGTTTACTAAAACTACAGTATGTTTTTATTACGGTATGTAGAATATCAAAATGCATTGTAATTTCATCTTCACAAGGCCCTTAATATATCAGAAAACAACTAATCTATGAATACACAGCCTTTTAAGCTCAGCAGATTCTGCCTTAATTCCACTGTCAGCAGGTTAATAATCACGATACACATCTCTGTATCATGATATATTGCCGTATCAGTATTTTGACAACAGTCTATTACTATCATGGCTGAATTTAAGGCCTTCTGATGCAAGTGAAGCTTACAACGTATGTACATTTACAAGTGAGGTTAAAACTCTGTTAATCATGAATACATTTTGAAAAGCAAAATATATTCAAGTGTCTTCCAAAAGATTCCAAAAGTATGTTTGAGAAACTTTCCTCAGGATACATCCCCTGTAACCCACTAAAGAATGTACGTCCATCCTGTTTGGAATTGCTTGATGACTCTGTGGAAAACCCTCACATTGGAGCTCGTTCCTGTTTTAGGAAATAAAATGTAAAATATAAACAATTATGGGGAGCGCTTGAGAGACTTAGAATCTCCTTATGCCAATTTGTTCTTCCCCAAGCCACAAAGTTTTATCCCCATATAATTGCAATAATGTTCAGATTGGTGACATCAAAGTAAATGGTACGTGTGATGTGAAATCTAACGCGCAGATATAAAGGTCCAGTGTATCGGGGAGGAATTTCCGCGCTGGCCTTAGTCATCTTCCTCATCAGAATAAAGGATATCCTCTGGTTCTTCTGCGCAGAGGTACAGACAAACGGAAGAGTAGAGAATCCATCACAGCGACTCTGATCAAAACAAAAGTCTAAAGTCGCGCCAGGTCAAAACGAATGCTTCTCTTTATATTCGGCCGGTGATGGAATGCATTCAACGATAAAACACTATATACACTTTGCACCGAGTTGAATATAAAGGGCTCACTTTAAAGGTCCTCCACAGAAGATAGATTTGTGTCCTTGTAGATGGATCGTTTTGGTGTTTTTGTGATGTATTTTGCAGAAAAAGTCGGTAATGCTATTGTTTAGTCTTTGTTTACTTGCTAAATAAATCATTCTTGATGTCCGTATGTTGATTTTGGAGAATAGATATTACACTCTTGACTTGACAAAACACCTGACAGCCAAGTCTGGTTTGTCCATTACATAAGAGCGACTGTTGTGATGATCTGAGCGGTCCAGCTGCTTCCTGAACTCATGTGGTACAGTTTTGTTGCCAAGTCCAGTAATGTTTAACCTGGTTTGAGAAAAGTTTGAGCCCACTTTACTGCTAATGGGGACTTAGTTTGGTCCAGTTGTCCTCCTGGTTTAGTTCTAACTTTAGTTCAAGTTTTTGTTTTGTTTTCAGTGAACGCACCCTGAATTAATTGTTTAAATTGTGGTTTATTCATTTCATAAAAGAAAGAAATAAGCGGAGAGGAGCCAATTTTTGCTCTCAAGTAAGTGTGCAATCACAAAACTAGCATTAAAACTGTGACTAAAGTGAGACAAAACACAGAACTAACCCTAAAATAATATTACTGTGACTCAAATACAGTATACACCTAAGTAAGAGTAACGCATGTTTGAGTACAGAGTAATGTGGAACGTATTTTAAATCTGATTTAAAATGTATTGTAATCAGACATTCATCCTCAAAGGTCCACAGATTTAGGTATTTCCAAAGACTAGACACATAAATCAGAAGGGCTGGGAATCACAGGGTTCCTCTCGATTCGAAGTGATACAATAATATCACGATATTGCGATACAAGTGATATATATATATAGAACCCAATACATTTTACCACAGTTTTTCTTTGTTAAACCACGATCCAAACTTAAAATGAAATACACCCATTTTAGTGATCAAATATGTCAAATGTTTTGCATAAACCAGTTTGTAGTGTTCAGCAGCCCAATATATCAATACAGTTTCAGCAAATGTTATATCACGATACACAATATTTTGGCACATCCCTATTTCTCAAGCAGAAGTTCTAAAGTAAAAGTATTATTTAGTTGGTGTAATCCCTCATTCGTCCAGGCGTGTTCCATAGTAGAAAAAGCTTCAGTTGTAGTCATCTGGACTCAGTTTGAAAAAGTAGACGTTTCGACTCTCATCCAAGAGTCATTGTCAATAACAGAATTTAGGTCGAGAACTCCGATATTAATACTGTTCTGTGGTAAGACCCGCCCATTGGGAGGAGCCTTCCTGAAGTAGAAAGAGTTGTTTGTTTCAACAGAAACTCCCCCTTGTATCTACCGAGCTAGCCTATTCAGAAACTTAATGGGCTATTAGAATCCTCTTTGTCTTAGTGAGACCCTGGCTCAACCACCCTGAGTACCTGATTAGCATCTGAATGTCCTTTACCTTTCCAGGGGTTCAGAATCCCATTATAAATAACAGGAAGATGAAACCTAAGCCCTCCATTTCTGTTTAAAGAAGGTCTTTCTTTTTTAACAAAAATAGCTTCCTTGACTCCTCTTTCAAACCATCTTTTCTCCCTGCTTAAAACCTTCACCTCACCGTCTTCAAACGAGTGATTAGAGGCTTCAAGATGGAGATGCACGGCGCTCTGAGGTCCTGAACTAGTATTTCTTCTGTGCTGATAAAGCCTCTTGTGTAGAGGCTGTTTCGTCTCACCTATGTAACGTTCTTTACAACTTTCTTCACTGCATTGGATCGAATAAACTACATTGCTCTGTTTTTGAGTCGGCAACTTGTCCTTTGGGTGAACCAGTTTTTGTCTTAAAGTGTTTCCTGGTTTAAAATAAACAGGGACTTCGTGTTGTCTAAAAATTCTCTGCAGTTTTTCCGACAGGCCAGACACATAAGGGATAGAAACACCCTTCCTTCTCTGTTCAGTTTCCCTTTTGTCCTGCTTCTTGGTTCTCTTCACTCTGTTGAGAGCCCAAGCGGGGTAACCACAGGCTGAGAGGGCATTTCGGACATGTTTTTCCTCTTTCTTCTTGCCCTCTGAGCTGGTGGGCACACCTTGAGCTCTGTGTTGTAAGGTTCTGATCACCCCCAGCTTGTGCTGTAGTGGGTGGTTGGAACCAAAGAGCAAATACTGGTCCGTGTGTGTAGGTTTCCTATATACTTCTATTTGGAGTTTCCCGTCCTCTCCTCTGATCGTGGAACAATCAAGAAAGGCCAAGCGATTCTCCTTAGCGTCTTCTCTTGTAAACCTAATATGTGGGTCCACCGCATTGATGTGATCAGAGAAGGTTTCCAGCTCTTGTTTCTTGATTGTTACAAAAGTATCATCGACATAGCGGAGCCACAGTTTTGGAGCTATGCCTGAGAATGAGGACAGTGCCTTCTTCTCAAAGTGCTCCATGTACAGGTTGGCCACTATGGGAGAGACGGGCGAGCCCATGGCACAGCCATGAATCTGTCTGTAAAATTGTCCCCGGAATTTTGTTAAAAAAGAAAGACCTTCTTTAAACAGAAATGGAGGGCTTAGGTTTCATCTTCCTGTTATTTATAATGGGATTCTGAACCCCTGGAAAGGTAAAGGACATTCAGATGCTAATCAGGTACTCAGGGTGGTTGAGCCAGGGTCTCACTAAGACAAAGAGGATTCTAATAGCCCATTAAGTTTCTGAATAGGCTAGCTCGGTAGATACAAGGGGGAGTTTCTGTTGAAACAAACAACTCTTTCTACTTCAGGAAGGCTCCTCCCAATGGGCGGGTCTTACCGCAGAACAGTATTAATATCGGAGTTCTCGACCTAAATTCTGTTATTGACAATGACTCTTGGATGAGAGTCGAAACGTCTATTTTTTCAAACTGAGTCCAGATGACTACAACTGAAGCTTTTTCTACTATTATTTAGTTATTTTTTAAACTATTTTTAAATATAAGACAACAAAAACAAACATAAAACCATCAAACATGTCAAAAAAACAGTGGGACCAGAGAGAACACAACATATATAGAGAATTAAATCAGAAACAAAGAAAAAAGGGGTCCAAAATAAAAGTTCCATTTTGTTAATGTAACGTAACTGAGAACTACCCACCTCTGGAAACACGATATACTTTGAGCAACTCTATACCTCAAGTCAATCTGCACAAATTCATTGATCATTGCTCTCAATTATTTTCTTTATTGTTATTTTTCAAAGCCAATCCTTTCGCTTCTAGTTCATCAAACTCGACTCCTTCTTGAATCAAACACGTGTCCAGGGCTCTTTGAAGCTCGTGTTTTTCTTTCTATACGTCTTATTCCAAGATCTATTACAAGCATCTTCATATGTGTGAATGTGTTGTCTATGTTTTTGCGTATAGTAGTCGTTTTTTTTTGGGTCAAACTGCTTTACTTTAATCTGACAAACATTGACAGAGCATTAAACTTTTACTCTACAATTCTCAAAGACACATTTTCTGGTAGATCTTATTGTGTTGCGATGCGGGCAAATAATTCCCATTGACTTTTATATTGTTAATAGGGTTTTTAAATATTAAAACGCCACAACATCATTTATATCCTTGGCTCTTTGGGAATAGTGGTAGTAATAGAGAAAATGTAGGATGTAGAAGTCATTTTACTGTGTTTGCCTTATATGTAAATGCATGTGCTGTATAATTGGAATAAAACAGATTCAGATAATCAGCTTTTTTCAATTTATTTTTTGCAACTAAAAATCCTTCATTCAACTACACTGTAATTGTCTCTTGTCCTTTACTGTTCATATTCATTGTGTGCTTATTGAATACAGATTTTTGTCCTTGACTTTGCATCCAAATGGCCACACAAACATGATTAACTTGTATATCCTGCGTTTATGTTTGTTTTCTCGCGCAGACGACAACGAGTGCCAGAACGTGACAAACATCTGTGGGGACAGGGGGAACTGCACCAACACGGAGGGCAGTTACTACTGTACATGTGTGTCTGGATACAAGTCCACAGGCCTCGCCCAATTCCTGCCCAACGACGGCACCCACTGCACCGGTAACAGGTCCCACTCTCCACTCACCGTCCGACATACACTGCACCAGCGCCAATCACTGTGAGCCGGGATACAGACACTACAGACCATTCATATTTTATACTCCACAATGTTTGTAATGAGTATAATGCTATGTTTAATGCTCCTGCTAGATTTCTGCTGCGACTATGTCATTTCCTTAGATTAGAAAGTTACGGTGGTAATATTTACTTTTATATGTTATATACAAGAGGCAAACGGTATATAATTTGTTTTACTGATTCTGTTCAACTGTCTGTTTTTAGACTGGCTCTATCCCTTGCAACGGTTCATTACTTTTATTTAACAAAAAAAAAAAACACATTTCTTATCCATAGAATGTAGTCCGATAATTGTAAAACATAGAAAATAGAAAGACTACACAAGACACATTTTAATATAACAGTTCCTGAGCTGTAGGCAATGTATTTTAATCAGTGATCTGAATACTTTTTAAATAAAATATTCTAAACTAAATTACTGATAATAATAATAATAATCAATAATCAAATTATTTTCTTGACACAGTTAGGACCACAGTAAGTGTATATATACAGGCCCGGGCGGGGGGTTGGGGACTTCAACGTTGTTTATTGTGTTTTGTCATGAATAGGGACGAGCAGTTTGGTTGGTAGAAAAAATATACAGGTATTTTTTGGGATGATAATGATATTTTATTTGTATTATTCATCATTCATTAGTTTATTTCAGTTACAGGTATATTTGGAAATGTTTCTAGAAACCGTAACACTTGACATGCAGGAAGTATTGTACTAAGTATAGGCTGAAGTATTGGAGTAGTAGTACTAATTATTTACAATAAAGTACATGTTTGGACACAGGAATAGTACTAAAAACTGTATTTACAGCTAAAGTAGTTATACACGTACATCCAGCAGCAATTGCAGCTGGAGAAAGTCTTGAAGTAGCGATAGTAGTACTTTCTACACTCACTACACTTTTATGTTTTTGTTTTACTCCTTTACATATTGACACAAAACAATATTTTCCAACACTACTTGCCAGCTTTAACTATTTGACATTGGTCTACATTCTATTTTACACATGGCATTAAGTCTATTCTTCCACTTGTCCTTAAATTAGCAAACCAGAATATTCCACCCACTGACCTTGTATTTTTTGTTTTAATTATTATCTAATGCTTTTGTTGTGCGTCGCTTTCATCATGTGATTGTGAACTTGGCTCATTTGCATTTTCCAGACATAGATGAATGCTCGTCAGGACAGATTTGTGGACCCAACTCCCACTGCCATAATACAAATGGATCTTTCTATTGCACCTGTCAGCGTGATTACATCCCCACCTCAGGCCCCAAGCGCTTTCATCCCGACAGCGGCGCAACGTGTGCAGGTCGGTACCACTGCCCTTTTACATTCAAGGACACAACTACTCATAACTCATCCAATTTAGCCTCTTTGTTCATCTAAAACACTGTGAATATTACAAGAATGTGATTGTTCAGACTAGTTTCTCATGATATTTTGACATTTGCGGTAAAAAAAAAAATGAAAAAAAAAAAAAAAAAATGATGGAGATGACCCAGTTAATTAGAGGGATACTTTTGGTAATTGTTGTTTTTTTCCAGAGCATCCCCAAAAATACTGCCACGACAACAGCGGCTGCATAACAAAGACAGTCAACAAAACACTCGAATATGTAAGTATGTGTGTACGACTGCTGGCAAGTGTGAGAGGTAGAATGACACTGCCCTCTAATGGAGAGATAGTGAACTGGACGAGCACGCCAGGCAAAGGCAAATGATATTCTTACTATGTATAATTACAGTATATATGTATAAAAAATACAATACTTATATATGATGAAGATTTTGTGAAATAGCAGTACAATATTGTCCTCTTAGAATCGTGGGGTTCGATCAGACATTTTTGTTGAAATGTAGTTATTCATATATTCTGGAATACCTTTTGTAAACTGTATCAAAATTGTGCTTTTGTTTTTTGGTTTAAATGACCAAAAAAAAAAAAAAAAAATCATTCCATTGTGGTATATGAGTGGTCAGAACTTTAAACCCAACCTAATTATGCCATTAAAATTAACTGTAAACAAGTATAATCCTAGCTAAACTTTAAGTGAACCATATACAAAAATAAAATATGATAAATTCAGTGCATAAGTAGCACATCGAAACTCTTAGCTACTTCCCCACTAATGAAAATAAATCAATATCAAGCCCAAAAAATATTGAAAAATGTGTATTAAACAATAAGTTGAAATTATATTTTCATGTGCATTTTTTAATAGCTAGCTAAAAAATGGAAAAATAAATATAATTTGAACTCTGGCACGTACAACACACGGCTGCATATCTTTTTCGGAAACTGTGGTTAGAGGTCTTTTCTGATTGCAGTTGACCCACCTGAAAGAGCCCCAGAGCATGCTGCAGGAGCTCGTGAATCAGACCTCGGGCGAGCTCACGTCAGTGGAAATCATCGCGTTCGTGGAGGCCCTGAGCTGGTCTACATCTGCCCTGGGAACCAAAAACGACAGCGTCAAACCATCGGCGATCAACTCCACCCTGACTGTAAGATTTGTTTATGGGTGCACTTTCTGACCCTTCTGACTGACTGAAGATATGCCTCGAACCGGTGCTTGGAATAACAAGCTGGCAATCGACATGGTTCACTTTCAGTTTGTGGGGCAAGTGCATTATTTGTCCAAACGAGGTAATGTAAACTACGCTACGCAACAGTGAAGGACAAAATGGTTCAACAAAGACCGAATCTGAGCGCAATTATCACAAGTCACACTCTGAACATGGAAAATAAATACAATTGTTTTCATTTTTTCCCTGATTTTTCCAATTCTAAAGGAAAACAAAACAAACAGAACGGGGAGTTAAAGCTTCAATTACCCAACTGAATAAGCAGTTCTAAAGCTGTACCAGCGGCCAAACAATACATTAATGTGAATATCAGCGACGTGCCAAACGGTTTGTGAGAGCAAGGGACGAGTTGGACAGATTTAAAAACCTACGTCCTGCTTTCAGGGTCACAACTCCAAGTAAACTCACATAGAAGCAGTAAAAGGGTTTTCAAATAAAACAATTCCTCATTTGAGCGGTTGAGTGTTCAGCTTGTAATACACCAACTTTACATATCTTTATTGATAAGTATTGCTTGACGTTCTTCTTTTACTTTTCCCTCATTCACTGCAGATTTTAAACTCGAAATATTCTGGATTCCTATACGTTTTATTTTTTGCAGTTCCTCCAAAGTTGGGTTTATTCTTCAACTGTTTACACATTAGACTACTTGAGCACATACATAACTTGTTTTACTTTGTTATCCCCCGAGCGCTAAAATAATACTTCCCAAACAGAAATTAGTGCACGCTGTGAACAATTTGGTGGAGGATGATGAAGCGGTGGCCTGGAGCAGAATCAAGGAGGAGCAGCGAGAACACACGCTCACCAAACTGCTGCACACGGTGGAGGACAGCGCTCTGAGGCTGGCCAAGGAGAACAAGGGGCCGACGGAGCTGCAGGTCAGAGCCAGCCACGTGGGTAAGAGCCACAGGTGCAACAGGGAGGGGCCGGCCGTGGAGAAAAAGCAGGTTACAAAGTGCGTTTTTTTTGGGTCCTCGGCAGAATTGAAGGCGGTGACGTTCGAAGCCAGGCAGACAAAAGCCAAACTGTCTGCCACGATGGGAGGAGACGAGATGAGTCTGACCCCGAAAGTGAAGCCCAGGAACGAGAGAAGCGGTAAAGTGGGTTTTTTAAATGAGCTGTGATTTAGTTATGTCATTTTCATAGTGATTAATGCGGAGAAATGAGCGTGAAAAGGAAATGCAAGTGGAGGTACAAGTCATATTGGTTCTAAAAATCTGCAACGACAGCTTTTAAGACTCAAAACTTTAAGGTACATTTGTCAAATAAAATTAAAAATATGAAATAAAATAAAATCAATAATCTTTTTTTTTAAATACATAAATAGGACAACAGAATTTTTTTTTTAATTGTCCCGATCAAATTAAAACTATGATCACATGGTAACAAAGACAAAATTACTGTTATTTTCTGTATTGCTATTTTGTGTATTGTGTATAACAACAACAAGTTTGACAGTTTATTCAATTAAACTATCAAATTTAATTTCAGACTTCATCAAAGTGGTCCACATAACATAATTTAATAAAAGACACAACACTAACGACAAGTACAATTCTATAAGATAAGATAAGATAAGATATTCCTTTATTGTCCCACATGGGGAAATTCCATTGGTGCAACGCAGGTAGATACAGAGGTAGATACAGAAGAACAGATCACTTATAGGAAGTCTAGCCTATATCCTCAATTTTTAAATTAATATTTATAAAATTCCTATTTCCATTTTGATAAGGAAAAGACAACATACTTGAAAGCACAATGATAATAACACTCTTAACTGCTCCTTCTTTGTTAATAAAGCATGAAGAAAGAATAATGAACAAATAGTTGAATTACTAAGCCTGAATCTAATATAATTCTTGAGAAACTATTAGTCTAATAGGAATTCAGACTTTATAATAACTACGATACACTTATTAAAGTATGACCCACACTTTTTTGGGTAACACTTTATAATGACTAGACTTGGAAAACATGAACAAAGACTTGGTCAACAAATGTATGAATGAATTAATGATTCAGGCTTAGCAACTATTTAACACAATCAGGCTGAATAAGCCATTCGTTCATTATGAATTAAGGCCTTGTTTTCACATTGTTAAGGCAAATTAAGGTGCAGTTGTTATAAAGTGGAACCATAGATTGTAGTTTTACGTACAGAATAAAAGTAGTTTATTAATTATTACCTCGTGGTCCCAACTCTGAGCTTTTTATTAGTTGAGTTATGGACAGACTATTCAAAAACTATTCAAGAAAAGTCCAATTTGTCCTATTTGTGTCAGTCTTTTCAGTACCTGGCAAACTGATAATCTAATTTTACTATCAATTATCTGTGGTATTGATTTAGCATTTTTTTTTTTCATTAACAACCTCATCCTGTATACACAACTTTAGGTCACAAATATCTAACTTTGAGCAGCTAAGCGATCCCGAGGCGCTTGTAAGTTTGCGAGCCGCTGACCTTTCCTCCGTGGTCTCTGTAGGCCGCGTGTCGGTGGTGTTTGTGAGGTACGACAGCGTCAGCTCCCTCCTGAAGCCGTCCTCTGACCCCGGCCTCACGGACTACTCTCGATACGCCGACACCGGAGAAATCACTGTCAACTCTCACGTGGTGGCAGCGGCTGTCCAACCCGCCCAGGTCTACCAGCTGGACCACGTCACCTTCACTCTGCAGCACAAGCAGGTAAACGCTCCACCGGGGGCCGCACTCGGAGGGCAGCCAAATGCAAGATATTTAAGAGGAAAAAAAGTTGGGTGAGGCGTATCTTGTGAAAACTTTTGAAAAAAATGATGTCTTATGCGTGTGTCATACGTTTCGGGACAGAGTTAGCTACGGATGTGATGAATGAGTTAATTCAGCATTTCCAATTTAGAATGAAATGAAATACTGAGATTGTCAAATTAATGCCCAAAAGTGAAATTAGAATGTGTAGATCAAAAACTTTAAATGATACAGACTACAACAGATGAATATGAAGCGAAACAATATTTGAGAAGAGTATGTATTTATTTATGTATCCATCAAAAGCCTCGCAAGAGTATCATGAGCTGTCACAATATATCAAATCACAATCTCCTTTTTTTTTATTGCAGCGACAGCTAAAGAAACAGAAGGAACAGAATTGACTATGATCTTTTGCTTGAATTTGATGCAGACAACGGGAAGACACAACTTTTACTAAGCACTTTAAAACTTAATACATGGAATATGACAGTAATGATTTGCACCAAAGGCATTTTAATAGAATAAAAGTTGCCCTTCTACAATTTTGTTTGCCTCAGCACAATATTGCAAAATATATTGAACCGTGAAATGAATATTGTGGTATATTTGTAACGTGATATTTGCATATTCCTTTCTGAATCTATACATTAAATACTAAACATCGAAAGTTACTGAGATGAACAGGCAAGGTTTAGTTTTTGCAGTACGACTTTTTCAAGTTTCCTTTTTTAAATTACAGACAAAGCACTGAGAGACTTTCCCATGAGATGCAAATGTGCTCATATCTGTTCTTCCTGAATATCATTTTTGTTCAGCGGTTATTGTCGGCCGCCGCTGCTCTCCCACTGAGACAGGACTAATGTACGTGCACTGCTGTTTTACCGTAAATTGCCTCATGACTTTCCCCCCTCGCCACCCCCCGGCGCTCTCTTATCCCAAAGCAAACTCAGTGGCGTCCGAGGCTTGACTGTGTCCCTGCCGCTCTGTGCTCCTCGCAGCTCATAGATCCCGACGCCGACGTGAGCGAGTGCGTCTTCTGGCAGTACGAGCGGGCGAGTCTGCGGGGCCGCTGGGCCATGGACGGCTGCACCACGCTCCACGTCAGCCCCAACGCCACCACCTGCTCCTGCGACCACCTCACCCACTTCGCTATCCTCATGTCGTCTGGACGCGCCAACGTGAGTGCGCGCCCGGGCGGTGGGGTTTGGGGACTTCAACGTTGTTTATTGTGTTTTGTCATGAATAGGGACGAGCAGTTTGGTTGGTAATAAAAACAATACACACAAGTACGGCATCGACACTTAAAGGATTAATAGAGGATTTCTGGCGCGCAATCTGAGTCACATTTCCACACCTGCAGCCTCGTTCCCAGGATAGCAGCACGTTTCCCTGGCTGCGCATGCTTGGTTGATATGCTGGTGTGTGTTTAGCGAATTCGTTCAGTGTACAGTACAAAAATGACGTTGTTTATAAAAAAAAAAAAAAAAAAAGGACAAACAGTTGCTTGAGTTCTCTAATCAGCAAAAAATCCTCTATTTATTATTCCTTGAAGAAATCACATAACAATTATAAAAATTAAAAAAAATTAAATGTTTATCTTCTGATAATATTGTGACATATTGTGTGCTTTTGTATTGAATAATTCCATAAAAAGATCATTATCTAATTTATTGTAAGTTGCAATCTTGATCTTAATTGTCTTAATAATATGAAAAGGTCCTGACTTCCTGCAGAGCTGATACCAAGCAGTGGATGGTCATTTACAAGTTTTTATTTATTATAAGTGGCTATTTGACAATTTAGAACCCTACATGTATTCACTTTTCAAATAATAAAGTACACGAATGAGGGCGGAGATAGGGGTTAGGTGAAAACAGACTTAGCTGAGCACTCAAGCCTAAAAACAGGATTAACTTGAACATGCAGGAATCAAATCAAAACACAACTTTCAGTAAACTATGATGAGGATAAAAGCATGATACGTCCCCTTTGAAGAAATTACTAATATTTTGTGTTGAAAACCATATTGTCTGAAAGAGATGTTTTTATAATATTTTGGTTGGAGTCTTTTCCTCTGTATCCAAATCAAGTTTGAATTGTTTGAACAACTCCGACAAGCGTTAGCAGTCGAGCAGTGAGAAGTTATTGCTCAACAATTTGGATGTTTCCCAAGAGTCACCTCCCAGTGTCAATGTCAATGAGCACTGCATTTCACCCACATTGAAAACGTTCCAGGTCAAACCAGTAAGTTAGCTGCGGCGATCCTGATTGAACAAAGGAATATGCGAAAACATATTTAGAATTATTTTTTTATATAACTGGTATTTTTTTTAACAGAAAATTCAGATTGCCGAAAATACTGAAACCATTTTTAATATGATTTATCAATGGAAGTTTGGATTACGCAATAAAACCTGTTTGTGTGTGATACATTCTTATTATTATTTTTCTGAGAACAAAAAAATGTGTCAGGAGAAAGAGCAAATGGTGCAATAGATACTCAAGAGAACAAAACGAAACAAGGATTCTAAAACAAATTGATGAGAATGAGGAGATGGCAAACAACGAAATGAACACAAAAGATTACATTGTATGGCTTCACCTCTGTAATACTTTATAGCATTATTACAATATATTCAGTTTATTGAAGTTTGTGTAGATAAAGACACATGCAAATTAAGATGACCTTACCGTTGTGAATGAAAGCCCTCTCTGTTTCCTGTCCTGGCCCTCAGCTAGTGGCCCACTACACCGTCCTGACGCGGATCACGCAGCTCGGAATGGTGATCTCGCTCCTCTGCCTGTCCATGTGCATCTTCACCTTCTGGTTCTTCAGTGAGATCCAGAGCACGCGCACCACCATCCACAAGAACCTGTGCTGCAGCCTCTTCATGGCCGAGTTCATCTTCCTGGTGGGAATAAACCTGAACACCCATAAGGTGAGAGCGAGGCCCTGGGAGGAGAAGGCAGAGGGCAGAGGGCAGAGGGCAGAGGGTCACTTCCATAATGTTTGGAGTGTCAGAATAGATATATATAGATTGAGGGAAAGATATAAACCATTACGGAGCAAAAACATTTCATTTTATACATTTTATAACAGGTCCTTTAGATCAACTCTTTCAAATTGTACATTTTGAATACTGAAGATATATATTTTCTCCTTTTTATTGTTTTGGTCAACATGACAACATCACATGATTTATTTAAAGCTTTTTACCAGTTTTGAGTATTATATTAATTCTAGACACTGTACGCTATTTAATACTAGTTTTATTTGTCATAACACAAAATTATCTACTGCTTGTGCCTAATCTAAGTTTAGATAATTGGTACTCCACGACTTCTGGAGTTAAAAATGAAAATAGTAAAGAAAATGTAGGACACATTAACATCTAACACTCTCATTGTCAAACTAAACAGTTTTTCATCTCATCTTGTGTTTTCCCTGGCAGCTCTTCTGCTCAGTGGTTGCAGGGCTCTTGCACTATTTCTTCCTGGCGGCCTTTGCCTGGATGTGCATCGAGGGCATCCATCTGTACTTAATCGTGGTGGGTGTCATCTACAACAAAGGCTTTCTGCATCGGAACTTTTATGTTTTTGGTTACGGCAGTCCGGCGGTGGTGGTGGCCATATCAGCAACGATGGGAGCCAAGTACTACGGCACAGATAAAATGTAAGCACAAGGTATTTCTCTAAAAATGTGTTATTTTATCATGTGTATAGTTGAGAAAAGGTTGAAATTGTTGAGAAGTGTTGGTGAGTATGAGATGGTGCCTGATATTTGGAGAGTTAATTAATGTAATGTACAGGTGAAAGAAAGCATTCATTGTCAGTCATGGTCATTTCTTGGCATTTAGTCCTGTTAATTACTTTATAATTGCTGTCTAAGCTTTAAGCACACAACTCTGAAAAGCAAAAGGAAACAGTTTCTTATCTGCATTATTAAAACTCATTGTTCTCCAGGTGTTGGCTAAGTACAGACAATCACTTCATTTGGAGTTTTATTGGACCAGCATGTCTGATCATTTTGGTAAGAAATAAAACTGTAGTATTGAAATGGCACCTATAAAACAATGACAAAGCTGTGCATTCATACTTTCCTTTGAAGGTGAACCTGTTGGCTTATGGAGTGATAATGTTCAAAGTGTACCAGCACACTGTGGTGAAAAAGCCAGAAGTCAGTCATTACGAGAACATCAGGTAGAGGATGTTAAAAGTGACATTAAGTGTAGCATGTGCGTATGTGTTATTGCCTCTAAGAACACACGTCTGTCTCAGGTCGTGTGCTCGCGGCGCTCTGGCTCTTCTGTTTGTCCTTGGAGCCACTTGGACATTTGGAGTCCTTCACATTCTCCACGAGACCACATTGACGGCCTATCTGTTCACTTTCACGAACGCTTTCCAGGGGATGTTCATCTTTATCTTTCTCTGTGTGCTGTCCAGAAAGGTACTCTACAGCTGGACTAGTTCCTACTTTTATATGATATAGTTAATTGATGCATAATACTTCACAAGTACACGATAATGCACTGTGTAACCCCATCTTGTAAATAATATGTAATTGCTAAGGGTTAAGTTTTGAGAGAAGAAATATAAACACACATGTATATCTCACAATGACAATATTTAGACAATTTTATGGTAATAAATGTGGTAAACTGTGAGTGTAAAGTGTCTCACAAAACATGAATGGACAGTCAAATTAACCACCTCCTTCATATTGTGATTTTGCCAAACAAACAATAGTTGTGATATTATATTTTACTCAACCTCATGTACAGTAAGTGAATTGAATGATACGATCTATGTATTTGTTCTCAGATCCAGGACGAATACTACCGACTGTTCAAGAACGTGCCGTGCTGTTTTGAATGCCTGAGATGAAACCGAGCCCGAAGCCTGAAGATCATCCAGAGGAGTCAACACTTGAGCTCCACAATATCCTGTGACTCATGTTTTCCTTCAAGACAAAAGTGTGGGAGGAGTCGTGCTGTACAAACAGATCACAAACAACATGTAGCATTTTACAGTCAGGCTTTAACCGCTACATTAACGACATGTATTGTATTATGTCACACAGGAGTGGAATTACAAATACATGTGTAATTTATCTTTTTTTTTTTACACCTTTATTTAACCTCCCACTTTGCAAGGGAGTCCTGGCCAAGACAGCAGCACAGATAATTTATCATCACACATGTACATGACAATCACAGGCAGTAAACATGCCGCCTAAAAACCATAGATCTAATTTCCAACTTTCAACATGGACCTATTGAAATGAGTTATTTTAGTTTCAGATCATTTGTAAATAACACTGTGTTGAGGGAGCTGAATAGTGAAATGCCATTTTACCCGTGTCCGTGCGAAGTCTTGAGATCGCAGAGAATACTGTTTGTTGAATATATGCTTAAAAATATAATAGAGGTAAAAAGACATATTATTTGTACTTTGCTCTTACTTGTTCAAAAATGTAAATTATTTCAATGGAAAAATAAATGTTATAAAATGTCTCATCATTTGGAATTGATGAAATTAATGAACATGAAATACCAGAGCATGGCATAACACAGTTAGTTGTGCTATAGTGTCATCTACTGGCTATTTATATGAAATGTTACAGTCTCATCGTTAATGAGTCTTTCCCCTGATAAAGGTGCAGACAAAGTACTGCAGAATAATATATTACTGGACCTAGACTAAACTGAATGGACACTCAAATAAAAAGGATGTGCTCATGATAAGGTCAAATAATCCAAATGTACTCAGAAAGTATATTTCCCCCAGTAAAAGCTAAAGTAAAAGTTAAAGTCTATGGTTTCTTAATGTCCTTAAAAAAATTTAAGTTGATTAAGTGAAATAAAAACTCCATCAAATTGTACCCACTGCCCAGTCATTATCTTTTATAATAATACATCCATGTCCCGATTCACCCCAACATGTTCCTTTCACATGCAATTTTATCTGTTTATTTGGCATAATTTAATATCATATAAGCATTTTAAATCCCGTGACAGTTTCATGTTCTTAGTTATGTCTTTTAAGAATCAAAGCCTTATGGTCCCAGTCGAATTTTCTACTTAATTTTCTGTTTCACCAAAAGTATCTGCTACATTCTAGCACCTCCTAGTGGTAATTTTCATGTAAGTAAACACATGTTTCTAAAGTGTAGAGGAGAAACTAAGCTTTGTGTAATAGTACATGCATAGGTGTAAATATATTAGGGCACTTTTAAATTAAGATTCTAGCAGATTATCATCTTAAAGGGGCACAATTCGACTTTTTTTATTTTAAACATTTTTATTAATTCTTTAAACTTATTTTTTTCTATACACTGTTATTTTTAAGCAAACAGTGAGAGTGAGTGGGGTTAGAAAGCAATACAATACATTCATATTTTAACAGGCATGTTTTAGAGCTTTTTAAAAATGCATTTATTGAATGAATGCAAGGTAGACCAGTTAAATGCCATATTGTGCAACATTACAGACAAAGCAACAGCATCTCCATGGAGTAACGTTTGATCCTTAATCTAAATGAATGAATCTAATACTAAATCTGTCAGCTTTCTTCACTGAGGTAAAGAAAATACTTTTAGTCTCTCAAATTGTATTAACCTTTATTTAACCAGGAAGGCCAGTTGAAAGTCTTGCTCTCTTTTACCACAGTGCCCTAGAACAGACATGCAAACACAGTTTGTTACACAAAGACTGTGTTACTGAAATACAGTAAAAAACTAAACTAAAATTAATTAAAACAATCATATTGAGCAATTAAAATTGAACTTTAAAATGTTCTGCAAATGTAAGCCGGATAAGCTTCTAGAAAAGTTGCAATTTCTTCCATCTGTGTGGCACATACGTAGTTAAAAGCACTCTTCACTATGAACGTGTGGAACATCGAGTACTAAGTGCTGCTGTGCTTTAAATGTGATGTTAAATACAAGGGCAGTTTCTTTAAATGGCTTTATACTGTATATAATAACGAAACAATCTTTGTGAGAGAGATGACCAACTTTTTGATACAAACCACAGTGATGTCACAACTGTCGTTTGCATTAAATATAAGAGCATGTGGTAAGTGCATTCAGTGGCTTTAAAACATACATTTAAATGGTGTCACCATAATCCAAAACAGATACAAATGTTGCTTGAATAATCTTCTTTCTGTTCTCACATGTGGCATTTATCCACTCTCCCTGGACTTTGTAACACTGGAACCTATCAATTTGAATACCATGGTTAGTGTTAAATCCTCAGGATTAATCAATCTCCCAAAGAACATACAATTGTTTTATCAGGATATAGAAGCAGCCACACCTTTTGTCAGTTTAAGAAAGCACAACAGCACAGGTTAAATAACAATATTCTTCTTGTCCATAAAAATATTACTTGCTGAAATAGAATGGCTATTAAAGGCGTCACAATGTGTTCTTTATCTGATATAATCACATTGTCAATTAAAAGATTACAGGGTAATCCCCTTTGAGGGTCTGAATAGTGGAGGGATTTTCTACAGATAGATAGACAGTTCTTATTGACTTAACATTTATTTCTTAGCCGTTTAATGATCTGCTAATCATTGGGAGATTTTGAACGCTGTGCTTTTTACCATGCTATGTCTAAAGATCTTAATAATTCAGAGGAATCACTTTTAAACCATAGAATAAATTAAAAGCACGATTAGAATTGGATCTAATTCCTTGTTTACTCAGCGGCTGGGATCTAGCTGACACGACATCAAACACTTTATGGAGCAGAACTTTGATTCTGTGGCGTAACTGCTCCTTTTTGTTTGCATGTCACTGTAACCAGGTATACAGTTGTCAGCATGGCTTTGACACACTGTGTTTACTCTAATGAAATAAGGGTTGTGAAAACACATAGAAGCGGGTATAAAAGAGACAGGGCTCAGAGCATCAAACTACTTCTGTCCTCACCATGCGGGTGCTGCTTTTATGCTGCTTGGTGGCTCTGGCCGGTGAGTATTCATCTGATCTGTCTTTCTTTTCCCACTAATAATAGACAGTTTTTGTAATGCTACTTTTAAAAACATTTTGTCCTAATGAGGTTGGTTCCTAAATTTATTTTGTCACTGTAAGCAGTTTGGTCATAGACTTGGCTTAATTCGATATTGTGAAGATAGGTATAGATTTAGATTCAACATAGATCTCGTGTAGATCAAACTTTCTCCTGGTCTAGACCTGGTGTAGTCCTGGTTTAGTCCAAGATTAGACCTGGTTAAGATATGAACTACATTTGGAAAATAAGAATAATATGTGGTCTTGGAAAAGAAGCTCCAACCTCAGCCTCAAGTAAAGTTGTATGTACTTTACTTAAGTTGGTTTTGCAGTGGTTATTTTAAACTTTTATTTCCCTTCATTTGAAAGCAGATAACTGTACTTTTTACTCAATTCAATTTCAAACTGTTCTAAAAATAGTAAGAAAAATGTAAGAAAATAGCACTTTTCATATGGTTTGAGTTATTTCTAAAACATCCATGGTGATACCCTGAATAAATAAATTAAGAAAAAAAATCTAAAAAATATTCTAATTGCTATTGTTGATGCAAATTATTTATAAGAACTCATTCGTCCCTGTGGTTACTGCACTTTTAAGTAAGACCTATAGCCAAATGTAGCTTTTGTATTTATTAACCTTATCTTAACCTCTTTACCTTAACCTAACCTCATTTTTTGATTCAACACATTAGTTCTCCAAATCTGCATGAAATACTTTTACTCCTTATGTTAACCGGGCACCTCAATACTTTCGCTTAAGTCAATTTTTTATGTGCTACTTATACTTACTTACACTACACCGTTTGTGCAATTTGAATGCAACTAAAAGCCCTTTACTTTCTTTTTCAGTGTGCCAAAAGAGTTTGCGCTATGGTAAGTCCTTAATTAGATCTCGCTACAGTGAGGTGTTGACAGAAAAGTTACATGGTTTCCTTTAGCAAACAAGTAATGCTTTGTGGTTGACTTTTACAGACCTCAGCTTGAACCCCAATAAGATCTATGAGTACCAGTATGAAGGATGGGTCAAATTTGGACTGGGCAAACCAAACCATGCCGAGTCCGGAGCAAGACTGAAGTGCAGTGTCCAGATTGTGGGCGCTACATCGAACACCTTCCTTCTGCAGGTACAAAAAATACTATTAACCTAAGTCATTTATCTTCAATAGTGCCAATTTTTACATACTACAAACAGTTTAGCATCTAGTGTCTGCAATAACAGTAGTGTAGTAGTATAAAAAAAAACGCAGTAGTGATCATTATTGTAGTAGAAACGATGGAAATACATCAGTATACAGAAGTAGTGGTAATACAGTTTTATAAGGAAGATATACAAAAGTAACCTTAACCCTGTTCTTTTCTCTCTGTAGTTCTCCAATGTAGTCTTTGAGGAGTTCAATGGCTTCCCGGGCAAGAGTGACTTTGTGGCAGCTAACCAGGTTGCCGAGAAGATCGCTGCCCAGTTGGCGAAGCCCATTGAGTTCACATACTCTGCTGGGAACGTGGGTGAGATCAGAGCTTCCCCCGAGGTGACAGACACTGTGGTCAACATCGTCAGAGGAATCCTGGGCTTCTTCCAAGTCACGGTCAAAACCAATCAGGATATCTACGAACTTGAAGAGGTGAGAACTGTTTGTTGTTTCTTCTCTCACACCCACATATTGTACGTCCTTTCTTACTTCAACCGTACATATTTTGTAGATTGGCATCCATGGCAAGTGTCTTAGTAGCTATGCAACCAAGATAAATGCTCAAGAGAAAGTGATGGATCTCACTCAAGTCGTGGATGTGACCAACTGCAGGGAGAAGGCTGCGTTTTACTTTGGGATGGCCACAGCTGTCGAGGACAAAGTCTCCAAGCAGGTCGGTCTGCAGACCTGAGGCATGCTTATCGTTTTCATTAAATAGTCAAAATTAAGACCATGTATGTGCGCATTAGGTGCAGAGGGGCGAGTCTGTCTTCTCAACTGTCAAATACACCTACAACATCAAAGCAACTGAAGAGGCAGGACTCATCACCAAAGCCCAAGCCCTGGAACTGCAGTACTTCACTCCATTCAATGTGAAGGGAGGCAGCTTCAAGATGGAGGCCATGTAAGATATTTCACTTCAGTTTAGATCATCATATATGTTCAACTACAGCAATTAAAGTGTACTATGTTACAGGAAGGAGCTGGTTCTGACCACTGTGAAGGACAAAACTCAGAATGTTCGCAATGACAGACAGATGGAGAGCAGAGGAAACATCATTTTCAAAGTGGTGAAGAATTGGGTCAATATGCCAGTCACGATGCAGAGGATGGATGACCCTGTGACTAAGGTAACATTTATATTCATTCCTTATTGTTGGTATGGAAAATGGAAAAGCAGCTCATTGAAACCACTTTAAAGGCCACAGAGCTGATCAAACGCCTGGCACAAGCAAACACAAACCAAATTGACAGTACTACAAATGAAGATGCCATCAAACTGTACCAGCTGCTCCGAGTCATTCCTTTGGAAAAACTGGAAAAGATGTGGCGGGACATGGAGGGGAATCTTAATGAGAGGTCAGCTGATCTCTAATTTGCACTACCAGTTTCAAAAAGATAGACTTACTTTGAAGTTTAATATTTCATTTATGTCTCCATAGGAACTGGTTCTTACACACTGTTGTTGAAGTTAATGATGCCAGAATCCTGAATTTCCTGGAACGTCTTTTGCGGGAGCGAAAATTACAAACATTTGAGGCAATTACTGTCATTGTGCGAGCATTCAACCACCTCGAGGCAACTCCAGAGCTGCTCAGGATGGCAGGAGTGAGTCAAAGAGACCCATTCTTTGATAATCATACTTTCAAATGAAATGATTAAAACATTCTAACAAGTCTCTTCTTCATCATCAAGAAATTCCTCACCATGACCTACAATGACGCCATGATCAGAAGAACTGTGGTGCTGTCCTATGGCTCCCTGGTGTACAAGCACTGCGCCTACAACACCCCCTGCCCAGAGGAGGCCGTCAAGGTAACTTTACATTGTTTCACGTTACATTTCAGTAAACTAAATATGAAATTCTAACTTTACTTTTATCTTTTTGGTTTAGCCGCTGCTGGACATGGCGGAGGAGAGTCGCAGGAACAACAACGAGATGGAGACGGTTCTGGTCCTGAAGGCTCTGGGTAACGCTGGTCATCCTCGCAGTCTCAAAACCATTGAGAAGTTCTTGCCCGGTGTGGATCCCAACACAAACCAGGCCGAAACCAAAGCACGGGTCGTGAGCGCAGCAGTGCAGGCCATGAGACTCATCGCTACCAGGGATCCTCATGGGGTAAGGATAAGATCAAATGAGACTTTGCTTTCATTGAATACCCCCCGTAAAGTAGTTTTGCTATGAAGGTAATAACATGGGAGTCTTACTGGTTTAATAACGGCAACACAATTACTTCTGAACCTGAAATGATATAAGCCGACATCATAGACGGGCCTTTTGGGTTTATTACAAGATGGTTTCAGCTGTAGGATCTGACAACTCATCAATGTTTTTTCCTCCTTTCTTCTAGGTTCTTTCTGACAGACAAATTGGCTTTAGCAACAAAACACAAAATCATTAAATATCTAATTGTGACTCATCGACAATTTAACAAAAAACATAGTTATATTTTGATAATCATAACCATTATCTGGACTCTACAGACTCTAAAACACAAAATTACAACAGATCTTTTCATAACAAAGTATCAAAAAAGATTAATTCATAAATATTCTGTCTAGAAGCCTTCAGTCACCATATTCCACATTTGATTTGGTTAAAAATGTGTTTAAAAAGTCTCAATTAACAATACAAATTATTGTTGGACTATGTAGTTGAGTACTAAAATGTTTGTTAGTTGTTATTTTATTAATTAAATGACATCAACATTTGTTTCAAAAGCTAAAACAATCAAAAGAGAGTCAAGTGGATACCCCATCATTATCTACACTCATTCACCTTTACACTAATTAACCCTCCGTTTGTCATGCATCTTCCAGGTCCAGCTGAGGACGCTGAAGCTGTTCTTGAACCGTGAGCTCAAACCTGAGATCAGGATGCTGGCCCTCATGATGATGTTTGACACTAAGCCCACCATAGCCCTGGTGTCCACAGTGACCGCTCACCTGCTGGAGGAGAGAGACATGCAGGTGGTCAACTTCGCATACACATACTTCAAGAGCCTGTCCAGAGCAATGACTCCAGACAACCACTTCCTGTGAGTATAAATAAACACTAATGTAGAAATCTCTCTTTGTTGGAATTTTTGATAATAGCATTATGGAATGAATGGATGTTTTAAAGTTCAAGTCAAAGATGCAAAATTGAGATGAAACAATGAACAGTGTTGGGAAGAATACTAGCATACTGTATTCAAATGTATTTTGCAACTTATTCCATTTCATGTAAAAATGTGACTGAGTTAAAACAAGGTTTGTTGCACCATTTGTTCTGCATTTATTTATCAATGATTAGAGATGGAAAATAACACAAGCACTCACTGCAAGAGTGGAACTTTCAATTTTTCTCTCTAATACCGTGACGTTTGAAGCCCAAATTGCATAATCATAATCCTACATATTTTTGGTGCATGTATTTAGTTACTTCCCAACACTGCCAATGAAGGATGGTGAATACATTGGTGGAAGAATGCTGTAAGCCGTAAGGAGAAGCAGTGAGATGATTTATGTCTGTGCTGAAAGAGAACAGACAAAAACAGAGATCAAGACATTTCAGAAATATGTTAAAAGTGGCACTGTTTATGTTTCTACAGATCTACCGCTTCCAGTGTTGCCGTCAAGATCTTGGCCCCCAAATTCCGGTCTCTGGACTACTACCAGAGCAGAGCCGCCCGTATGGACTGGTTCAGTGGTATGTTTACAAAGACTCAGTCACTGCTTATAATGAGATTTAAGCCACAATAGTACCAGATAAAGTGCACATTTTGACCTTTTAACACCTCTTCATTACAGACGACTACCTCATTGGTACCGCTGCCGAGGCCTTCATTCTCAAAAGAGCTTCACAGGTGATCCCAGCTGAAATGATGGTAAAATGGAACTTCCACTTCTTCGGGAGGATTCTGCAGCTGCTGGAGGTACGCCAAGTCTAGTGACAAGCACGTAACCTCAACATCACACAGCATCAAAATATTTCCCTTCATTTCTCAAGTTCGGCGTTCGCCCGGAGGGACTCAGAACTCTGTTTGGTGCCAACATCCCAGAATTTAGAGGAGATATGAGCGTGACTGACTTCCAGGCTATTTTTGATATTGTGAGTATTTCAAATGTCAAAAAAAAAAGAAGAAGGTACAAGCTGTTCGTGTTTGTTTATCTCACAAAGTATAATGATCCTGCAGCTTAAAAAGTGGGAAACGCTGCCAGAGGACAAGCCACTGTTGAGCATCTACACACGTGCATCAGGACAGGAGTTTTTCTTCAATGACTTCAACAAGGACTTCGTGGAGAGGGTGATGAGGGTAAGGTTACAAAAACAAATTATTCTAAGGTTACGAAAACAGATTATTCTTTGTTCTATATTCTAACAACTGTGAAAGAAATAAAAACACTGTCTTACGTCAGTGCTTGATACTAACCACACACAAGGAGATGCATAATGTTTAAAGGATTATTAGAATTTAAACATTTATATAGTAGAGATAAGAGTGGACCGAGAGTGATTTTTAGAAGTTGTAGTCAAGAGCGATGGTATTTGTGGTGGTATCAGCAGTAACAGTAATAGGAGTTTTGTTATGGTGCCAGTAGGAGAAGAAAGTATTTTAAACCTTACTTTACTGCAGGGTTGATCAATCAAAACTAGATACTCATTCTAACATGTACTAGGGGGGGAAAAAAACTCATATAATAAAGGCCAAGTTGGACCTTTCTTGAATCATTTTGTAACGGTCTTGAATGATCTGTGTTAGTTTGATAAAAAAAAGTGGGACTTTTAGAAAAAATAAATAAAACCAATCACACTTTATAATAATTGCACTTTTAATAACCTTGATAAAACAAGAAGAAAAACTTAATTCATAAAGTGTATTAAGAATTATGTAGGCTTACTTAATTACTTAATACCCCAGCATCTAAGTACTAAGCCTGAATCATTCTTAAACTAATATTTGCCTTAAAATATTTGTTCATTATGAATTAAGTATTATTTGTTTGATAATTTAAGGTTAATTAATTAACTGGTTTGCGCCGGCCCCTTTCTGGTATTTTGCCATGTGGAGAGTTCACAAAAGCGAGCAGTAGATTTTTAAACATTTGTGACAAAATGGTTACGTGACGCTGCTGAATCCTACGTTTGTCACCTTTTAAGAAAATACATTTGCAGATGTAAGTAAGAAAAGAGCTTGTATCTCTGGGGAATCTGAAACGGAAACTGTCAAGCAATGACGTCTTGTCCGCAGGAGAATAAAAACGAATCAAATATGCGTGAATAACTATAAATACAACTTTGAGTGAGTAAATGAGAAGGGGAAACAATTCTAATATGGTTGAAAGGTCCTAAAAGTCGTTTTGTTTAGATTTGGTAGTGAACGATGATCGTATATGTCTTCGTTTTGACATATAAATACATTGTTTTTCCAACAGTTTTTGTACAAATAGTTGTTTCATTGTCTTGCCAATTTCACGCCATCACTTTTAGTCAATGAGTCAATCAGCAAAAAGGCAGCTTCAGCCCTAATCCAAATAATGTGCAGTAGAGCTATATAATCATGTTCAAATCTACCCTTCTCTCTCTCCAGGTCTTCAGCCCATCTGCGGGGAAAGACAGCTTCATGTGGAGAATGATTGAGCAGATGAAGCAAGGTTTCTCAGTCCGTGGAGTCCTGCCGTTCCTGACAGTTGAAGCTCGCTACATCCAAGCCACAACCCTTGGTCTCCCACTCGAGATTAGCAAATACTATCATGTTGCAAGCGGCCTGTCAGTCAATGGTAAGATCTAACGGAGCAAAACAAGATCCACGTATCGGTTGTATCATAATTATATATATACGCATTTCTTTTAATTAACAAAGTTCATGCTACAATCAACAAACAAGCTGCTGAGACTGTTGGAGACTTGCTTTCCGCCGAGACTGAGCTGAGGACAGACGGCTTCATTGGGTAAACAGAGCAAAGTCCGGAGAAAAATGAATCAGCCAGAAGAAAAGTAAAGCTAACACTGGTGTGCATTATCTGTCCTTTTTTTTAGATACACCAAGAACTTCTGGCTTTTCTATGGCATCAACACCGACTTATTCCAGTCCGCTGTTGAGATTAAGACCACAAATCCTGCTCGTATCCCATGGAATTTTGTTGCAAAGCTCAATGTCCCTGAGAGGAAATTCGAAGTGGAGTTCCCTCGCAGCAAAAGCGAGTTGGAATTCTTCTCTTTCAGGTCATGCACTTTTCAAGCATAACATAATTTCACAGTATTAAGGATTTTCCACAATAGCTATTCATGTTCTCAAGTATATTATTAGTAAATGGTCTGTATTTGATTGTTCTTCACACAGTTCTAATGCATATGCGATCTCAAGGAACATCATTCACCCTGAAGCGGCTAAAAAGATCCAGCTTATTCCCAATGAACAGAGTGTGAGCCAAACGACTAACTCTAAAGTAAGTACACTATACACTAAGGCTGTCAAAATGTGTATATCCAGAAACTAAGCAGTACTAAAACTACTAGCAACATTAGATACTCTGCTGAAGTAACGGGACTGAGAAGCACTGAGCACTACTATGCAGATTCTGAAGGTGGTAAATGGTGAATAAATGGTTACAATTTCTATCTTACAGTTGTCTCAGCCTAACAAGTGGCATCCAGTCAAAACCATGTGCTCCAAGAGCACCATCTTTGGAGTTTCCCTGTGCTCAGAGTACGAGCTGAGGAGAGTGTACTACCAGAAGGAGTACCCACTATACTACTTCCTCGGGTTCACACACTTTGCCCTCAAAGTAGCACCAGGTACTGCCATTTTTGTAAATATGAGAGTTAAATGTGAATCAGAAAAATGATAAAATCGGCAATTAGGCCAAAAGTTTTTCCAAACTGAAAAACTGCTGGAATAAAAGTAAACTATGTACCACTGCGTTTGTTACTAGACAGTGACTGTTGCTAATGCATTATCATTTTAAAACTGTAATTTATTATTCTAAATATGTATTTTGTATTGTTGCTATTCATTTTGTTTCAGTCCAGGAAGCTACAGCTGTTGATAAGATCCGCCTGGAGATTAACGCAGCCCCGACCGCGGCTTCAGAGGACGTGCGCCAGCTCCTCAATAATCTGAGAAGGATGTCCAAGGTCTGAACAGGCTTTGCCCTCTGCGTCTGCTGCTCCTGCTCAAATCTGCAGCCACTTCCATTCTTCTCATTCTCCATTGTGTTCACAGGAGGTCCGCTCATCCAGCAGCGGCACATCTCAAGAGCAGCAGGACAGACCATCAAGAGTAAGTTAGAAAAAAGTTAAAGTTGTTCAATGTAAAGCTACACATTCTGTAAGTATTATCACATTTACGATGTGGATGTAAACACACAACAATATTTAGAAAAAAATACAGGTAATGTAAATTGAAATTCAAGTATGATTGGTTGGATGTAAATTATAGGTAGTTCTTAATTGTATAATTATTTCAAAGCGCAGACATTGTCAATCAATTATTGAGAACATTACCCATTTAGTCTGACATATTGGTAACACATATGAAGTGTAACAAATCATTGATTCTTGCTCTGTTCACACTTGATTGAGATGTCTTGCCATCATTGTGATCTACTTGTCATGAAATATAATAAAAATAACATAAAAAACATTCTGAAAAGTAGAAATAATTTAAATAAAGTAGAAATGATTTAAATAAAGAGCTTTTCCATTATGTTTGGTTGAGATGTTTTGCCCACAATCCAGTCAAATATAATTCATTCCAAGGTCTTGTAGTGTTCATAAAACCTGTGTTATTCATTCTGTTTTTTATGTTGAAAAAAAAATAGAGTTATCAATGTTTAGATTCTGTTTTGATTTACTTTTTACACACTATCACAGTTTCTCCTGCATTGGGCCTGTACATAAATTATTGATGTTGAATGTAATTAAATTTTCTCCATGGAACCCCCAGGGCATGCAGGAGACACCGGTGCCTGTGCTGAACTTCAAAGTGCTGGCCCTGGGTCAGAAGACTGAGGGTTTCGATGTGTCCTTCTACTACATGCCTGAGGGAGAGAGCCGGAGCACACAGTTCATCGTGACCCAAGTCGGACAATCCTCCAACTGGAAGATGTGTGTGGACGCCGCTGTGGCTGAAGAGGCCAAGGTGACGGATATAAAGCATGTCTTGAAAATACACAATACATACACACAAAATTACAAATTACACCTATAATTTCATATTAACGGTACAGAAAATCATTTTTTAGAGGCCAAAAAATACTCAAACGCTAAATCCAAACCATAGCCGTGTTTTATGTTGGCTTGAACCACAGAAATATATATTAGACTTGGACAAAGCCAGAGAGAGGTTTCCCCATGAATGATGTACATCGATTTTGCTTACATAAGTTCTTTTCAACAATTCACTTATAAAATGTAACCGTAATATTGTGTTTAGATCAAATCAATAGTGCAAACATCAAGGCAGTATGCTTACAGGAGTTGCTTGGGTAATGATTGCCCTCACTTTGTTTGTTTAGGCTCAGGTCGCATGGGGAGCAGAGTGTAAGCCCTACGCCCTGTCTGTGAGGTCTGCATATGTGTCTGGCAACAGGCCAGAGCTCAAGGCCGTCATGCACTGGGACCAGGTGCCAGAGGACATGATGGAGATTAGAAGAACGTGAGTTGAAAGGAGGGAAATGTTGCATTTCAGATATCCTGTAGTTTAAGATGAATAAAAACTGAATAAGTATTTTTGCACAACTGCAGGCAGGAAACAGTATATAACAGAGGGGAGTGGTGTCATACATATGCATTGTTAACTGAGCTTTTTCCCATTCTCAGAACGGCCAAATACATCCCAGGTATGGCTTTCCTTCTGGGCTTCACCCAGGAGGAGGAAAAGAATTCCATGCAGGAGATTTCTGCATCGGTTATTGCTGCTTCAGCAGACAGCGTCGATGTGACGATTAAATTCCCAGAGGTACGGCTGTGAAATATTCTCCTCCTTCATATTTATCAGTCTCTCTTTGCATATATCTCCTCCTGACTACTGTATTCAGACAAATGTCTCTCCTGCTGTTGCAGCTTACCCTGCGTCGTGAGGCTCTGCCTTCTCCGATGGAATTTTCCAGAAACAGAACAATAAACAGCGTTACACAGATGTAGACACGGAGTGTCATGGTAAGAGATCACGTTCACTTTTATGCAAACTAGCACAAAACAAGTTTGAGATCTTTAAAATGTGTTTTTTGTTGTAGGAAGACATCCAAGACCAGATGGAAGATAAAACTGCAATAAAGTATTCCCACAGAACACGAGTAGTCATTCAGACGATGTCACCAGTTTGAAAATGACCAAAAACGTTCAGTTTGATTTGAATACACATATTTGCTCTCCACTGTATTCTGGCTTGTTTGCTCGGAGATAGTATTGTACATCACATAAATAAAGTGCAAAGCAATAGTAACTTGTGGTTGTGCCTGGTGTGTTTTTTACATTCATCCATCATTTTCTTTTTCCATTATGAAATATGGTTCACAACAATCAAGTAATAGTCTGGTAAACCTTTATCTGACACATTATAGCTTCTAATTGTAACTGTAAAACTGATTAAACCATAGGAAACCTTACGATCTACTTTTCATTACTCCATATTAGAACTAAAAAGCAACACCTTTTGATAGATGATGGAAGTAAGGGGCGGTTGTATTCTGTTTTTATAGCCATTGCAGAACATAACTTAATTTGTCAGACGTATTAAAGATCCAGTTCAGATCAGACTCCTGCCAGCTTTGTCTTTTATGCAGGGAAAAAAACTATCAGCTGCTCCCTGTTCTGCAGTGATTCAGTGTTATTGGTCATTCTGAAAGCAGTGAAATGGATCATAAAGTCCTGTTTGTGGAGGCACAGAGATGCTAACAGGGTTTGGCTGACCTGCAGTGTTTGTTTGGTCAGGCATCCAATACAAAATGTTTGCAGAAGTCGGCACACACAGTCACCATGCACCGCCCAATAGTTCACGCTGACAAAGTGCTGGTGCCCTTTGGAAACACCAGTCACTGAAGACAAACACGTAAATAAGAGTATGTATTTACAACAAACAACACACACATTAGGGACGTCGGGTGGAAAAGAGGTTAGCGTTCCTGCCAATAAACGGGAGTCAAGAAAAAGGTTGACTTGCAACATTTAGTTTTATTATAATTTGTATTTTTTAATGGTAATGCAGTAAACCTGGACACTTTGGACAAATCTGGATGTTTACTTTGGACTATATATGCATTCTTTTTGTCTTTTGTTGCCCTTGTTATCATCAAATCTTTTTTTTTTTACCTCCTGTGCTCCCTCTGGTCCCTTTTTTTTTAAATACAATTTGAAGGGGAAAAAAAAGAAGAACAAAATATTGCCAAAATAAGCATGGCGGTATTCCCCGTGTTACCGTGGGTTCTCTCCGGGTTCTCCGGCTTCCTCCCACCGTCCAAAGACATGCATGTGTCAGGCAAAATTGGTGACTCTAAATTGGCCCTAGTGAATGAATGAATGTGAGAGTGAACTGTCTGTAATGTCTATGTCTCTGTGTTGGCCCTGCGACGAGTTGGCCACTGTCCAGGGTGTACCCCTGAGATTGGCTCCAGTCACCCGCGACCCCGACAGGGAACAAGCGGTAGAAAATGGATGGATATACACAATTTTATTTCATTCTTTTTAAAGGAAGTTTTGGCCTTATTAGACTGGAGTAGGGGCTGAAAATGGGGATGAGACTGGGGAGAGACGTGCAACAAATTGCCGGAGCCGGATTCAAACTCACAACTGCCCACAGCGGCACACTACATGCAATTTCACACGAGGAGGGTGAGGAACAATCAACACAAATGTGCCGAAAGGTGATTATAAAGGATAAATATGAAAATGCTACTTTTTTGAGGAAATAGCTGGAGATTCATTTCGCTTCAGTCACACCAGTTTGATGAATCCTGTTTAGTAAGTATTCAGAAAACACCTCACTCTGAATTTCCCAGCTTTGTTGTGTCATACATCAATCCCCGATATCTCCTGTGCTTTTTTTAAAAACTCACTATAATTACAACAGCGCGGTTTCATTAACATGTCAAAGGAAAGCTAGCATTAAATAATCTGCAGCCAGTGTATGGGGTCCAGGGGCAATTTCTGACATGGGAAGTGACAGCATTTTTGTGTGTATTTGTATGTATTTTTTTTTACATGAGATTCTAAAATAGAAGATACTTAAGAGCATATGTGACTCGCCACCGGAATTGTCGGACCATGTCGGCCTCGGTGAAACTGAGAAAAACAGCATTTTACTTTTTTTCCCCCAAATTTGTGATTTTCGTTTTTTTGCAGAATGTGCTAGTTGAAGATATGGACCAGCCATTCGATGTATCAGATAACAGTATTTGCAGCATTAAAAGCATAAATAAAGCCGTTTAAAATGTGGTGTTTTCGGGCGCTCTCTGGACGTGCAGAGGGGTGTGACCGCATTTCCATATGAACAGCTGCGCTATTGTAGTCAGCCAATGGGCTGAGCCGCCAGCCGCATGGCTACTTGATAAGCAGCAACACAGGGAGCAACACGCGCTGTGTAACATCAGTTGAAAAATGGATCCTTCTGCTATGCTCCGTAACTTTGACTGCAAATGTTACTCAAGAAGAAAAGAAAATTCTCTACTCTCAAGCAAATCGTGTAGCTGGAAACTCACTCCAGAACTCATGTCTGGAGTGAGTTTCTTCTGTCATAACTTCTGAGCTGACGACGTCCACGAAAAAGCCCCAGAAGAAGCGCAAGTTTGCCCGGACAAGCTTTTTCATAGGAGGCACGGAAGTCTGCAGAAGTACTTTCCTGTTCCTCATGGCGTAAGTAATGATTAATATTAAATACGCCTGTTTTAGTGTGCTGTTGTGGTTGTGTTTGTGTTGTGAGTGCCTGTTTTGTTGAGCCATCACAAGCTAGCTAGCCACGTAGCGCCGCTAGCCCCGGCCGTGTCCCGCTCCTCCGCGTTTTAAGTCTTAAATACGACGTAAACGTCAGAATGTGAATAATGCAGAATAAATGGCATCACAAACACGCTTGAAAGTTATGTTTTGGTGTGCTGTTGTGGTCGTGTTTGTGTTGTGAGTGCCTGTTTTGGTCTAAACCTGGTGAGCCATGATATCACAAGCTAGCTAGCCACGTGAAGCGTGTTATTCCCATATTACTGTCAACCCTAATCCTTTTTTTCCCCCTTTTCAGAATTGGCAAAGACACCCTGACTGACATAATTAAACACTATGATGAAAATGGAGCAACACCACGGTTGAGGAAGAAGCGCGCACAGCCACGTTCACGCAGGTTCATCAGCCATGAAGTCATCCACACCGTTGTAGAGTTTATCAAAAACTATGCAGAAGTCCATTCCATAATGCTACCTGGTCGACATCCTGGCCATAAGGACTGGCATGTGAAGTTGCTCCCAACCCATGTGACTAAGGCCTCAGTTTGGCGTCTCTACGTGAAGTCTGCTAAGGAGCTTGGTAAGTGTAAAACATTATTTTGGTGATTTTCATGTTTTAATGATTAGAGTATAATTAACCATAAGCAACATCTGTTTTTTAGGTGAGCCTGCAGTTTGTAAATCAAGCTTCAGATCACTGTGGAAACAGCTTCTCCCACACATCAGAAGCTGCAGGCCACGCACAGATCTCTGTTGGCAGTGTCAGAGCAACAACGAGCAGCTGATACGAAGTGCAAATGTCCCAGATGAAAGAAAATCTGAAGTTGTCCAGAAGCAAGTGCATCATCTTGCCCTTGTGCAAAGTGAGAGGACTTTTTACAACACTTTGATTGCTGCCTGCAGACTGAGCACAGAATCTAATGTGCTGTCTTTCGGACCCTCACCGCCAGCAAGCAAAGACATCAGGATGCATTACAGCTTCGACTTTGCACAGCAGGTACTACTAATAGTGCAAATGCAGAATAGCAATTATAGAGACATATACGTCTTAATCAAATGTCATATGTATTAATCTAATCTCCTTTCTCTCTCTCTGTCAACTACAGATACACTTTCCCTCAAACCCTCTGCAGCCGGGGCCAATGTATTTCCTGACTCCACGAAAATGTGGCCTTTTTGGTGTCTCCTGTGAAGGGATGCAGAAGCAGGTCAATTTCCTGATTGACGAAGGCATGTCGTCAAGTAAGGGAAGCAATGAAGTCATAAGCTACATGCATCATTTCTTCAACAACGTCGGGGTTGGAGAAAAATACGTGGATCTTCATTGTGACAACTGCAGTGGCCAAAACAAAAACAATTTCATGTTGTGGTATGCTGCCTGGCGTGTTGGACACAAGCTTCACCACACAATGGACATCCACTTCCTCATTGCTGGCCACACGAAATTCTCCCCTGATTGTGGCTTTGGACTTATCAAGCAAGCATACATGAAGACCAGGGTTGACACTTTGGAAGACATCGCTGAGGTTAGTTTATGTTATTTGACTACTGTAATGTGTAAACATTAGCCTGGCAAAACTTCAGTGCAGATATTTTTCTTCTGTTCTAATTTTTTTTTACATTGTCGCCCTTGTCATCAGGTAGTGGAAAACGGCTCTCCTGAGAGTCACCTCAATATCCCACAGCTTGTTGGAACGGCGGATGGCAAAGTGTTCGTCAAGAACTTCGACTGGCAGAAGCATCTGAGTCCCTTCTTCAGACGGCTTCCAAAGATCAAGAGCTATCAGCACTTCAGGTATTTATATTCAAACAAAAAAAATTAGTTAATGAGTGTTTCATGTGAAATAGTTAGCCATTTCTTAAATGTCCTGTTATTTGCTTACAGCTTTGATGCCAAGAGACCAGGTGTGGTGCTTGCGAAAAGTCACTGTGGAGCAGAACCAGTGGAATTTCAGCTACTACGCACTACAGCTGTTCTGCCTCCGGTTGACAATCTCCATGTCCTGGTCCCACCTGGATTGAACATTGACAGGCAGACCTACCTGCATGAAAAAATCAGGCCTTTCTGTGCTGACGAGGCAAAAGACATCACATGCCCAGCGCCGAGAGTCACAGCATAGAAGACGAATGTGCAAAAGAGGCTGCGGACGTAATTGGACTCTGATGGTGTACCTATGATGTCTATTATCTCATATGTTGCAGTTCGTATACCTGGCCCTGGCATCTGTTTATAAGAGTTCTTCTATTGAGGGTGTTTTTTTAAACTTCCTATAAATTATCTGTCCTTTCCCCCTGTATCTACTGCGTTGTAACATTAAAGGCTATCTTATCTTATCTTTTGTTGTTTGTGTTGAATCATTCAGTGCACCATTGTTGGTGCACTGAATCACCTGTGAATTATGTTTACCGACAAATGCAATGAACCCTATTCTCATTCTGATTCTTTGATTCTATTCAGGGCCTTTTGTAATCCAAGTATTTCCATTTTAATATAGTAACTTCTAATTCTGATTCAAGTCCAGTTACCATCAATAACAACACTCCTCTTGAGTCTTCAGTGACAGCTGTAGGGGGAGGTGGTGTCAGTGTGACAGGGGGGAGGGCTTATCTCAATGAGATGCAAATGAGCCCCCCTGTGACTCTGGGCTCACTCCCAGAAACTTTGGAAGCCGTTTTCTCAGTGAATGGGTTTAAGAGTTGTATACATTCAAATGACCACAACTTACTCAAATATTATCAGATCTACATGAGTGAGACATCATTGGAAAGCTTTGAATTCACACTTTCAGAATCTGTGAATAACTCAAAATGTCTCCGGGTAGACATGTAACTGGATTGGCCACGTTCAGTCACATATTTAACAGCCAAAACAGTACAAATAATGCACAATATTTGTCCTTTAATGGTATTTGTTGTTAGTCAGTAGAGGTTCATGTAAGCGTCACACAAATCAAAGATCATTGTAAAATGATCCACAAATGTGCAGAAAGATAACTTGATATATTTGTTTGAAAAAAGAACAATATACAGTTAAACTTGTAACATTTTAATTTTTAATCTGTTCTTCTTCGAAGTACCGGTATTGAGTTAGTTTTTATTATTATTCTTAACTTAAAAGAGAAACACGTGAAAATAAAGTAGATTAAACACGAAACTAAATAAAACTTTAAAATTAAGTCACTAAAATGTAGAACTTAATTTGTTATAACATGTAAATTATCTTGTTTAAATGTCATGCTTAAAACAACAAATTAACAAAAAAGCCTGAAAACGATGTTTATGCCATTCTTCACAATATATTGCCAACCTCTAATAATACATGCCGCCTGAATTGAACTACAAACAAAAATCTCATTCACATTTACTGACGTGTGCATATTTCAGCCCTGTCATATCCAGTTTTCCTGGATGTAATTTGTCAGGAAAGGGACGAGACACAATTACCACAAGACGAGACAAGATGCGAGATTGGGTTCACGAGAACGAGACAAGACACAATTTTAACATCATTTATAATACATAAAGTGTGCGATTTAAATTTACATCATTGTCACACAATTTCTGATTTATTTAGATTTTTTTTTTGCCATGACCTCTGAAATATATGTAACTTGTCAGCAGTAGCGAGTGGTGAATTTTATGGATGGGCAAGCAGACTTGGGGTGTTCATCAATATTTAATGGATAACATTTGCACACAAAAGTGAAAAAAAAACTAACTAAGAGTAAGTTTCAAACACCGGTCTCCCATGTGAAGGGTGAACACATATCCTATTGAGCTAAACTCCAATACCTGTAAGAACTGCTGAATGGAGTAAATAGTCTCACTTCACCGATCAATTCAATACACAATTTAGCGCTCTATGTTATTAAAGTAATGCCTGTATATCCAACTTACGTCTAATCATTTGTAACGTGAACAGAGCCTTAGCTACAAACAAAGACTTGTCTCTAAAAGATAGAAATTAAGTCTGTTGAAACTTGGTGCTTCTCCTCGCTCATGCTCAGTTAGGGCAAAACCAGTAAACATTCCTGACTCTCACACAGGTTTATTCAGCGTGGTTTGAGCATAAATCCATGGGTTTGTGAGGCTTTGTGGTCCTCAGAGCGCAAGTACAGGCTTCTAAAAGGTCATGTTAGAGAGCGGGACATGAACGGGCCTCTGAACAGAGCTACAGAAGAGGGAGAAGAAGAATCAAGCTTCTCGCACAGTACTGCTCAGTCACCTGTAGAGGCCACTAAAAGGCACCATGACTTCAACCAAGCTTCAGCAGCAGAAGTGAGGGGACAATGCTCTTATTTGTATATATTTTCGAAACAAATGAAATATAGTTGTGACACACGGTCATTTTTATATTTTATTGGTCAATTACTGCTAGCCTTGCCCTGACCGCGCGCCACCACTTGCCAGCAATTAATCCATACTTTGTTACAAATGCAAACACGAAAATCTCACCAGATCATTGTGCACTTCACAATGTACACAGTCTTTTTACTTGCATTTTCAAGAAATTTCAAACTTTATTTTTGTCCTGAAAGAAAACGGGGGGAAAAATACATTAAAGAGAGATTTAGAAAAATACAGGAAAAACAGCTCCATAAACCATGACCTAACAATTATCTTGCGATATGTGGCATAAGATCTCATCTCTATTATTTGTCCATTTGAAACAGAATAGGAAGAGGAAAATTGACATATACAATTCCATATAATCACATTTGTCATCAGCAAAGTGCAGTGATTCCAGAGTCCGTCCAGCTATCTCTTTTCGCTTTTCTCTCTTTCAGTGATCGGACCAGATTATTTCAAAGTGCAAGAAGAAGACATCACCATCAAAAGCCAACCACTGTGACTGAATTGTAATGGGACTATTATGTTGCATTTACATCAGTGAAATCCTCTGAGCTCTCGAGTGCAAGTGTGAGGAGAGGAGCATTTTCACACGTGTCATCTGACAGCCGTAAGGCACACCCTGACCTTGTGTTGACGTGACCTGTGAGGAAAAATACACCAACAGGAAAGAATCTGTGACCGGCCGTTTGGAGACAGTGGGAGTGAGTGTTTGCCTTTTTAGTCC
Source organism: Eucyclogobius newberryi (assembly GCF_026437365.1). Lineage (NCBI taxonomy): Eukaryota > Metazoa > Chordata > Actinopteri > Gobiiformes > Gobiidae > Eucyclogobius > Eucyclogobius newberryi. The sequence goes on along the minus strand of NW_027316532.1, from coordinate 29,622,437 downwards.
AGCTGGTGATGGTGCTGAGCCTCATTTGGCAGAATACACTGAATCAGACCATTAACTATCAGTAGAAGCGTATGTATGTGTCAATGCCTATAATCATACAGTAAAATGTAAGGATGTAATTGACTAAAGAAATTATTGGTCCACTAAAGACATGCCAGGTCGATTAAAGGGGAAATGGTGTGAAACTTGCAAAAGCGCTCAAACCTTTTCAGTATCAGTGTATTTAACCCAAACTGCACACACAAGGACACAACTGCACAGGGGTTCATACAAAAACAAACTACTTATACAGAAAGGTACTGTATTATGTAAAAAGGCAGCTTCAACTTATGATTCACAATAAAATAATTATTGAACGGAAACTAATTTATGTCACCATCGACAAAGTAAAAAAGTATGATTTATTTACCCAGTGGATAATAAGCTGTTTGTTATTGGTATCTTATGTAAAGCCTGTGCTGAAATGTGAGCACTAGAGGGCAGTGTTTATCGGCAGTTCCAATGAGGGTTGTGTAGGTTTCTAAAGAGAATATAAAAGCAGTTGATGACATTTTGAGGAAAACAAAAGCGAGTAATGAGAGGGTTTTTGGAATACTTTGCTGAACATGGGTATTTTCATGGTGGATCATTTTCTCTCTTCTCTCCATGATAATGCCATTTGCCAATCAATCAATCAATCAATCAATCAATCAATCAATCAAAAGGTGTTTGTATAGCACAATTCATATTAGAAGCTGTAACAATGGATTCATTCATATGACAATATAATTCAAAATCACAATATAAGTAGTACTTTTAAGATTTATTTAAAAGAAGAAAAGATACAATGTATTCAGTCATACACAAAACTAAACTGTTTTGTGCCTGAAATCAAACATTAGACTTTTTTTGTTTTAGTAAAGTTACATGTTTTGTATACTAAAATTGCCTAGAAACACACTGGGGTTGGCTCTCCACAGATCTGACCTGTAACATGGCCTGGTGACATCACCTGCTTGTCTCACTAGGAATGTTACACAGTGAACCTTTAATACTTAACATGTTCTTAGTGAAATAATGAAATGGTTGTTGCTTTACTGTTAATCTGTATTTCAAACCTATGCGGGGAAATTTGTGTACCCACTCGATACGGCATATAAAGTTCAATATCAACCTTTTTTAGACAAAAAAATTCAACACAAACTAACAGTTTCTTTTGTGTTACTATGTGAAAGTGTGCAGAAAAAAATCCAATCTAGTCCAGTCTAGGGATGTCACGATTATTAGGTTAATCAATGATTGCGATTATTTAGCTCACAATAAAATCGTAAGAACTAAATTATCATTGGGACAATTTCAAAGGCAAAATGTAAATCACTTTTTAATCTGGCTGTTTTTGTCACATGTAACTTTATTTTGTCTAAAGCCGGTCACAAACATGAGGAATAGTAACATGAGAGACCACGGGAATGAAAGAAAATGTAATATTTCACTGTTTTTCACTGTTTCACTGTCACAATCTCCATAATTGTTAAGAATAATGTTAAATCGCCATGTTTTTCCCCACAATAATTGTAGCACAAACATTTTATATCGGGACATCCCTAGTTCTTTCTATGTGATGTTTTTCAGAATCTATACTTGTTATCTAGTCTTAATATCACTTGATTGGTCTTGATACTGTTGATAACCCTAGTACCACTTCTTGAGCTGTTGTAACAATCCCCACTATAGTGAGATATACAGATGAGGTTTTGTCAATGAAACATGCATTACATCATTTGCACTTGCCTTGGGAAGAACACCTGTCGATAGGCTGCAAACCCATCTCTCTTTGTTTCAGATTTGGTAAAAGCCACGGGGAGCGAGGGCGTCACGCAGCAGATGTGAGGGGGTGAGACTCATTACCCGCCTGACATTATCTGTGACATTATCAAGTGGGCACACCTTGTCACGGACACTTCACCACTCCCACCGAGGGCCCCGCTGCGTACCCCGCGCTCACTGCACTCAGCCTATCTCAGCCAATCATCTCCACACACCAGCTCACCAGACCCGTCATCGGGCAGCTCTACGCTGCACGCGCCCGAGCAGAGGAGCTGAGAAGTGCTATTTTCAACTGTGCCCATGTTGGGAACGATTTCAGGGGAAATCACTCGGGTGCGATGGTATTGTTTGAGTAAAAGTAGATACTCAAGTGAAAGTAAATGTAGCGCATACAGTACTTCAGTAAAGGTTTTAAGTACTAAAAATGTAAAAAAAATTAAGTATTTCAGAGATTTTGAGAACTGTTAAAGCGCTAAATGTGGTGATTTTCATAAATAATTGGGCTAATTTGTGGTCAACAGTAGCAATTTGGATAATTTTCCTATTTTTTTAGTTAATTGTATGTCTATATTTTTAGTTGCACAAAACCAACACTACAGATACATGCTCTCAAATGTAGTAAAGTAAAAAGTATCCACTGTAAAAATCACTCAGGTAAAATACAGATGCCTAAAATGTTTACTTTAGGTACAGTATTTTCACTTTTGTACCTCATTACTTAGATAGAATAACATAGATGGAGAGTATAACAAGTGTACAACAGTTAAAACAAAAAATTGAGAATAGGTATTCATATAAATAATAATGAAAAGTTAGAAGCTAGGTTAAAGTAATTTAACTGTTAAAGCTGCCTGGTTTACCACACGCCTGTCTCCATGGAGATGACAATGCTTTACCAGGAATGCTCCACAGTAGGGCTGCACGATATATCGCAACCAAAACAAAATCACGATTTGAATGGTCAAAATTCTTGGATTAGACTCTTGGATGAGTCTTCTCTCAAATGTTATTGCTCCTGGATGTTTAAAATGTGCAATTTGAACAAAATCGAACTATTTAAGTCAAAATTGCAAATCTACGATAATCGCAATAAAAATGTTCAGACAAATCATAATAATTTTACATTGTCAAAATCTCAGATAGAGTGTAACTTCATTGGAGATTCACTTATTTTGAAAGACAAAATAGAAACCCACTAATGTTGAACCTCATCACAAACTTCTTATTCTCATGCCTTAAAGTAGTTTGAGCTGGCAACAAATAAGCCTTTGGAGCTGAATACCACTTTCTGAGACTATTGTGGAATAGCGCCAGTAATTACAGAGATATGAACCATAAATATCCTCCATCTGACAGTTAAGCAGCAAATTCTACCATGGAGTGCAGACCTCAATTTTGGCAAAATCGTTCAGCCCTATTATTCAATTAACCTTTATTTAACCAGGTGAGAAACCCATTGAGACCTCTTTTCAAGGGTGACCTATTGCACAGTATGGCATTAAACATGTCCCCAGACGATGCCACCAGGCTAAGTTTACAGCTGCGGAGAAGCGACCCCACTCACAGGATGCATGTTTGTCAGGCATTTCTGAGCAATAAAAACAGCTATAATTCAAACATGGTAGATGCATGCTGTACGTTTTATCTCCATGGAGACTAGCAGGTAGTGTACCCTCAATCACAAAAGTTACATAGTGCACATTTAAGTCGAGCCAGGACCATTTAACATAATAATTTGCGGCATTGTTGACAACTCATTCTGATTTTTTTTTTTATTGAGAGGGCACTTTCTAAAATATTCATAGTAATTCTTTATGTAGCTGTTGTTGTTTTCCCAACTAGAGTAGTGAAACAATTGTCTTATCTAGTTATTTTACGCATATGTTTGAAGTTGTGATTTAGGTATTGCTTTTGCCGGCATGAGATGCTCGCAGATGAAGACTAATCTTCATGGCTGCATCACAGTTTTGTAAAAAGCATTAACCATCTTGAACAGAAGTCACAATATGGCAATAAATTCTATATTTCTGAGGCAGATGATCCGTCTGCTGTTTGAGGTGCAGCACCTGGTCTCTCAGTAAACTGTTTGCATGCTGAGATGAGATCCAGCCCGAGCCCTGTTTCAAAACCTCGATTGAAATAAAACCGATGCATTATTGACTAAAAGTTTTGAAATGCAGCTGATACATTTCAACCCTGCCATGCCTTTTCACGGGTGCTCTTTCCTTTTCCAACTGCCACATCAGTTGAATTCTGGATTATAGGTCTGTATGTGAATATTTCACAGCCGCGTTTCTAAACAGTAAGTTAAGAAGTCGTATTACTTGTGCTTCATTATAGCGCAAAGGGAAATAGTGCTGATATTGTGCTGAACATAGAAGTTTGGGGCACAAGTAGAGCTGCTTACGTCAGGCGTTTGCTGTTTTCTGTTTGTGGGAAGGTAAAGCAATAACTACAGGCCATAAAGTGTTGTGGAAAATGTTTACACCAATTTCTGTCGCAGGGACAAAGTAGCTTTGGGTGGCGAGGAAAACAAAACGCAAAGGACCTAAATAAAGTATAGGATGGAATATAATATGCAGTACAATGCTTTAAGCTAAATATGAATGAAATAATGATCTTGCAAGTGTTGGTTTCATTGGTTAGGAATCCAAGAAGTTAAATTACTTCAGTTCACCAACAATCATCTTGAAGTCAAATGAATATTTCTATTATATACCAAGATATTTTGAATACATTATCAACCATATAAAGGTTGGAATATGGTGAATTAAGGCTTCTAGACAGAGAATATTTGCTATTAGTGTTTTGGTGATAAAAGTTCATTCTATCTTTGATTTAGTCTTTGTTTTAATTGTTTATTATGTGTTTAGAGCCTGTAGAGTCCAGATAACGATTATCAAATTACAACAATGATTATTTTGGTAATTATTGATTACTTGTTGCAGCCCTACTATTATATTTCTTTGTTTTAATAATATTGATGCAAATACATACAAGATATACAACTGACATCTCTGAAAATGTTATATCCATCAAATTAGATTCAATGAAAACTTATTTTAATCTGAAATCATTCCAAAGCCCTCCCAACAATCCTTGTTCAAGATGGTTCTAACATTGGTGTAAATGTGTCTATTCTAAAAGTGAAGAGATGCTCGATCACACAATGGCAGCCCAAATGTCAACCTTTAGTGCAGTTTAAGCCACCAGACCCACACTAATGAACTCTTCTACAAGGAGTTCCATATGGAGTTAACCAGCTGAGATCAGAAGTTCATCATTCCAGCCATCGCCTTTACACTGCTCTTTCAAGAGTTATTAAAGGTCCATCTTTAAATGTAAAAAGTAGTGTTTCAGGTTGTAAGGTGGTTCTATATTAGTATTGGTCATTTGGTAGTAGATTATTTATTGTAGTAATAGTGTGCTGATTCTTTAGCGATGCATCCAATTGTTTTAATTCGGTAATAATTAACAATATATGCACATTTGACAGGTTTTATTATGTCTTCTTTCCTTGGTGGTGGTTTTGCATGTTTGATTTTGTGTCATCTAGAACTTTAAACTTCTACTTGTCTAATGATATTTTACTAACATGATGTTTAATCCATACAAGATTTTGCGTACTTCCACTTTTGCCAATAACATTCACTCATTTCAACTGATATTGTCCTGATTTTACTTGCTACAGGCAGTGCAGAGGCAGGCAGATTTCAAACCGAAATACATCCTCTTTCCATAATCAATCCAATGCAAATGTAAAATTACCAGGCAATTCCAAAACTACTGAAGGGTGCATATTAATTTGCAGCTTTCAATGTATACATCACTAACTCAATACAGATATGTCTGAGCTTTGTAATGCCTTTTTTCAAAATAGCTTTCATGCTGTGCAACATTATTTTATTTCAATACAACCCCGATTGGATAAACTCTACGCAATGATTGATTAAGCGATCTTTTTGTGGTTTTCTCCCTCTTAAATGATCAAACATAATCGTTATTCCCTTTACTATTTAAAGATTTGTATTAAGGTAACAGTAGGGGGCACTGTTGCTTTAACAAGTGACGTACTGCCAGGGACGTCACTTATTCATCCAGCTATTTTTACATCTTGTGAAATTTGGATGCTACAGTTCAGATCAGATTTGGTGTGGCGTTCAGACAGTACATAAAGGGGAATTTCACCTTAACAAGTTCTCAAATGTATACAATGAAATTTAGCATAACAAGTCTATATAGTTAATAAAAGTTCCCCTGAATAACGTTCCCTTGCTCCAAACGCAAATATAATATAATTTAATATCAAATTGAGCAAGAGTGAAATGGTCAGGAGAAAGAGCAGTGGTGAAGAAGCATTTCCCCATTGAATTGGCAGCCAAGTTATTCTTCTTATGGGCCCAGAAAAGAAAAGCCAATGATCCTTGTGCCTGTGAAGAGTGTTGCCACGGTAACCACTCAAGGTTTATCAAGGTTCCTCCGGCCAAGCGATCTCAAGATGCCAGCGATGTTAAATGTCCGTGATTGGGAATAAAGCACGCCAATTGTAAACTGTGCATGCAGTGAAGCGAGGTTAGTTTTATATGTCTTTGTCGTCTTAAGAATATCCCAGCCCGTAAGGTAAAATGTGTGATATCTGGATAAGGACTGATTCTGCTGGTTCCAGGTGATGGGTGATTAGCAATTAAATTCAATGTCAAAGATTGCCTTTTCTGATAAAAAAAAACATCACGTACCAGGCCAGGGAAATCACAGGGTGTTTCACAATTTGATACGATAGATAGACGACTCTGTTTAATTAATAACACTATTTGGTTATGAAAACAGAATACATGCAATCTAAAGGTTTCCACGATTCCATATAATGCATGTTCCATGTGGGAGTTTGTGATAGCTACCAAACATAGCAAACTATGAAAAACCAGGGCTGTTTTGGCGCCTGACCTCCACTCGACCACACAGGAGTAGTGTTGGGTAGTGTTACTTTGAAAAGTAACTCAATATGTTACCTCGTTACTGTCTTGGAAAACGAGCATGTTACGTTACTGCACTAGGGTGTTACTGTGTAAAAGTTACCAACAACTGACATTATTGTATAACCTATGGTACATTGTTTGCCGACAATCCCTTGCCTTGTTTATTTACAAACAGCAAAACGGAGGTAAAACCTGATTTGGTTTGGAACATTCCCCTCCGAACACAAGATTGCCATTACTGTTTTTAAAACTACTGATACAAAAACAAAACCTAACAGGGGGGCGAGCCTGGCGGCTTGGCTTTCCAACAAACACAGAAACACAATACTTAAAATATCAAATAAACAAGCAAAGTGAATGTGTTTGACTGATCTTTTATGTTGACAGATTAACACAATACAATGCCATACAATAAGCACATGCATGTCTGCCCTCAAGCAATGAAAACGTGTGGATTAGCAAGGGCACAACAGAACAGAACGCGCTTGTTTTAGCGTTGTAGTTAATTTAAATCAAATCAACCCCACATTTACTCCTCAGATACAAAATTGAGGTTATACCAAAGGAGAGGGAGTTTTTCAAAACGTACATCAGAAAGTTTAGTTCTCTTTGGCGTCACAAGAGTCACTAGTAGCTCACAACACACGAGTGTTTGCAGCCGCGGCTGTGAAACAAACGTTAATAATCACACACTACATATTTTAAATGTATAACATAAACACGATTCCCTTCATCAAATGAGCAACAACGTAGTTCTGTGAAATATTGATACAGCATCCCAATTCCTGCATTATCAAAAGTCTACAGTTCCATAATATGTACCTTCAGTAAATATGTTTTCAGCCTTCGCACTGTACCTGTTGAACCCAGCCATTATGAAGTCAAGTGCTTTGTGTTTGCCATCAATCACAGTTAAAGAGTCAAAGGCAGACACAGTTGCCACACTGCTGTTGAATTTTGCTCCAGAAGAAACAACAATATTCATCCTGAGGGATGACACCGGCAATATTCATCCTATTGTACTTTTCTATCTTCATTCACTCCTGCATATGCTGCAAGGACCGAAGAGCAAACTTTTAATTTAGCTTGGAAAAGTACAGCTTTATAAGCCAATACGACCCACTGGGATCAGGTAATTATAAAGGGGAAGCATGCAATTTACTTTATTTCGACTTTGGTACATTATTTTCACATGTTGCACTTGGAAAGCTTTAGTATAACGCTAAAGGCTCTACAGAGACCACAATGCATCATAATATGGTCATTATTGTCCTCTGGGACTCCCTTTTGTAGTCATATTGTTCATGGCAGAAATTACATTTAGTCTCATCATGACAGTTCATAGTAATTAAGCACCTCTTCTAACTAATGAAGGGACTTAAGAGTTCACTAAGGAAGAGGTAAATTTAAAACACAGTGCAAAGCAATTAACTTTCTTGCCTAAAATAGTTCTAGACAAAATTATATCCTCTCTTTTCTGCATCAATTACCTGTGAGACAAAGTGGAGCTAAGTGGTCATTGTTGGAGAAAGCTTTTGATCGTTTGATCTCCTACACACAAAGAGTTGAGAGAAAAAGCATGCTTGAGATAACGACTCTAATTAAAGTAGTTTGGGTAGAAAATACCTCAAACTAAATTGTACTTAAGTTACAGTGGATTTTACACACACACACACACACACACACACACATACATACATACATGCATACTAGAGATGAACCGATCAATCGGCCGCCGATTTAAAAAGCCGGTTTTATGCTGAATCGGCCAGAATCGGTGACTGGCCGGTCCATGTCGTAATTGCCGGTTTTCGGCCGATCCAAACTGATCGAGCTGCTGAGCTGTTGAGCTGCTACGCGGTGCATAGCAGCTCAACGCCCAACGCAAAACAGCTAAAAACTACAAGACTCTTTCAGAGCGCGGCGGCCAAAGTGTCCAGTTTACATTCAAGTCTATGTAAACGCGCGTCGAGCACCTCCTGCGTTTCCCACGGCGCGATTCCTGCTTTTTCGGCGTGGAGCGCGGAGGGTGCGTTTTGCCGTTTTCCGCTCTAGACGCTTTGACAAGCATAAGCTTCAAAGCGTTAAAATTGTTCGTCGCAGAAAAGTTCAGATTTGTTCAACTTTGGTGGAATAGAAGAAGGAGCGAGCCTGGAGGAGGATCAGAGGAGACTGGACTGTGGGGTAAGTTATTATAACTTTGAGACGAGTAAAATCTACGTGTTGATAGTTGATGCGGTCAAAATAATTTGCGCTGGTTTGTGTTTGACGAGTTCATGTGTTTATTCAGAGTTATCTGCAGAAGAGTAGGAACACATGAAGGGGCCAGAAGAAGCAGCAGCAGGGCTGTCAGAAGAGTTGTTGTTCTGCTCAACTAGCAGAGAGCTAAGCTACGAGCTAATGCTAAAAAGAGATCTCATCCACTTTGAAATGAGACTTTAAAAATACGTTGATGCATTTGAGATCACATTACGTAGATACAAAACTTAAATTACTGACTCGAACAGCGAAATGAGTGACTACAATCTAATGTCAGGACTATTTAATTGTCCCACAGCCTCAAAGCCATGTTTACATAATCAGCTGTGCACTAGAATATATAGTGCTCTAGAATCTATAGTGCACAGCTGATTGTGCTTCTAGTGAGTGTGTGAAGTTATCAAAGAGCTGATGAAACTGGAACATGATATTGGCAACACAAATGTGCCTCATTTAATATACTGTATTATAATAGTAAAAGTTTGAATAATATTGCAGTAAATGTACTAGGCTCAAATATAACTGCTGTACAATGTTCTTTAAGATCTGGATTTGCCTTCAGCCCTCCCTGTTGCTCCTGCTGCTCCTGCTCCTGTTGCTCCTGCCCCTGCTGCTCCTGCTCCTGTTGCTCCTGCCCCTGCTGCTCCTGCTCCTGTTGCTCCTGCCCCTGCTGCTCCTGCTCCTGTTGCTCCTGCCCCTGTTGCCCCTGCTGCTCCTGCTCCTTCAGGGGATGCTGGTCCTTCTGCTACACCCACAGGTGTAAAAGCATTTGGTTGGATTACAATTTGTTTTTTAGCCTGTGTCATCTAAATTGCAATGTGTGTTTTTTTTGTAGAACCACGAGGAAGAGGACCTGGAGCCAGAGTCCTCCAGCTTTGAGAGGGAGGTGCTGGCAGCGCTCTGGGACTGACCCTCCTCATGTTCCACCTGCTTCCTCTCCTGCAGAGGGTTCCAGCTCATTCAAAAGAATGTGTAAAATTACAAATGTATAAATTACTATATGAAAATAGTTTATTTGATTTCAATCTGGAACCATTGGAGCTGCATCTTCTGCAGGAGAAATGGACTCCTTTTTCCTCTGTGTCCCCCACTCTTCTCCAGGCCATATTAGTTAGTATATAGTTCTGTATTTATATATTATTTTTATATATAGTTATTTATTTTTCCACAAAATAAATAACATTTTATATTATAAAACGTGAGTCCTGTACACATGCAACTTTTTCATAAAATACTGGGTAGTTTGTGGGAAAATCAGTGGCTAGATAGAAAATCGGTATCGGAAAAATCGGTTTTGGCAGGTCAGACCTCCTTAAAAACCGGAAATCGGTATCGGCCAAGAATTTTGGAATCGGTGCAGCTCTAATACACACACACACACACACATACATACATACATACATACATAGTAAACTAAGTAATTGGCAACATGTCAAATACAATCTCAATGAATAGTAGATATTAAAGTAATGGTAGTAATACTAATAGTATTAGCAGTGGTAGCATGTGGTAGTGGCAATAATAATAGTAATGTAATACAGTTTTGTTTGGGTGGTCTCCTCCCCTATGCCTAAAATATAAGTTAATATATTGTCACGCTCATAATGAAATTACATTTTCCTTCCCCAAAAAACAGGAAATGAAAATTAATGAAGAAAATGATAAGCAAAGAGACTACAGAGACATGAGAAAAATAATCTGCCTTAACAAACTTTACAATGACACAAGTGAAATGTGCCAGGACCAGGTGCCAGAGACAATTTATCATGGCGCAGTGAGCGCCTGTTTACTGGTCTGTGCCAACACGTCGCTTTTCTCACCTAGCTCCCAGCTCCTGCACTCATCCAGTGACAAAGCCGACCAATGTGCATCAATGTGTTAAATAGCAGCTTCATGTGGATATCATCCCCTTATGTCTTTATCGGTGGGCTTTGGGAGGACCACAAAGAGGGACCAGTGTTGCATCGGAAAATACAGACTGTGGAGAGAACACAAATCAGCCATAACATTATGACCACCAGCCCACTTTGGTTTCATAAATAATAAGCTGCGTATTTCACCTTTTTATCTGAACACACAATAAAATAAATAAAAGAGTTGTTCCAGTCGATACAGTTATTAATGATGATTAATCTGTGTTATTCTATTGCGCATTAACCAAATAAAGGTTGAAATATGAGAAGTGAAGTTTTCTATTTTTCTAGAGAATATAAAACATGAATACCGGTATTATTTATTAGGCCGTGGCTGCAGTGCCGCGGCCCGCGGTCAAATGGCCGCGCAGTTTCAGGAACCGCGGGACTTCTCTTATAGCGTCATGGCTAACCTTAACCCTAACCTTAACCTTAAAGGCGCAATGGACGATTTTTCGGCGATTTGAGAACGCAGGCGGAATCAGTCCGCACGGGGGAGTGCGTGCGGACTGATACAACACACATGTGCGTTTGTTTATTAGCGCAACGGATCGCAGCGCATCTCTCGTCTCCCGTAGATTTCTGTCCACTTCTGCGTCAGCTCGAACTGTCTTTCTCCGTCTTCATTTTGCCCCGTACACTGCGGGAACTATAATATAGTTCCCTAATATATTATGATAGATCCATGCGCTTAGGCATGCGGAAACGTGGGGACGAACCGCACGCGGCTGCAGGTGAGCGGTAGGTGCGTTTTATGATTGATACGTGGCAGGACAAATGATTTATCCACGCCACGAGGAAATATGATAAAAAAATTTGCTGAAAAAAATCATCCATACCACCTTTAACCTTAACCCTAACCTTAACCTTAACCCTGACCCTAACCCTAACCTTAACCTTAACCCTAACCCTAACCCTAACCCTAACCTTAACCCTAACCCTAACCTTAACCCTAACCCTAACTTTAACCTTAACCCTAACCCTAACCTTAACCTTAACCTTAACCTTAACCCTAACCTTAACCCGGCGCGGTCTAAAACAACGCTAAAACGCGGTCAAATAGCGGCGCAGTTTCAGGAGCCGCGGCGCGCGGCCGGCACAAAAATAACATGGCAGTTTCGGCCGCGCGCCGCGGCACTGCAGACAGTCCCTATTTATTAATGGGGAAATTATAATTTTTTGATCAAATATTGCTGTTGTGTTTGTTATAAAAGGTCTGTTTTAAAAGTGTTTTAACGTCTGTACAGTCAAAACAATTATGATTATCAAAATACAACTACAATTATGTTTTATAGTCAACTAGTCAGAATTAGTTGATTAATTGTAGCCCTTGTGAAAAGCCTATGGCTTATTTACTACACCTGTTCCCAATATATATTAATATAGTGAGTAGTTTTTATTAGCACTTATATCAAGTTTAAGCATCAGTATATCAGCATTTGGTTTAGCTTAGTATCTAGAAAACATTCTGGGATGAACAGGCTGGTTACACAATGGTGTATTGTCATTCCTGTGCCTTATATTCAGTCCCTTAAGGCAAACATAATATATATGCACACAAATCTGTAAGCTTCTGCAAGCAGGGAGTGTAAGCAAGTCTTAACCGCATAATTGAATATTTACTTTCTAATCCATTTGTCTAATCCAAACAGTTCACATGAATATTGGTTTACCCTCTTCCACACTGGCGTTATTGTAATGATTTACAGTATTAGTAAATGACAAATCTGCATGGTGGTGCAGAAGTAAGGGCCTCTGTCATAGGTGAAGAGCAAAAGTTAAATTACTTGTAGTGAGTGAAGTGTGAGAACAATTGTATTGTGTAAGTCTTTTGTGTTGATTAGACAGCAAACCTGCAATGCAGCTTGGATGGGCTGCAGCTCATTACAGCATAAGACGGTGAGTAATATAAAAAAATATTATATTGGTTATAGTAATGTAACAACGTTTGAAACATTAGTATTTCATCCCATCAAAACTATTCTAAACGCTACAAAGTTATAGTTACCAATGCATTTATGGGTTGGAAGTAATTTATATTTTTTTTAAAACTAGATAACAATTAAAATAAATAACAATTCATGTTGTAAGAATATAGATAATCGAGCCAGTACTGGTAATAGGTAAGTATGTTCATGGTATGTTCACACTCTTCTATCTCATACTAACAATTATCAGTTTTTATTTATACTTCTCTCAACTTCACAGTTTAGTCTGAGGCACAGTTTGTCTAAAGTCACAGGGAAAAAAAGTATTTTGACAATTTATGTTACAACCCCCGGGCTCACAGGCTTATGGGAGGAGAAGTCCATGTCCTGGTCTAGTGAGAAGGAGGTTAAGGCTAAAGTATACTATATGTATTGTCCGTGGGGGATATTCATTATCAACATTTGACCCATCAGTCCTGCAATGCCACTGGGACAATGTCAGGAGAGGGGAGCAGCAGGAGAAAGGACCTGACGTCATCAGCAGCCCCAGCCCAACCAAGGTTGTCTCATTTAGTATTGCATGTTGCTTCAAAGTAAAAATATATATATAAATATATATATATATATATAAGATATTCCTTTATTGTCCCACATGGGGAAATTTCATTGGTGCAACGCAGGTAGATACAGAGATAGATACAGAAGAACAGATCACTTATAGGAAGTCTGAAAAACACTTTCAGTAGAAGATCTCCTATAAATAAATAAAAACTCCCATAGACAAATAAATAAATAAATACATAAATACCATTGCATGTGATCACGACAGTAATTGCACATGAATATGTGTCACGACAGCACATAGGTTGCACATGAATTTCACATGAATTGCACATGAATTCCAACAGCAATTGCACATATGACAGAGTTGCACATCAGTATTAGGTTAGGTCAGTATTGCGAGTGTTAAGTACTAACAGTTTTTGTTATAAAGTCTGACAGCAGCAGGAAGGAAAGACCTACGGAACCTTTCCTTCACACATCGAGGGTGGATCAGTCTCTCACTGAAGCTGCTCTCAAGAGCAGAGAGAGTGTCCTGCAGGGGGTGACACTCATGGTCCAGCATAGATGTGAATCTAGCCAGGACCCTCCTGTCCCCCACCTCCTGCACCGAGTCCAGAGCACAGCCCAGGACGGAGCTGGACTTCTTGATGACTCTGTCCAGCCTCTTCCTCTCCCTCTCTGTGATGCTGCTGCTCCAGCAGGCCACACCGTACAGGAGGGCTGATGCCACCACAGAGTCATAGAAGGTCTTCAGGAGTGGCCCTGTCACTCCAAAAGACCTGAGTCTCCTCAGGAGGTAGAGCCGACTCTGGCTCTTCCTGTGCAGTACGTCTGTGTTATGAGTCCAGTCCAGTTTGTGGTTCAGATGAACACCCAGGTACTTGTATGAGTCCACTCTCTCAATGTCCCGTCCCTGGATGTTCACTGGTGAGGGGGCAGTGGGGTGGCGTCTGCGGAAATCCACCACCATCTCCTTGGTCTTCCCCGCGTTGATGAGGAGGTGGTTCCGCTGACACCAGTCCACAAAGTCCTGCGCCAGTCCTCTGTATTCCGCGTCATCGTCGTCCGTGATGAGTCCGATGATGGCAGAGTCGTCAGAGAACTTCTGCAGGACACAGCTGTCCGTGTCATGTCTGAAGTCTGCAGTGTAAAGGGTGAAGAGAAAGGGCGCGAGGACAGTGCCCTGGGGCGCCCCCACACTGCAGGTCCGAGTGTCAGACACACAGTTCCGGGCTCTCACAAACTGGGGTCGGTCTGTGAGGTAGTCCAGGATCCACTCTGCCAGGTCATACTCCACACCAGCCGTCTCCAGCTTGTCCCTCAGGAGCAGCGGCTGGATGGTGTTGAAGGCACTGGAGAGATCGAAGAACAGGATCCTCACAGAGCTGCTAGGCTTTTCCAGGTGAGAGAGAGAGCGGTGCAGCAGGGAGATGACGGCGTCCTCCACTCCGATGCCAGACCGATATGCAAACTGCAGCGGGTCCATGGCTGAGCTCACGGTGGAGCGGAGGTGGTCCAGGACTAGCCGCTCCAGTGTCTTCATCAGGTGGGACGTGAGAGCCACTGGCCTGAAGCTGTTGAGGTCTTTGGGGCGCGGTGTCTTAGGCACAGGTACCAGACAGGAGGTCTTCCAGACCTGTGGTACCACCCTCAGCTTCAGGCTCATGTTGAAGACATGCTCCATAACTCCACACAGTTCATCTGCGCAGGACTTAAGGAGCCTGGGGCTGATGCCATCAGGTCCTGCTGCCTTCCTCACTTTAATCCTCTTCAGCTCACTCCTCACCTGTGCTGCTGTGACAGTCAGTGGTTGGCAGGGGGACCGTGTGCTGGGGGGATGGGTGAGTCCAGGCGAAGTGGGGAGCTGATGGTCCGGGGCAGATAAGCGAAGAGGAACAGATGCAGGGCATTGTCCAGCTGTGGAAGAGGGAGCATGCAGCTGTGCAGGGGGAGGGGCGGGTGACCGATCAAACCTCAAGAAGTGAGCATTTAAATCATTCACCCACTGTAGATCCCCCTCTGTCTGGGCAGGGGGGATTTTGAAGCCCGAGATGGTTTTCAGGCTCCTCCACACTCCCTGAATGTTCTTTTGCTGCAGCTGCTCCTCCATCCTCCTCTTGTAGCCGGCCTCAGCCTGCCTGATCTTCCTCCTCAGCTCCTTCTGCACAGTCCTCAGCTCCTCCTTGTTCCCTGACCTGAAGGCTCTCTTCTTCTCCTTCAGCAGAGCCTTCAGTTCACGGTTAATCCATGGCTTGTTGTTTGGAAAACACCGCACCGTCCGGGAGGGAACAATGTTCTCAAAACAGAAGTTGATGTAGTCCGTGATGCACTCTGTGATGGTGTTGATGTCCTCCCCATGTGGGTCATAAAGCTCAGTCCAGACAGTGGTGCTGAAGCAGTCCCTCAGAGCCTCCTCGCTCTCAGCAGACCACATCCTCACCTCACGGGACACCACAGGCTGCCTGCGCACGATGGGTTCATACACAGGCCTCAGATGTACAAGGTTGTGGTCCGAGCTGCCCAGGGGAGGGAGGGGGGAAGAGGAATAAGCCTCCTTGGTGTTGGCAAAAAACAAGTCCAATGTTCTATTCTCTCTGGTGGGGCAGGTAACATACTGGGTGTATGTTGGTAGGACAGAAGAGGGAGAAGCGTGGTTAAAGTCACCAGAGATGAGGAAGAGAGCCTGTGGATGCTGTGTTTGCAGCCTACAAGTGCAGGAGAGCAGTGCTTCACAAGCATTTTCAGCATTGGCAGACGGGGCCACATAGACTGCGATTAAAATCACATGTGAGAACTCCCGGGGCAGATAGTATGGCCTCATGCCAATAGCCAATAGTTCAATATCCTTGTTACATAGCTGCTCCCTCACTGTGCAGTGTTCGGGTTTGGACCAGCTCGTGTTCACATATACCGCCAGACCTCCACCTCTTTTCTTCCCGGATTCTCTAGTTCTGTCCGCCCGCAGCAGATGAAAATTGTCCAAACCTACAATAGAGTCTGGCATTTCTGCTGTTAACCAGGTCTCTGTGAAAATCAAGACGCTGCTGTCCCTATAAATCCTCTGGGATATATATATATATATATATATATATATATATACATATATATATATATTTGGTCAAATTGTTAAAAAAAACAAAAAACAATTCCAAGCCAAGACTTTTGTCTTTAATAATGTGACGCTGCAGTATCCACACTGAAACACCTGCAAGATTAATAAGGGTTTAAGCTGTCTCGATTATTGAAAGGCTCACTTATTAAAGGATAGACTTCAGGTATTCCTGCTGCTTATTCATATTTTCCCAGAAACCCTTGGTAATCCTTAGCAACTAGACATATTCACCGCTGTTGACTGCAGGCCCCTTCTTTAAAGAAAGGAAACTGAGGATAGTGAATTGTATCTGAGGGATTTATATAGAATCCTTGTTAACAATTAAGTTAAATTCTAATTTTCTCATTTACATGCAGAAGCTCTTTGTTCCTGGTGAATTAGTGCTAGCTGTTCTGCTGCTAATTAACACAGACCATTTTAACATTGCCTGCTTTGATCAAATGTTTTCTTATAATGATGCAACATGGAAACGTTGGTGCAATCTCTAAGATGTGGAGAGATTTCATGACAAAAATGCGGCAAGGGGAGAAAAATGTGAATATTTTGGCCATTTTTTTTCTTCATTTGCTAGGATAAAATGTAGAAGAGCTCGTGGGTACAACAAATGTGATGATGGTGTTACTCAGGGGAACACTGCTGTTGTAATTGAGGCAAACAGGGGTGAAGTTAAGTTCAAGAAATGATTCATCTCACTTCACACAGGACAATAGTACAACCCATACAGTACAACTGATGACTTGAAAGACTGAAGCTGCAGTATATGATCAACCTAATCAAGCTGGTAACACCTGCAACCCATCTTAAATCTGTTGATGTGTGATTTGAATATAGCCGAGTGCAGCAGGGAAACATCAGCAAAACCTTTTTAACACCAAACCTTTATTAGCAGCAGATGTGAGTAGATATATATTGTGCTTTTCAGGTGCCTTATATGGAAAAAAGTCATTCATGACCAAGAACAACAGCTTTCTCAAATATTGCTATGGCATTCTCTGAATAAGCCGCTCAAGTCCCCACATATTGAAGCTTCTATTATGGTTTAGTTTGTGTTCCCTCTCGCCCTCCTGTTTTCTCCTGACAAAACTGCGCTTCATCCATTAATCAGACCAGTCTCACCACCACTCTGCCAGATAATTCCGTCACGCTCGGTCCTTTGAGTGTCTGCTCCTGATGTCGTCCCGCTCCTGCTCTGTGCTCTAGCTAAGTCGGCCTCTTCTTTCCTCCACTGCCTGCATCATTCATTATTGTAAAATCAACTGTTCAAAGCTGCCTCAGTCTCTTGAATCTGCTTTGGTGTTCACCTGCAAACCATTATAAGTTAACTTTTGTCATACGTTTCATTGGGTTGTATTGAGTAAAATACAACATGCTAAGTAAGGACAGTTTCAAATGTCTGTTTAAACCCAACCCAGGGACAAATTATCTTCATAAAATCCCTGCCCTTCTCCCTCATTCTCTCCCCCATCACTTCAAGAGAGAAATACAGTACACCCAGTGTCCTTCAACGCAATATTCTTCCCACCAGGCTCAATATTTAGAGGATAAAAAGTGGGTAAAGACGGATTAATTACTTCGGTCACTTTCGGTTGGCGGCCCAGGGGACTCGCCATAGGACTAGAAGATTCACCCAGTCTCCCACCGCTCGCTCCATCTGCCGAGTCACACCTATAGTTCACAGCCTGCCAACTCCTGCGCACTCCTCCTACCCACAAGGCACTGGGGCACATTAGAACTACCTGGGCCTGGCAAGGGACCCTGCTGCCGCAAGTCTGGAGGCGCAACAAAGGTGAGGGCTAAGGGTTACTTTGAGGTTAAAGTAGCTTGACAACAAGAGCTGCAGTGTGTGTGTGTTAGCGTCTGTCTGTGGAGGCACCGCAGGCTTTTGCCATATCTCTGGCAGTAAGCTCCCGACCAAGGAGTGAATGTCAGCGTGGCGATGCAATGTCCTCTGCGCTCTCCTGGGCTTGTCATTCACGCAGTGGGCTCTTTTCGCTCTCCTCTTGCACCGATAACGCACTCCCTTTTCTCCGGTTCTACAGGGTTTTTCAGCACCACGAGTGAGGGAAGTATATTGATGGACATTGCAGTATTCGCGCACCGCTGCCTCTCCAGCGTCACGCATCGGCACTGACCTGAATGGAGAGAGCAGCACCTGGCAATGTGACCAATGTTGTCACAATTCAACATATCACAGCCCTGTCATGGCCCCAGCTCTTTAAATCCTCAAAGGACCCTAAAGGCGCGCTTATAAATCATTACATTTCAAAGTAAGACTAATAGAGGGCACTTTTACTTTACTAAGACTCTGACCAGTAAATGTTTTTTTTGTTTTTTTACCCCCTGTATCTAGTATTTACATATATAAGGAACATATCTGTAGCCAACATTTTCTTTTTTCTTGTTCTACAAATAGTTACGGGTTGCAAAAGCCAAACCAAGCAACTGTGGGCATGAGGCAGTGAACAACCAGGAAATAGACACACAGCACATAGTTTCTTGTCACAGATAAACCCAAAATCTCCCTGCTGCGATGCCACAAACTAAAAACATAACATTACTATTTTGTTTCTATTGCAGTTCACTCCACTCCACTGACTTAAAATAAATTAAATAAAATATACACTTGGCCCAGCTGGTCGTAGCCAACTCAATTAATTATTACGAAGACGTGAGTTGAAAGTGGGTCATGAACAGTTTCTGATGAGAGGGAAACTAAAGCATAAGTGCCTCTCCTTATTGACTCAAACTTCACCGTACTAATATTTCAAACTGCATACTAAGGGAAAAGTTCCATACTGGATACCACAATATCAAACACATTTTGTAAATAATTTCCTAAGGTAAAATTTGGTTTTATGTGTGTACTTTAGTACACACATAATATAGTTTCATTATATAGTATATTTTTTGTTTAAAACCCAACTCAAACACCAACTATCTAACTTCTGTGACATGCCCATAGCTTTGAATGGTCGAAACACAAACTGTGCTTTACAAGAATGCACCATCCAGCCAGTGAGGAAATTGCAATGCAATATTGTAATAGTGCAAGTGGAAAAATTGTGCCATATTGGTTGGTGAAGTACATTCGTTAATCAGGAAAAACAGCTCAGTATCATAATGGTCTATAAGTAGTGAAAAGCAGACAGCTCGGTGCCCCTGAAGTATCTCAACACTTCTCAAACCCAACAGATAGTCGCTTACAAGGCCCATTTTCTCCTCTGTTATGACAAAACCATGCTTAATGTACTTTTTACTGCTACATATGCACAGCAATAGACTGTAAATCAGATTGTGCGGGCAAGAAATGTGGAAGATGCTCATTTTACTCTCTCTGACTCCAAGGGAGAAAGAGAATCACTTTTAAGCAGATCAATATTATCTCGGGCAAGAATTTCATGGCGTTTTACCCATTTCAATGATGGAATTCTCCATCATGTCCTCACAGTGTTTGAGATGTCCCTCTCGTTTCTGTAGGGTGTACTTGAAATGGGGGCTCGGAGGCAGACTTTGTCATTCGAGCAGTTTGAGAGCTGCTCTCGCTGAATGCACAAATAAACTCTGACACACAAGGGCTGCGGCGCTGCATTCAACCACAGAGTGTGGCACACTGCAAAACACTGGACCATTATGTTATAGTATGACCAACTACAAACTATAATAATTGCATGGTAATAAGATGTAATTATTTTGTAATGATGGATATTAACCAAATAATTATCATGGATAGAGTTATCATCTATGTGTTAGGATTTCAAGAATTGTAATGTGATAATTGCATTTTATCTGTCTCTTTAGTCATGTGTATAGTATATTTCCATGAAATAAGCGAGGAGAGAAATGCATTAAGTAGCAGTGTATCCATGTAAAAACCTGAACTTTAAACTGCCTGATGTTTTCTAAAATAATATATATGAAATATTATAACCATGAACAAAGAAGAAACAGAAACAATATGGTTTCTCTGACATGAAAATTAAGTTTAATGTCATTCATTATTGTACTGCAAGCCAATAGTAATTTTATTGATGGTTTTATTTATGTTTTAACTGTTTTAAAAGGACAAAAAAGCATTATGTGGAGATGGTTGATTTGCGAAATGGATAAATAATCAGTTTCAGTGACTTTTATATGATCAAAAAGCCAGTCTGCATTTATTAAAATAATGAGAAATGATAAACAAATCCATCTGTTTTCTTGTTTTGGCAGCGAAATTTGGTTGTCATCCATAAACCAAACAAAATCAGTATGCTGGAAAAAAACAAAAAACCTTTTGATATGCTAATGACTTAGGTGCCTTCCAGGCTTTGAAATTCAGAACTGAAAAAGCCTAGTAGAGGGGAGGGGAGGAGCCTATTTTACATTTAAGTATGGTAGTAGGAGAAACCATACGCAAACATGGGTAGAACGTGCACACTCCAAATTCCACCCAGGAGTCAAACCCAGGACATTCTTGCTGTGAGGCAAGAGTGCTAACTACTGCACCACCGTGGCACATTATATATGACAATTGTGATTGCATAATTATAGTGCCCATCTAAATTAAAGGGAAAATGGTGGCAGAAAAATATGAGTGAAAGCAAGTTAGGAAAGAACGAAGAAACAGACAAAAGATAATATGTCATTGTGTTAACACATCTACTTTAAGCATAATTATAAGTGTGAAAACTGTACTGTATAACTATATAGATGTCACAGTTTGTGCTCTGAAACAATGAAGGCTCACACTTGCCTGAAGAATTGTGTGGGGAAAGGTGTCTGCTGGTTTCATTTCCTCTTTATGCTGCAGCTACAGGAAGAAACTTGACCTGTATTTTTCATGTATACACTCATTGGCTTTGTTAAATTCAATGTTTCTACTTTAATACCCTATAGAGGGAGGCACGGCTGATTTTGAAAGATTGGGTCAAGACAAAGATCCCTCCTCTTAAAGAAAGACCTAAGTGTTTCTGGGCTGGATCTCTAACCCTTGGTAAATGATCTGTACCGGCTACACTCTGTTTCCCTGCATAAACATGGGGTTGCTGTCAGACACGTTACAGTCCCAATCTTTTCCCCCTTGTCAAGGCTGACACAGTTTGATTAAACTTGTCAACACTCGCTTGAGCGCCTTGCAAACTCAGTCACCCCGGGATGCACTCGCGGCTGTCGAGCCTTGCCACTCACTTGGGGTCACTCTGGCTGAGCAGTACTTTTGTTCACCATCCTGTTGTACAGCTCACCTCAGCAGCAAGCTGGAAGTACGGCATCATCATATTATTTATGAGAGCTGGCCTTCTGGGATGCAAGTCAAGCAGGAATACCAATCGAGGTCCCCTGCCGCTCTGCTCTGGCCATAAGTACTTTCACCGCCTCTCCTGTATGTTATTGCGAAGTCGAAATTATTTACTTTCCATTTAGGCAGACCATGTGGATACAGCAGTAATGCCATTGTCAGAAACACATATTTGCTCCGCGAAGGGGGACAAACTGTCAACCGAAGTCTTGTGTTTGACTATGGCTTGCTTCCTTACGATTCCTGCCTTCCTTTCTATTAATGCAAACTGTGTTAATACATGAATTTGGCTAATACTTGATCTCCCCAGTGAGCAAGAGAAGTGCACAATCCTGTCTGTTTTGGCTACAGACAATCCACCAATCTGTTCAGTGAGATGTGAAATACTGAGCCTCTCCCACTGTTTGGACGGAAAGATTACAATGTTAGCAGAAAGTCATTACATTCAGAGAGCAAGCTAATCTGATCTGCACTCACCAATCAAGACCTTTACTTTCCTCTGCAGCTGAGGAATAGCGTCTTTAAAAATGTGATGTGAAATTACATCAATACTTAATCCTATCTGCATTACAAATCCACATCAGGTAATTCCATTAATCAATTCCATTAATCCTCTACCCCTGGGATGTCAAACATGCATGCCCCCAGATGTTTTACTCCAGCCCACAAAACATTTCTAATTTATTTAATGTTTTAATTTCCGATAGATATATAGCGTTTTTATTGCTAGAACTACGAGTACTACAATTCTTTGTAACAGTCGACCTTCCCCCAAGCTGCTCAGAGCTGCTGGAGCAAGTTCCGAGGGCTGAGGGCTCGACGAGTGTTGTGCACTAAACTAGACTTGAGCAGAGAGGTTTGAGCGGGGAAAGAGGCGTGTGGCTTTGGGAAACACGTGGAAGAAAGAAAGGAGATGGTGTTGTGGACGTTAGAGCTGTGCTAAAAGTGGCGCTAATGTGGAGCTAACAACGAGAAAATAATCTTCAGTGATGATGTTCTGTGAGGAAAACATCTAAACCAGAGCAAACCTGGGCAGATCAGGAGCCGCAGGTAAAAACACAGATCAGAGTGAAGCTGCTGTGAGCTCTGACTGTGGCCACACTAATGTGACTGTGATACAAACACAATGGACTCATTTGATTCGCAACATGAATAATTTGTCACTAAAATAAGCTCAAACTATAAAAATAGTTAGCGCATATTGAGTTTGTGCAGCAACAGCAACAGGTCTGTGATATTACCATATTCCTGTCCTAAGACCATATTCCTGTTCCTGCTTCTAATGCATGAATATGGACTTTCAACAGCTGCAGATTTGTGCAACAGTGTCCACAAATAACTATTACAAGGCTATAAAAGGTTGTTTTTTTTCTAATATTTTTAATTGTTTTATTTTTTTACGTTATGTTACGTTATGCGACCCAGCCTGAGCGTCGAAATATTTTAGTTACATTTGGTTTCAGACCTGCAGAAGATAGAAATAGAGCAAATGTGATTAAGAAAATGAAGGAAACTAAAATTAAATGTCAACAAAAAACAATGTATTTTTAAAAAGTATATTTGAATCTTACATAGTATGCTAATTAAAACAAGATGTTAAACTACATTCAAACAATGAGCTTAGTCAGTGGGTTACACAATCACATATCAACCAGAAGAATGGCAGTTCAAACCTCTTCCAAAGCACACAAGACCTGCTCTGCTGGTAGAAAGTGGATTTCTTTAAAATACTAAATTGAACTTGAGCTAATAATAGGGCTTGGCATACCCTGTCTGCATCTGAGTGAATACACATGTTCTGTGAATAAGCCTTTCTGTGAATTCTGAAGAACTGAACAAATCGGAAACGTTTACATGGATGAACAGTCAAAGTGAAAGAGACACTTTTGTTTCTTGGCAATATTCCTGGACAACCTGGATGAATGTCTTTTTTCCGTTGAATGAACTTGTACTGTGCTAGTTCTGGTTAATGATACATGTACAATGCATGCTTTTCTGGTCAGTTTAACCAGACTGGTATAATACAAAAGCAGTTCAAACACTGATTTAAATTGATGGTTTATTCTATTGATAAATAATATTTGCATTGACTGTTAGATATGTTTTTGCCATAACAAGCAGTTATGGTTTATGGCTGTGCCCATGCAGGACTGATAAATTGCCAACACATTGCACAAATTGCCTCATCCTCCTGTGAGTGTTATCTTCAACTGTCCTCGAAATACAGAGAAGCGAAAGGTTGCAGGGTGGGGAGTGGCATCATGGGAACACAGTGGCCCCAGCAGCATGAAAGCATGCCTGCTTTCATGCCTCATTCATTCACTTTATCACCTCATTAGAAGAATGTGAAGGTGGTGAGGAGAAGCCCTGTCACCAGGAGACAGGGAGGGAGGAGCATGCTCCATCTTCTGCTCCCAGCATGCACAGATCTCCCAACTCCTCTCTTTTTTCTGTGCTAGCACGCGGCTGGCTAACGGCACTCCAGGGGGGGCTGCGCGCTGCCATATGAACTCATCTCGGCAGGTGACAGGCGCACAGATTGAGGAGCAATGTGAAAAATCATATGGGTCGGCTATAACAATGACTGCCCGGTTACTGGAGACGATTGAATGACTTTGATCACTGATTTATTCATCCATCAGACTTTAGATCTGTTTTTATACTCGATTTGTTTGAGGAACTACAATTTTTAATAAAAGAAAATCACACATCTGTTTTTCATATTACTTGGTTGCTTAAAGATCTATTTTCAAAAACATTTAGAATTTAAAAGTGTCAATGTTCCCTCAGTAGAAAAAATAAAAGTAGTCATCTGGCCAATGTTTTGGAAATCAACACTTTGACTGCCTTCAGGCCAAGTGTGGTTAACTTAACAACTTTGATATTTCTGAAGGAGCTAGATGTCTAGGGAGACAGATGGCTGAGCATTTGAGCTTGAGCTTCATTGTGCCTAATCAACTATTAAAATAATCATTGACTATTATAGTGATCATTAATCGTTATCTGAAATAAATTAATACAAACATTTAAGTTATTTAAGCACTTTATTGAAATTAAAAAATATATATATATTGTGCATTTTAGCAATACTTTATTCTTAGCATATTTTTGCTAAGTGTATCTCAAAAATGTTAATACACAAAATAAATAATCATTTGTCAAGTCGACCAAAGGAAAACCTAATCGTTGACTAGTTGGCTACTAAAATAAAATAATAATTTCTGTCATTTTGAATAGAAGTAGAAAATAATAAGTTAATTACTTTAAGAGTGCAACTAATCTCTGACTTAAATTCAATGAACATGATCTATTTTGGTAGCACCTATGTCCTAACACACTTTCCACGTTTCCAACACCAGCCCTAGTGAGGATGATACAACATGGACAAATTGCTCTTCCAGCTAGTTTACAGCAGAACATCGGTCAGCGCTGCCCTGGATACATAACCCAGATGAATCCATGCATAGACTGTGCACACCAGCCACCATTTGTCATGTTTTGGAGGTAGCATGCTAAAATAAGTTTGCTGAACAGAAATGACAACCACCACTTGTGTAATCCGTGCTGAACTTGGTAAAGGTGAGAGGTCTTCAATGGAGGGTCAGAACCTCCCATAAAATACAAATGGTGCGTTTGATTGCGTGTGTCAGGGCGGGACGAACAGTAATGCAATGTAAAGAGTTTTGTGGAGGCTCCATCATGCCCTGCCTCTGTATTGATTTCCTTTGGCCTCGTGGCGCCGAGGCCTGCACTATAAATTGCTATCTTATTATTGGAATATACCTGAGCTGGCTGGCCACTCAACAATTACCCATTATGGCACACTTGATTTGAATAGCTTTTAAGCAGAAGTAAACACAACACTGGCACAATGAGAAAAGAAGGGCTTTGATGTCGTGCCCACAATTTATCTTTATGGATTAGGCTAAATTACAGACTTTAAAGTAAAATTTACTTTAACAACATAATTTGTTTTTCTCTACACTGTTGTTGAAAAAGACATTTCCTTAAGGAGTTTTATGAATACAAACAGGAACAAGTCTTTAACACAGTGTAGCATAACCAAATTCAATAGTGTTTTACTTTAGTGGAGAGGTCATAAATGCGAGTATGTTAAATTTCGCATCTCGTTTTTTTTTTTTTTAATGGTTTTCCCTATAAAGATCAGTAAAAGGCAGTACACAGAGATTGTTGCTGAGGCAGCTTGTATTCTTTTGTTTGTATTCTTTCTGATGTCTATTCTTAATACAGTATGCAAACAGAGTAAATAATATTGGCTGGATAATTGGCAATTGAGCTTCACTTTTTGATAAATATAATAATAGTGAACTTTTTCAGATTTTACCAAATCAAATCATACATTTTGAATAAGAATAATAAATTGTCCTTATGCAAAGTCTTCCATAAGGTTGCTGTAACAGTCACACAACAGTGTTTTCTGTTCTTAATTCTATCCCTTTCCGGATACTGTGCATTTGCAAAAGGAGACACAGAAAAGATAAACTCCCTGAGGACTAAACAGGTCTGTTCATAAATACAGTACAGGAAGCAAGGAGAATTCTACAGGACCGCAATGGCCACAAATGCATACATATTGTGACGCTGTTTGCACAAAACTCTATTGCCACTGTTGCTACTACAGCTACAAATGAATAACCTTATTGAGTAACATTTTAAATTTGGTCCTGCCCTGTAGATCCACAAGAATCTACAGTCATGTTTTTCTGAGTCCTCCTTGCTCAGCCTCATCGCTCTAATGACGGCGACAGGCTTATTGATTTCCCCTGACAATCAAATTTCTCCTGTCCTTTAAAAAAGCAGCAATTTGTTTTCCTTTAATCATAAAAGCAAATTAACTAAATGTGTTTTCAGTAACAATATCATGGTGGCTAATGAAAATAAAATTATTTACTTATGCACTCCCACATCAGCCCTTCATTTACACCCATTAGTTTTGGCTTAACGTGATGTCAGTCTCAAAACCGATCACACTGAAGTTGAAGTCTAACATTGAATTCCAACTCTGAGAAGCTTTAATCGATACCTGAAAAACAAATGTAATTTTAATATACATTTTTTGCAGTCTAGCCTTAGATGATTGGCAGCGCCTGCATCAAGGCAGTGCCTATTGTCTGTTGCTTCGCTTTTATATAATTTTATGTATAATGCATTGTCTGAGAAAATAAGACAGTTCCAACATCATTATGTAATATAAAAAGACATATAGAACATATAATTTATGCATATCAATATTATTTCCTACGACTGTCTGACACCAACTGATGTTGAATAAATCTGTCTTCTGGCATAGAGTCAGAGCATAATCATATTTGTGGCAAGCTTCAGTGGCTTCCTTCTCAAGACTGACGTAGATGGACTGGGCCACATACAAAGTCACACATCTAAAATCTGTCCTCATTAAAACTGAGAGTAAGTGACAGAGAGTTTCTATGTTTAAAGCTGCTGTCTGACAAGTACTAGAATGCGGCAGTGCACCTGAAGAAGTTCAAAATTTGTGTTAAATTGAGAATAATGTGATATGATGAGGAAACTGTGTCCAATTAAACTGTGAACAGGGTCAATTAAAGATATAATTGCCTGAAGCTACAAAAAGAGCAGACAGGAAGGAGGAGAGTCTCGAAATACGACTAACGAGAAGCAGTGGGAGGATGTTCATAATGCACATTTGTACATAGAAAGTTATAATATGGTCACAGTAAATTATCTACATTTAACAGACCATAACTATATTGTTGTTTACGCAAGATTAACATGAATTACTTTTTTTTCTATTCCTACAACTATGGGTCTTAAGCAGGACCTTCATGATGCGCCTGGTGGCTGACACAGATACAAAAGGGCTGGTAAATATTCCCTATTATGCTGAATGTAACAATGCAGTATGATTTATCACATTCCTTCTGTTATTTTCTGTTTGGAACACCCGCTGCACTTTAACCAATTTAAGTCTATGTCGTCCAAATCTCACTCTACCAGTGCAAAGCTGTGGCCATCGGCAAGACACCTTTATTAATGTTTTTTAGTGTCATTGGTGGAGAAACAGAAAGGCCTTGGGCACACGGTGACTGTGTATGAGTGTGCAGGAAAAAGCTACACAAACCTAATGAGAGCACGCTCACAATGCATCTTTTTCAAGGTATTTGGGAGTGAAAACACCTGTAATTGAATCAATGCTCGATAGATAGAAGTTAATAACATCTCCATGACAAGCAAATTGCACCCCCCACCAAAAAAGTTACACAGAGCACATCTAAATACGGAAAAACAGTCAATTGTGTAAAACTATTGCGATTGCTCAGCAGATTCTCTAACCGGATTAGGAGTTATCTTTTCACTTCACAGTCAACTGTCCATGCCTAACATCCTTGTAAGCTTAAACATTATTTCTCCTTGAGCGGCGGGCCCCACGGAGCATGCCTCCCTCTGGACACATGGGCGTTTAATTTCACACTGACACATTCACCTCAGTCGTGGCTTTCCTGCTGCGGCTGCTAGGGCTGTCCGCCGAGGGGGAACTAAAGAACACCAACCTTTCTTTCCCTGAATCAAAACAACGTGAAAATGACATTTGTGACCACAGAGAAAAGTCTGTAACAAAATCACTCAGTTGTCCCCTGTTGGCAAGAAAGTTATTTATGTTTTTGTTTTGGAATGGTTTTATCTAGCAACAAAATAGCCTGAAGAGTTCTCTGCTCCATACGACATCACTACAGGAGGAATAAAAATGCAGTGACTGGCCTGCCTTTTTTTTAAATGCACGTCTATTCTGTTTGTCTTTGTTCGCTTCATATTCAGACTTCCAATGAAGTGCACAGCAGAGTGGCAGATACATTGGGTTTCTATGCTTTGACACAAACTTATTGAGTGTCTGCGAGATGTCTCGCAGACACTATATGTTCTAGTTATTATTGGAACATTTTAATTTATCACAATTTTTAAGGTATATTCTTTGGGTACATGGGTAAAAAGAGTGTGATAAATTAGTAGTAGTAGTAGTAGTAGTAGTAAGGAGGCATACACATTAGTATATTATGTCAACTTTTTTAATGTAATAATTTTATGTTGATCCAAAGTAAATAATTTCTATGTCTATCTATTGAAACATATCACATCATATTATCATATCATCCTTCAAGCTAATAGTCAAGTCAAGTCATTGCTCTTTGTCAAGTAAAGTCACAGTTTTTAGTCCTCTCAAGTCTCATCATGCATGCGAGTGTTACCTAATCTTCCAAAACTCTATGTTCAGCACCACACAGAGCATTTGCCTTATAAAAGCAAATTAACTGAAGAAAAATCAATCAAATCTTATTGAATGCATTTACACTGTAGTAGCAGGACTTTATCTTTTGATCCTGGCACCAATAAAATACTGTCAATTTTGTACATTTATAAATAATAAAATTTACATAATCAATAAGCTAAGAGATACTTATTATTTGTGTATAATATTTAATTCAAATGTAACGGGGGATTTGGTCCAAGACTGCTTTTCTGTTTCAGTGCATTTTACATTGCTTACTTGGTATTAACTATGGCCTTGTATAAAAATGTTGCAGTTTATTGTTACACAGACTTTAATGCTTCAAAAGAGTTAGGTTAAAAACAAGACTACGCTAGAACTATGTTACTGTTGATCAAAATTAAATGATCGAAGCCTGAAAACAACATCAAATATAATACTTTTCCACGCAGTCCCCCTGTTCATTCACCTAGAGTTTGCTTGTGAATAACGCTCCAGGACGTCACAGAAGTGGTTTAACGTGGCCCCTAAACATCACAGGCTTCACAGACTTGTATCAAGATGTTTGAGCTCATGTTTTGTGTAACTTTAGAAAATAGCCTTTGCTCTTTTGCTGAAATCACATCAGAAATATGCAGTGCGCTGCTGCGCTAAACATGGAGCTGAATGAAAACCAATGTCTTTTTTCAATGAGGTAGAAATAACCACAACAAATTGAATATTAGGTCTGAAAGCGTAAAATGAAAACTTGCGTGAGGATTAGGCCGTGTAGATTGTCTTTTTGGTCTCATCCCTTGCTTTCTGTTGATTCATATCTTAATTTCAGCATTTTCTATAGGCGATTGGTGTTATTGACCAGGCTCATTCGTGCAGCAGCCACACTGTGCAGGGGGCGGTGCTCCTACGTCCAGCACTGGCCTGTTGGCTTTGCCATGGCCCGGCCTGGTGCCCCGGAGGGGCAGTTCAGGTCTGGTTTTAATCTATGCAAAAATACACACATTCACCCCGTCCTCCCCTAAAGTAATTTGAGGCACTGCAGTTATGAAAGTGAAAGTATGACGAGCACATGGCTCATGTAAACACAAATACATTTATGCACATTATGGTGCTCTAGAAATATAATCAGCCCATAAAATTCAAGTAATTCCAAGTTAAGCTCAAGTCAAAGTCAAGTCTCAAGTCACAAAGTGCAAGTCAAGTCTTTCCGTCTCTCAGTGGTAATGCTCCAACGATGCAAATTTCAGAACCCTCCATCATTTCAAACTGGGAAAACTTGCAAAATCGCGGGGTGTTCAAATACTTATTTTTCTCATTGTAGATTCTAGGGTAATGTAAATTGGAGATAGTGGATTAGTTTAAAAATCCACGTCAATCTACTCTACATCTTGATATGTAGAATAGATAGGAAATGTTCATATACAAATATAGTGTGTCAATATGTGTATATGTACTCACATAGAGTAGGCTCTTAATGCTGCCAGCATTAACACATTCATTTAAATACAAAATGTAAACCCTATAGTAGAATGCAGCATACTGGACAAGGACACCAACCTTAATAATCTACTCATCTTCTGATTTGTTCATTGCCATATCCAACACTCAAATGGCCTTGTTTAGTAAAGATTTCCCTTGCAGTTGTGCACACTAATGCGCACATGTACCCTACACAAGGCGCCTGATGAGTGGTGGTCCGATGTCCTTGTTGGTATGCATGCAGCTGCACAGGTAGTTAGAGCGGGGCTCGGGAGGTGCATTGGCTAATCTATTTCTCTGTGCCAGAAGGTCAGACGGATTAAAGTCGGCTATGAGGATCCCAGTTTTCCATGACAGCTGTCTGCATAGGAGCGGAGCAGCTCTAAAAGTTGCACTTGAAATGAGATGTAAAATTAACTCCCAGGCTTCTGGTGTGAAGGTCACGCTTTTGTACCAAAAAGAGGAGTCGCTCTGTGCTCTCTGTGAGTGTAACCAATTCATTATCTGTGGTTTTCATTTCAAATAGATCTGAATATAAAGGATGACTTCAGTGAGTAAAACATGTTCATTTAAATTTGAATTATCAGGAGTTAACCATAAATTGTAAGACAGGACATTATGGTGATTCTGATCTCATGTCGTTTTTCTTTAAGTTGTAGGGAATCGATCTTATAGCGCTGAGTCCGACACAGAGCTTGGAATGTGTTGCAGCACATAGACCACAAGAAAAACATATTTAATTGTTTTAAACCCTAAAGAAGAATATCAATTACTGTTACAAATAATTCCTCGACACAGAAATTTCCGTTACTTGCATAAAAAGTCAAATGCAAAAGAAAACTATAACAAAAACAATTCACTAGGTAACATTACAATAAAGGAATGTTTTTTTTTTTAACATACTATTATTCTTAAGGTGCTAGTATGCCTTTGATCTTGCATGATCCACCTTAAATGAAAAGTCAGTAGGTCAATATCCAGTGATTTCCTTTAATGACCTCGCTGGGTGTTTGTAATGCCTTGAAAAGGTCATATTCATCTAGGTGTTCAAATTAAACCCCAACAAATTACATGTGCTAAATGCAGTGACATTTATCATAATTTATTCAAGATCTTCATTAAGTAAAATACTTTTTCTTACATCCCTCAGCAACAGCCATCAGTAGGAGAATTTGTGCTATTTTTGTACTACAGTTGACCTCCATGCTCCGGGCATTTATTGACTTGACTAATACCCACACATACAAGGGTGGACACTTTGAGGTCAGATGGGTGGAGTAGAAGGGGGATTGATAAGCAATGTCAATCTTTTGTTGTATGGAGAGAGATTAAATGTAATACAATTAAATACAATGATTTCATTTTCTCTTCAGCTTTTCTCTGGGGATGTACAGTAAACCATCTACTGCAGCTTGATCATTTGAATATTGATTTTTTTAGCATTTAGCAAGACACCCAAATGACCCTTTGTCTTTATTTTACGGATGTGTGACAAGCACAAGTAGTACACTGATTTAATTAGGATCATATAAAAAAAATCAAACAAATCTGCAATAGGGGTTCTGCTGAAGAATACAATTTATACATGTCTTTATATGAGTCTGAATTTAATCCACTGTTGGGCAAGAGAATCACAAATTGAATTGAATGAATCTACATGCTAAAAAACAAAAAACTCTTAAAAAATCCATGACGTTTTTAAGTTACCAGTCTTTCACTCCCCAAAGCTTGAACTGAAGAATGAAGAATGAAGAGAAGAAGCAGACTCGGCAGGTGGGCATAAAGGTAGAAAAACGATAAGATAAAAATATATAATATGAAAGCACTTTTAGGTTGCTGTATGCAATATTAACTCTGCCTCCAGGCTCAACAAGTTCTGCTAAAGAATCCACTACTTGAGCCGCGAGCAACACTCAAATGTGTTGTTTGCACCAACGGCTAGAGCAAACAAAGAAAAAAAAACAGCTGGAACTATAACAACGAAGAAATGTGAAAATATATGTTGAGTTATATATATATATATATATATATATATATATATATATCCTATCTTGGTTAAGATAATCTGAGATATGCACGGTGTTTTGTATTGCATGGTGTGTTACGGTTCCATTTTCTCAGCCAATTATACAGATCTGCTTGATTTCATCCTCTCTTTTTTGAATTATTTTGTTCATTTTTTACATGACACTAGTTTTCAAAGAAATACTTAAGCCAGGGAGCTATCATTCGCCTGACTTGACAACCAAGTGTGTGTGTGTGTGTGTGTGTGTGTGTGTGGGGGGTTCTGTTGTGTGATGTTCTGTAGGCACTTAAGTTAACAACATGCAAGTGTGAGAAAGGCTCACTATATTCCCAAAAGTTCACTCTGGCATTTTTATTAATATACTGCAAAACAACAGCAAAAAAGCACTTTGAACTTTTCTCAGTTTTCCCTTATGTCTTTGCTGCTTTTGCTATGTGTTCAAATAAAATATTCATAAAACAAAGATAATGTAGTGAATCATTCATAACACTGTAACTTCAAGCACAACAATTGCAGCATACATCTAGTACAGTAAGTTTTGGTGGGTTGTGAGTGGGTCTAACGCACAAGTAAATAGGCAGGGCTGCAGTAGTTTGCCTGTGGCTGGAATTTGACACCAACATTAATCAGTTTGGATCCAAAAATCTGCAACAGATTTTCTCACTCGCAAACTTTTCATCAGAATAATGGGGCTGGAAATTAGACATATTTTATTGTGCGTTGAGGAACTGAAGCGATACAGCTCACACTTTAAAACATATTTATGTACCCACCACAGTTTCCTTTAAGCCATACCATGGATGTTTTTTTTTTTAATTGGTGGTGCTTATTATCAGCCACTTCCACATTTTGTCAAGTTTGGCTGTAACATGTTTGGTCTCGGAGTAGCCTGAAGCAAAGTTTATACCAAGAAGCACTTTACTGGTCGTCACCTATAAACGGATCCTGTCTTTGGCACAACAAATACTAAATAGAAACACAAGCACTCTACTGCATGTTCTCAACATGTTTTGGCAAGGGTTTGATAACAGACTTAAATGCACTTGGCACGAGTTCAATGCAGCCTCTAAGATCAGCCTCCTTTTACATCTGATATCACAGGGAGTTTTGGAAGCAGTCTCTCATTTGGCAGTATGTGCTGTCTTGAATATAGAGATCAGTTATGACTCATGGAGGTTTAGTCCCACACGACCAGTACAGAAAGGCACCTGAAATAAATCACAGCTGGAGGGCTACATACATCAAACTCGATACTCCATTTCAAATGTGTTTTGTCCACTACATCTGAGTTATAAATGTACATTTGTTTTTTGACAGCAGGGTCCTGCTTGAGAAATGTAATACATTTCTAGTTCCTTACATAATGGGATTTCTTATGTGACGAACTGAGGGCAATGCAAGAGCATTAGGGTTGTTTAGTATTTTCTAGAAAACAGAGAGGATTTTTTTCACAGCTGAATTTTACACTGGCTGAAATGGTGTAATTTTGTGCCAACATCGTCAAAAAGGAAATCAACTTCAAATGTTCTCACCTTCCGTTCCAGCTGGGTCTTACCACATACATTGTTGTGCTTCTCTGGTCCTTAAGTTACTTCTACATTACTTCATGGCCCTTCACATGAAATAGACCATTTTAATGACAAGACCAATGTTAGAACAAACATGAATGAAAACTTAACAATGAACATGTGTTATAACCATAATTTCTTGCACAGCCTCTTAAAACAGTACAGTGAACAATGGAGTCAAATCTGAGACCATGTTGTCCAAGTTGGAAAATTATGTCTGATTAAACATAATTGCTAACAAGTAAAACAAAAGTAAAACATGGTATGCATGATGCTACTTCTTAATTTAGCAAAAACTATAACGTTTCAAAATTGCACTGAAAGTCCCTCGGTGTTCTTCCTGCACAATCTCAGCAGGTGCCACTCCAAATCAATACTTATGCCATATTTTTGGGATTAATCCAGGCTCAAGATACAATGTGAATTTGAAATACTGTTACAAATTATTGTGAGAAGAAACAGCTCAATGTTACAATTTGCAGTTATTGACATTAAAATACTTTCACTTTCATGCACACATTAAAATACTTCATTTACTTGCACAACATAGATTAGTATTCTTCTAGTACTGTATGTCATTTCATAAAATCCATCTTTCTGAATGCAAAATTGAAGATAATGTGACACAAACAGCTGTTAGTTTCTGGTAGTTAGCAGCTGGCTAATGCAGGTTTGCATATTATTGTGTTAGCGTACTTGCAGAAAGTTTTAACAAGCCTAATTCCCAACTGTCCGGGTGTTATGTTTTAGGATCAGTGACTCCTGCACATGAAGTCTGTGCTCTTGAAAGCTTTGAGAGCTTGTCTGGTGCAGAGGGCTTGAGGACAAGGAAGCTTGGATGTAAATGTCTGCAAAAGTTTGTTGTAGCAAGTCGCTGCTGCTTTTAAGTGTCGTCAGCGACTCACCGCAGTAGAAATGGATCAAATGCCCAAAACGTTTGTCTTCCTGACATATCAACCATTTTAATTTAACATTTTATGCACTATATTTCATGACTATCTAACATTTTGTAGTCTTAAAAATGCCAGTGATAGCAAATAAGTCACACAACTGAAACCCATGGATATAACTCTATGGGAGATTTACTGTTTTTGGAAAAAATATCCAAAGTAGAAATCCACAAATGTTAAACTTTCTCATTATTTGTTTTGGATTGGCGCCATAAACCTGCAATTAATTTAATAATAATAACAATAATTGTGCCTTTACAGTTGAATAGTGACAAGGCTATTGTGAAAAAATAAAATCACACTTGTTTATTTATGCCGACAGAGAAGAAGTTGAACTTTGTACCAGTTTTGAATGTGGATCGGCCCAGTAATGACAGAGCTGGGAACCATAAACCAGGACAAAAATAAATCTACAATCTGAAACAGCAAACTTCTCTTACCAATACTACCTGACGTCCAGCTCAAAGTTAAAATGCATGCAACCTATTAACCGCTTAATCTTGACATCCCAGGCCAATATGATCTCCATGGAGACATGTAGGTGGTGAACCTTCTGTCTGAAATGTTACATAGAGCACCTATACATTTTGACAGTAGTGAAATTTCAAGTGCTTAACATACAAAATTGCTATTTATTTTAAGGATGAACATTTACACAGTTTCTCTACAAATAATTACAAAAAGTTGAGTATGACTTTTTCCTGTTCCTACTCTGTTCGGATTGAGTAGTTTACAATAAAGCCATTATGCTCGTACATGTCTCAGCAATGAGCTGTAAGCAGAAGACAAACTGTTAAAACATGAGGTCATTTAACTCCACGTTAGTCCGTATGGCTTCTGTCCAATAAAGCCACGCTGCAGTGACCTTCAAACAACCACATTTGTGATTCCGGGATTATTGATTTACAAACTCAAAAAAGGTGACAAGATTGTATACCATTCAAACAATTTTCAGTATGTATGTTACGAGAACTTAGAAGACATATTTTTTATTTATGAGTCATTTAATTTGATTGTTGCGCACAAGGATTTGTACGACAGCTTTATTAAAAGAAAGCTGGTTGTAAAAAGAAAAATTGGACACATCCATTACTCAAAACAGTCCGGCATTATGATGGCCTAGTCACTGATCTCTTTCATCTTGTTCATAATTCCTGAAGGTTATTATGAGTTGAATATTAAAGGCTGTCACACTTCTTTGCCTGTGCAAGACGCTAAATGGACTTACTGTAATTATGGCTTTCATGCATGGCAAGGTACATTTTCAGAGGTAGTTTGAAAGGATCAGAGAAATAAAATGAAAAAGAAGGGAGAAAAAAAAGTCAAGGTGTTAACGCAAACGGGAAAATGCATCAATAGTTCTCAACCCAAACACCTCTGTCACAATGACTGCGTTTGTACTGACACTATTATCACAGTTATTAACAGTAGAGGGAGCTTTGGTTGTGCAAATTAGAGCAAAGTCCATGACGAGAGGAGCCTCACTCCCCCCCCTTTTAGCAGTGCTTGTCATGGAGCATTTGTTGTTGACTCATTTCCAGCATGAGGAACTGACCTTCCTAAGCTCCAAAAAATAACATTTTGCGCCCCTTTCAAAACTCAAACAGGGCTGTGTCCGAAACTCATACGCTCCCATACCACTGGAATAAACTGTTTATCTTCCCAAATAA
The DNA here is from genome assembly GCF_026437365.1 of Eucyclogobius newberryi. Classification (NCBI taxonomy): domain Eukaryota; kingdom Metazoa; phylum Chordata; class Actinopteri; order Gobiiformes; family Gobiidae; genus Eucyclogobius; species Eucyclogobius newberryi. The sequence goes on along the minus strand of NW_027316532.1, from coordinate 29,585,650 downwards.
ATAAAAACCAGGGAACTCTTTCAACTCTCAAGAAAGCATGTTAAGAATTTCTAGAGGCTATCCTATTTACAATTTCCAACCAGGGCCGGGAAATGAAATAAAGCTGAAAAAAAACCCAAAAAATTAAAGGCACACTATAGGAGCTCTTGCACTCACCTCATCCAATTTCAATAAAAGGTCCAGACATGCAGCTTGATAACAGCAAAGGCTTCAATCCCCTTCTGGCCTACAAGATAAGATTTGAAGATATGATGTCGTGACACCATATTGATTTACAAAAAAAGTACTACGAGGACACAGAGCTTTTACTGTAAATTGAAATTACTTTGTCAAACCAAGAAAAAATAAATGCATCTGATTGACCCACATCTGTGATGGACACATTCAATGTCAACATGTCATCCCCAGTAAATGTGTCATTTCTATGGCAACTGCTGTACCGTCTGTTAAGAATTATGTAGGGTAAATCTTAATCCTCACATGATGCAGGGCATTCACTTCTTAAAGAACTCCTTTGGTTTGGATATTACATAATAAAACCAGCCCTGTTGCTCAACTGCCTCAGCACACATTTTAAATGAGTTTTAACTGTAAAAAAGTTCTGTATTAATTTAGTTTAAAAAGGATAGAATGGAATATAAATTATACTGTTGTAGACAATTAGATTGTCCAAAGTATTGAAACTCGTTCACTTTCGGTAGGCTACATGTATTCAGTCACTTTACAACATTGAGTACTAGCCATAACTTCATAGAGCCTTATAAAAGCCGGGCAATAAAAGTGTGAAGTTCTGTATATTGTGAAGTTTTCCTCCGGGTCACATCTGCGTCATCGCCGCTGAGCGTCCGTTGCCACGGACGCTCAGCGCGTTCATTTGCTTATAGGGCATAAACAGGGCTGGTTTTGCGGCTGATATCTATAATTGCTCGTGGCTCGTATCAATACGCGCAGGTTTCACGGCTCCATCACGAGCCACTGGGAACGGGTTGCCCGGGAAACGGCCGCATGGCAACAGGATCAGAGCCTGGGGGTTGTCTGCTTCTAGGTCTGCTCCCATTTTACATCGCATTTCCTCACTAGATGGTGTGCGAGCCACTGGAGAGTAGACTACACTTCACCCGCACCGTGGGCTCCGTAGCATCCAGCCACAACACACCGGGAAAGTGCGCGATCCGGAGCGTTTCTACTTCTCGGGAGGACATAAAGTGCGGGGAATAACACCTCTTTTTTCTAACCCTCGCCGCTGTTTCGCTGAAGACTTTGGGGGAACAAGGCGACAACAGCACATACAGCTGTGATGGACATAATGATTGCGGTGCAGGATGCTTGCGTGTCTGGTCAGTGGCTTACTGCGATCATCCTGAGCCTCTGCTGCTTTCTGCCGTCCTGTTTGCCCGCTGGACAAACCGTGGACTACTCGTCTCCGGTGGAAAGTGTGGTCAGCAGACAAGGCGACACCGCTCTGCTGAGGTAAAAGACACACACACGCTAACTTCACTTTTTTTTTTTTTTTTTACCGCGACTTTCCCCACCCGTCCGAGCCGAAGCACTTCCCCGCGACCCCAACGAGTGGAACACAGCGCGTTTTGCACCGGCACAAAGTAGTCACGCTCCGGTAAACACCCGGGACACGACAACACGTAAACAATAGCGCGTTTTCCCTCCATCTCCCGTCCCCTCCGTCCCTCGCGCGCGCGGTGCAAGCGACGCCACCGGAGCTACGCACGACGCGGTGTTAGCATTCGGCTCGATGATGCTAACGTAAATAAAAGTTTGACCAAGAGACTTTTTTGTTACATTTTGTCGGTTATAGCGGTGTCACACGTGCGCCCCGGTGTCGTTACAACGCCGTCACCGTATGCTAATGTGTGTTCAAAACGCTCGACTTGAAGGGTGATCTTTTTTGACGTTTCCTCGCGTCTTTTTTGGGGGGCTCAGCTGACGTGACACGCGCGCTTGTCGTTAAAAATGCGTGTGTTTTTTTTTTTTTTTACCTAAAAGGATGTTTCGGTGTGATGTCGCAGTTTCGAAACTACAGAGTGATGAGCGGGGGCTGCCTGCTCCGCTGCCACATTTAGAGGTCTTCTGCGTGTGGATGGGAGAAGAAGTTATGTCTTCTGCGTCTCTCTTGTCTCCTCTCGTGGCGTAACGTAACTTACGACGCCAGCTGCCGCCTTTTAATGTCACGCGCGTGGGTTAGACTTGCGATGAGTTTGAAAGGGGAAAAAGTTAAAATGAATAAATTAATATCAACACTAGTATATAATTTCTACAGTGTTTTCGTGGTGATTGTTGCCAGTGCCAGAAAAAAAAAAAAAAAATTATACGTTTTCAATGTGAATATGTCTCTTATAACACGAAGCTGAACCTGTGAATAGATGACCGGGCATTGCTGCTTACACTTTTGAGTTTTGAGATGATGTATTTCACATTCATGTCTGTCTGTCTCCACTTTTTATGGGATGGACTGGAGGGAAGGGCACAGGGGCAGAGCCTGTCCCCTTTTCAATGCTGAGGATGCTGCTGAGTCTGACTTCTGGGTGTGGGCTTGAATTTAGAATAGCTGAAGTGTCCTAAGATCCTCTGCCTGGCACATTTTTTTTTTTTTTTTTTTTTTTTGCTTCTGCGTGGTTGTTAAAAGCTGTTTTTTAAAAGTCATATCTTTAGCTTTAAGTTGTACGATGTATCATGTTGTCAGTAGGATGTGGCGATGATGAGTTGGTGTAGCTACATCTAAGATTACCTCCGCAACAGCTTGAAGATATTTTTTGCTTTATTCCCTCAATGCCTCCGGGGGCCACCCTGTCAGATAGACTTACCCCTCTGACAGTCTTTTAAGAGAGGGCGTCTAATTCCCTGGTGTCAATCTGGGTTGGCCGCGATCAGCAACACACGCTTTGTCTGGATCCCGGCGCTTTATTGGACGGGAGATTATCCTTATGCTATGAATCACCTCAATAAAGCTGCCCCCACCACCGCAGCCCCCCCCCCAGCAAGGCAACACTTTCTCAAGCAGGTCGTCACCTTGGTAAATGCCAGCAGGAAATGTACAAATGGAAAAGAGGAAAATATGTTATCCAGTGTACGATACAGTTTCACACTTCTGAACTTTAATAAATGGGTCATGTTTTTATTGCTGGCTACCATTCATAGACCATTTTCTTCACATAAACTTGCTGTGTGTAGGCTATTTGTAAAACGGTCCACATTTAAATTATGATTTGCATCTTTTCTGTCCATATTTTCCCCAGGTAAAAGGAGGTAGAAATTGTCACTCAAACTGGAGAAATATGACAGTTTGTGCCATCAACAGCACCCTTGGCAATGCGAAAGCAATTTTGTTTAGCCTCTTGAAATTCAATACAGCCTAAAAACATGAACGTTCAAATCCAAGAGCATGCAATTAGTCATTGCTGTGGATTATGGAGTGGCTCCCACAAGATGCATCCACAGCCACGTGTTAATTTCTCCTCTGCTCTCTTTAATTCTTAGCGTATCCAGCCATGTTACTGGGTCCATAACAATAATGGTTTAAGCCGTTTGAAGATGAGGAATGGTTCACATGTGTATTATCATGCAGCCTTTTAATTTGTTTTGATAGCACAGGGGCTGCAGACCATTTTGAGGCCCTTGACTCTGAAAGGCTAGGGCTGCCGTGCATGAACGAACATAAGTTATGCACATATACCATTTCTACTTACGTTAAACCAGCTCACAGTTTCTACACAGAGATTACACAGCGAGCGTAGTCTTTTAGTGTCTGCATTATGTTTGCTCATATTGTGAAAAGGGAAATGAGTTGTACTGTTTTCAAGCTTTTTAAAACGTTTTACTGTTTATGAGTGAATAACCTACTTTCTAATGGCACATACTTTCATAATGCATTTGATTTATTGTGTCTATGTGTGTTTCTTGTTTATGTATGTGTTTTTTAATCAGTTTTGTACATTATGTCTTTTTGAACAGTTTGCAATTTCAAGGCTCTTTGCTCATAATGTTTTAGTCTCGACTCACGACAGCCTTTGAGGTACTTTGAGACTAAAGCAATGAGCTTTTCCTTGGTATTGTTTTTCATTCTGGCGCAGTGGATCAGCACTCTCCTTCAAAAGACTGCATTTTTTGGAGCATATTAAGTCTAACTGGCATTGCTGTAATTCCAGCGGTCCAAAATCCACTCGAAAGCTAACAGCAGTTTCAATAACTAAACCTAAAAGAACAAGCTTCCATCTCAGGTGTATGGATGTCCTAGTATCAAAATGTGGTGTTATGATTGTTCACGGACACCATGCATGACCAAACTCCAGTTAAATTTGAGTTTTTCTTTCATCCACATTGTCTAATACGTTACTATTCGTCCCGCTTTATGAAATCATCAGTTCAAAGCTGTAATCCAACTTCTTTCTTGTAAATTTCGTTTCTCCCTTAAAGTGTATTGTACACAGCCAAATCAGACCACTGTCCGGATCTAATTGCGAAACATTAACCATTGCAAACTTGTAATAAAGAGCCATGAGACCTGAGTGTAAGACAGCACATCTGATTGGTTAATGATGGGTTCAGGGGTTAGCTGTTGTTGAGAGGGTAACAATTACTCACACACTTGTTCCACTGTGCAGATGTCACTGGTTATGTAATCTGTTCTAGTACAAATCTGAAAATATGTTGTATAGATGTGTTCATAAAGATAATCCTGTCTGTACAAAGGTTTATTGTAGATATTTTGTTCATGTCTCACCCTGAACACAGAAAAGCAGCATGTATCGTTTCTCTCCTCTGTGTCATTATTGCACCCCTGAAAGGTCTTGACATTTATAAGCACTCGTGGCATAGGTAAAACAGTTAGGATCCTTACCCCATTGCATATTACTAGACGAGATAAGAGAATGTACTGTTCCTAAGTCCCTGGATGCACCTTTAAATACAAAACTGCAGTTGGTTATCCCCTGCAAAGTGTAGCCATAAAAAAATATCTTGACATATTTTGCTTTTCAGCATTTTTTTAATTAGGCCACAGCTGTGTGTTAAAGGAAAATCCTAACAGCTTGTTGGGAGACGTACGGGGGAAGGATACTCTAAATGTTTGAGTTATCCGACAAATATTCACAGTTTCATGTACTCATTTACCAAAAAACCTGGTTGTATCGTGCAGTCCATCTGGGGGTATACACAAACCTGTCTTTGTTAATTATCCCCAAACTGTTTGCTTGTCTTTACAGCACATGGTTGTTTGATTGTCTGTTTATACATCTTCATTATATATTTCAACTTCAACCTTCAGAAATTCAATGTCTGATTAGCTCTTACTGGTTGTTTCACTATTAATTTAGCCACCCATATATTTTTTCCTTCACTAATTGTGGAGTTTAAATTATTTTGCAATAGTGCTATACACACTCTGTATTAGATATTCTGAATACAGAGGCTCTCTTTTCTTTTGTCGTTGTAAATATCCATTGTGTGAACAGTTTTGAGCGGGTTTTGCAGGTTTAGACAGCATGGTATAAACAAGTATTTTTTGTTTCCCTACAATATCCCAAATGTTTCACAATGTTAGCTGGGTTTAAGGAGGAGCTTCTCCAACTGCTGATACAACATTAAGAGGACCCTAACCAACTGTACGCCTTTAAATCAGTGGCTCGGTCTCTTGCTCAAGGGCTACAATGGGGCCTACTAAAGTATTCATAAGATTCATTATTCTGGCGTTCGCAATAGATGTGCTGCAGCCAAAATTAAAATGAACTGACAAGGTTACATGGTAGTGCAATGGCTTAAAGGGATTTTCAAAACAGTTCACTCATTTTATGACCGCACAGAGGCACAGAAAATATATATATATATATATGTTATTGTATATCAATGTTATTGTTTATAACATAGATATTTTATTGAATGGTTGTTCAAACTTTAAGTAAAATTGTGTCAGTTAAGTGATTTGTTTTCAATGGCACGTTGCACATTGAGGACATAAGTAGAGGGATTCATTTCATATTTACCACGAGTGCTGTCATAATTAGAGAAAGAGGAGAATATTAAAACCAAGAGGAGAGTATTAAAACATTTTTTTTTTGTCCCTGGGAAAAAAATCTTAGTACCGGTTCTGTCAATAAAAAGGTTTTTGATTGACTTAAATATCTGGTATTAGACTGTGACAGTTTTGGATGATGTTTTGAGCTGTTAGAGGAGCAGATTTAATTACTCACCATTGACACTCTTACAATTTTGTCAAAAGTCCAATTGTTGTGATGTCTTCTGCATAACATCAATTATAGAGCTGGGATGTCTCTGTGGTGATGTGAAAGCTCGATTTTCTTAATTGTAAGGATTCAACAACAGTGATACATTCTTCATTTTTGTCATGGGATGTGTCAAGTGTTTGGAGATACATTTGTTTGTCATGGAAGATCCGAAACCTAGCTTACACATTGTAGAAAAAGGTTTAGTTGTTGTCATCTGGACTCAGTTTAGAAAAAGCTAGACATTTCGACTCTCATCCAAGAGTCATTGTCAATAAGCTTAAACAGTTTTCATTTTAGGTTAGAATTTTGGCTGTTTAGGGTTGTTTCTGCTCGCTATTGTTTTACATAGAAGGAGAACCATCTAAATATTAAAAGAAACAAGTGTGAAAATTATCTTTCAATATCTCAAAAATCCATTCTCACTGCACTTGTTTAGAACTAAATACTGTAATAATTGTGTGTGTGTCTGATGCTCAGTCTGTTTGGAGGACTTGACAACCAGCTTTACCCGGTGACTTTGATTAAAATTGATTAAAATTGTAATGATGTAATGATTGTAATTACAAATGGCCTATATATGTTTTTCCTCATAATCAATGGTCAATACACCAGTAATAACTTCCTTAGCTGAGGTAATGAACAGTGTTATAACAGTAAGTAATGGCACTATTGCCATTATTCCTTTGATATCACATTGGCATTGTAAGAGCATTTTAATTGGAGCCATTCAGATTAGGTTGTGCGTCCCTTCCTCTTTTTTTCACCTGAATAATTAGTGTGTCGTTTTCAGGGGGTCTGTTTGAGCCACGGTAATTGAAGAGTGCACATTCGTAATTATTACTGAATGGAGTATTGAGGCAGTGGAGAAAATCAATATCACTGGGAATGCCAATTGGTCACAAGCTAAAGTATGTAAGTCTTGGCACAGAGAGGAATAAAAATCTAATTTTCAGGTTCAGTTTGTTAATATGTTTGGACAACGTATACTATTCTGCATGTTGCGCTATAATGAGAAAGGTTTTTGCAGACATGCTAATGCTTAAAGAACACTTGTGTATAGTGGATGCATAACATGGTTTAACTCTGTGTTTTATACAGAACATAATGAACATAATGTGGTCTACTCAATTGGAATATAAAGTGGTCCCTTTAGCACATGACTAATTATGGGAATTGTACAATGCTGTCACAGGGGTGAGTGCTACAGTATGTTACAACCCCAATTGTTTCATATTTGTTGATTGACCTTCCATTCTCCTAGTTAAATAACTGGAGGCCATTTATCTTCTTTTTGAGAAAGTAAGACAAACTATTTAACTTGTTTAAATCAGTACAGTGCAGTGACCTCCATGGATCGGCAAACAGACATAAGTGAAAAAAACAAAACTAACACACAAAAGATGGTTTCATACCCCAGTCTCCAACGAGAAAGTCAAATTAATTTCACAAACTAGTGCTCTATGTTCTTAAAGTACTGCCTGTATTTCTAACTAGAAACGTGAACAGAGTCTTGGCTACAAACAAAGACTCCTCTGCACATGTTCAGTTAGGGCAGAAGCTGCCCACATCCAAAATTCCCACACAGGTTTATTTAGCGTGGTTTGAGGCTGTGTGGTCCTCAGAGCTCACGCACAGACCTCTAAAGGAAGCTGCTTTGCGCTCTGGTTCTAAAAACTCATGTTAGAGAGCAGAGCATGAACATGGCTAAAGAATGAAAAGGGGCAGGAGAAGAAGGACCAAGCTTCCTGCTGTGCTGCTCAGTGGCCTGTTGTGGCTACTAAAAGACACAGTGACTTCCACCAAATCTTACGTTAGATTTATTTTGTAACAATTTAAATATACACAACTATGTTTAAATTGTTCTGAAATATATACAAATAAGCCACTTTTCACACAGTAATTTTAGATTTGTCTATGAAAATTGTGACAGTATTTTATAGTGTGGTAGTTACGAAGCCAAAGTCCACACGAAGTGTGGTAGTTACCCAGATTATTTCAATACACAGCTTTAACATGGATGGGTATCCAGAACCTCACAATACATACATCACCGATGCCAGGTGCCACAGGTTATTGAGAGGTCTCGATATCAATGGGTTCTTACCTGGTTAAATAAAGGTTAATAATAAATAAAAAAAAATATTTTTTTTATTGTGCTGATTAACAAAATGCATTGGAATTGGATGTCTACTATGTCTTTAAAGAACACATAACATTGTTCTCTCATCAAAAACATACCTGGAGTTGTATTTAGCTTAATTCACGCTAGTTGGATGAATCCTGGTTAGATAGACCTTTCCCCTCCCGGCCGTCAAAAACACTCCATTCTGAATTCCTCAATGACTGACATTTCTCAATCTGTGGCGTAGCTCTGAGAATCTTCTGTGCTGTTTTTTTAAGTCCATAAATCATCGCCAGACTCGTCTGGTACATTTCTCTGGTACATTTCTCCCATCTAATTATCAAATCATGAGCTTTACAACTGCGTGGCTACATCAGGAAGTGAAAAAGCCCGCTTGAAGTGTTTAGGTTATATTAAACTTGTGTAATTCCCTCTGGAGCCAAAGCTTTGTTTTCTGTAAATGTTTTTTTTGTTTGTTTTAAAACATTAGACTTATCAGGTTCTCAAGGGGATGCTTAAAAGCCAATAACAATACAAATAATGCATCATATTTGTCCTTTGATATCATGACTGAAAACATGAATTATTCATGAGACCTGTACTACGAGGCTGGATAAGTAACTTCAGCGATTCAGCAGTACTAATAAGCTGGTTCACAATGTTCAATGTTCCTTTGGCCTCTGTTTACCTCCCCACCGTCTCCACGCTAGACTACGTCGCGGGGAGGGCGGGGACTCACGCTCACGCTGAGACTACGTCACGGGGAGGGCGGGGACTCACGCTCACGCTGAGACTACGTCACGGGGAGGGCGGGGGACTCACGCTCACGCTGAGACTACGTCACGGGGAGGGCGGGGGACTCACGCTCACGCTGAGACTACGTCACGGGGAGGGCGGGGGACTCACGCTCACGCTGAGACTACGTCACGGGGAGGGCGGGGACTCACGCTCACGCTGAGACTACGTCACGGGGAGGGCGGGGACTCACGCTTACGCTGAGACTACGTCACGGGGAGGGCGGGGACTCACGCTCACGCTGAGACTACGTCACGGGGAGGGCGGGGGACTCACGCTCACGCTGAGACTACGTCACGGGGAGGGCGGGGACTCACGCTCACGCTGAGACTACGTCACGGGGAGGGCGGGGGACTCACGCTTACGCTGAGACTACGTCACGGGGAGGGCGGGGGAGACACGCTCACGCTGAGACTACGTCACGGGGAGGGCGGGGGACTCACGCTAAGACTACGTCACGGGGAGGGCGGGGACTCACGCTCACGCTGAGACTACGTCACGGGGAGGGCGGGGACTCACGCTTACGCTGAGACTACGTCACGGGGAGGGTGGGGACTCACGCTCACGCTGAGACTACGTCACGGGGAGGGCGGGGGACTCACGCTCACGCTGAGACTACGTCATGGGGAGGGCGGGGGACTCACGCTTACGCTGAGACTATGTCACGGGGAGGGCGGGGACTCACGCTCACGCTGAGACTACGTCACGGGGAGGGCGGGGGACACACGCTTACTCTGAGACTACGTCACGGGGAGGGCGGGGACTCACGCTCACGCTGAGACTACGTCACGGGGAGGGCGGGGGAGACACGCTCACGCTGAGACTACGTCACGGGGAGGGCGGGGACTCACGCTCACGCTGAGACTACGTCACGGGGAGGGCGGGGGACTCACGCTCACGCTGAGACTACGTCGCGGGGAGGGCGGGGACTCACGCTCACGCTGAGACTACGTCATGGGGAGGGCGGGGGAGACACGCTCACGCTGAGACTACGTCACGGGGAGGGCGGGGGACTCACGCTGAGACTACGTCACGGGGAGGGCGGGGACTCACGCTTACGCTGAGACTACGTCACGGGGAGGGCGGGGACTCACGCTGAGACTACGTCACGGGGAGGGAGGGGAATCACGCTCACGCTGAGACTACGTCACGGGGAGGGCGGGGACTCACGCTTACGCTGAGACTACGTCACGGGGAGGGCGGGGACTCATGCTCACGCTGAGACTACGTCACGGGGAGGGCGGGGGACTCACGCTCACGCTGAGACTACGTCGCGGGGAGGGCGGGGACTCACGCTCACGCTGAGACTACGTCACGGGGAGGGCGGGGGAGACACGCTCACGCTGAGACTACGTCACGGGGAGGGCGGGGACTCACGCTCACGCTGAGACTACGTCACGGGGAGGGCGGGGGACTCACGCTAAGACTACGTCACGGGGAGGGCGGGGACTCACGCTCACGCTGAGACTACGTCACGGGGAGGGCGGGGACTCACGCTTACGCTGAGACTACGTCACGGGGAGGGTGGGGACTCACGCTCACGCTGAGACTACGTCACGGGGAGGGCGGGGGACTCACGCTCACGCTGAGACTACGTCACGGGGAGGGCGGGGGACTCACGCTTACGCTGAGACTATGTCACGGGGAGGGCGGGGACTCACGCTCACGCTGAGACTACGTCACGGGGAGGGCGGGGGACACACGCTTACTCTGAGACTAAGTCACGGGGAGGGCGGGGACTCACGCTCACGCTGAGACTACGTCACGGGGAGGGCGGGGGAGACACGCTCACGCTGAGACTACGTCACGGGGAGGGCGGGGACTCACGCTCACGCTGAGACTACGTCACGGGGAGGGCGGGGGACTCACGCTCACGCTGAGACTACGTCGCGGGGAGGGCGGGGACTCACGCTCACGCTGAGACTACGTCATGGGGAGGGCGGGGGAGACACGCTCACGCTGAGAGTACGTCACGGGGAGGGCGGGGGACTCACGCTGAGACTACGTCACGGGGAGGGCGGGGACTCACGCTTACGCTGAGACTACGTCACGGGGAGGGCGGGGACTCACGCTGAGACTACGTCACGGGGAGGGAGGGGAATCACGCTCACGCTGAGACTACGTCACGGGGAGGGCGGGGACTCACGCTTACGCTGAGACTACGTCATGGGGAGGGCGGGGACTCATGCTCACGCTGAGACTACGTCACGGGGAGGGCGGGGGACTCACGCTCACGCTGAGACTACGTCGCGGGGAGGGCGGGGACTCACGCTCGCGCTGAGACTACGTCACGCGGAGGGCGGGGGGCTCACGCTGAGACTACGTCACGGGGAGGGCGGGGGACTCACGCTCACGCTGAGACTACGTCACGGGGAGGGCGGGGACTCACGCTCACGCTGAGACTACGTCACGGGGAGGGCGGGGACTCACGCTTACGCTGAGACTACGTCACGGGGAGGGCGGGGACTCACGCTCACGCTGAGACTACGTCATCGGGAGGGCGGGGGAGACACGCTCACGCTGAGACTACGTCACGGGGAGGGCGGGGACTCACGCTCACGCTGAGACTACGTCACGGGGAGGGCGGGGACTCACGCTTACGCTGAGACTACGTCATGGGGAGGGCGGGGACTCACGCTTACGCTGAGACTACGTCACGGGGAGGGCGGGGACTCACGCTGAGACTACGTCACGGGGAGGGAGGGGAATCACGCTCACGCTGAGACTACGTCACGGGGAGGGCGGGGACTCACGCTGAGACTACGTCACGGGGAGGGAGGGGAATCACGCTCACGCTGAGACTACGTCACGGGGAGGGCGGGGGACTCACGCTCACGCTGAGACTACGTCACGGGGAGGGCGGGGACTCACGCTCACGCTGAGACTACGTCACGGGGAGGGCGGGGACTCACGCTTACGCTGAGACTACGTCACGGGGAGGGCGGGGACTCACGCTCACGCTGAGACTACGTCACGGGGAGGGCGGGGACTCACGCTCACGCTTAGACTACGTCACGGGGAGGGCGGGGACTCACGCTCACGCTGAGACTACGTCACGGGGAGGGCGGGGACTCACGCTCACGCTGAGACTACGTCACGGGGAGGGCGGGGGAGGCAGATTCGGCTTAGTTTGAGGTGAATCTCAAACTAAGCCGTCTGCATTTCTGGTTTTGTGAGCGGAGTCCAAGATATGGGTGATATTTTATAACTATTATGTTATGGGTGTTGCACAACACTTATTTTTATCAAATATACCCTTAGCGTTCCGTTCATTCAGCTTCCATTGGCTTATATTTTATATGTCTTATTTCCTCCTGTACGATTGAGATTATTATTGACACATCCTTCAGTTTTAAGTATGCTGCTATTTCCCTTTCGATTGTTCTGATTGGTCAGCTGGCACTAACTCCGCCCCTACTCTGTACAACAGAGCGAGTTGTGAATGCGTTTTGTACGGCTCATCCAGAGACGCTCATGTCTGGATTAGTCTATCTGAATAAGAGAAACTCATCCAGAATAAGTTCAGACAGCTTTATTGTACAGACCTCTGGTCTGGATTTGGTTTTGTTTTAGTCCTGGTCTTGTCTCAGTTTTGATGTCCACATAATCTGTACCTAACTTGACCATTTTTAATACATGTTTGATGTTTAAAAGTATATAATGCCGTACCATTATTTGGAGTACAGCAGCAGCTCTAACTGTTTTAAAGTATCTGCAGTCACGTTCTCTCAGACTGAGCAATTACTTAACACTGAATTCATCAACGGCGCCTAGACTGACACTCATTATATTTCTAATTTTAGATTCTTTTCACTATTCATAACGGGGCTTTGATTTCAGAGCACAATGCTTCCTTTTCTCCAAGGGCACATCATCTTCACCTATCTTCCACTCTCTGCTAGCTTTGCATAATGGCATTTACTGTAAATACCCAATAAGTAAAAACTCTTGTAGCAGATTCTGTGCTGGCTCATGTTTAAATCCGTCTTCATTTTTACCGTGCAGAGGGATATTTTGACACCCTGGAGCGGGAGACACCCTTCTGATGCTAATCGGGTACTCAGTGAGGAGGCAGCAAAAGTGAGGTTACAATAGGATGTAGATGATCTGATAGTAAACAGAGAAGAGCAGTCTGAAGTCAAACCAAAAACACCCTTTAAGGTCCCGCCCGGTGGGAAAGGCTCACTCAGAGTAGAATATAAAACCTGAGTTCCCAGACTCAATTCTCAGATTGAGAATGACTCTTGGATTAGAGTCAAAGCGTTTTGTTTTTCTAAAAAGAGAGTCCAGACGATACAACAGAATTTTGTCTACAATGGAGCACTTCTGGACAAATGAGGGACAATACCGGCCAGTCCTAAAGTTATTACCTTAAATCAAGCCTGGAAAATTAACAGTTACCTGGGCTCGTATCAATCATGAAATGATCAATCATCACATTTGGGGCATCAGCCGGGGGCATTCACACACATACAGAGATGTGCAAGCAGCATCGCCATCTCGATCTCTGCTCCACTCTGCCTGAGGAAAACGTATCTGTGTTGAACAGACCATCTCTTATCTGCCCCCCCCCCAAAAAAAATGATAATCCAACAACAAGCTAAAAAATGGACTGGCTTTTGTGTGATGATTTTCTTTTCATAACACAATAGAAATCAATTTTGTATTAAGCAAGTCAATTATAACACCAATTCTAAATGAATACACAGATTTTGTAATTAATCAAGATGTATCCCCTGAGCTGCAAAGCCCTTTATCTCATCACCTTAAAATCCTCTATTTTTCTTCTACCAATCAGTAACCATAATTATGTTTCCTCATTGCTGATATTTGCAAATGTGTTATTCCTAATTTATAATTTAAAAACATATATGTTTTATGTATCTAGTTTGGGGGTCGTCGGCGTCACCAGAGCTGAAACCTCACAAATGTAGTGAAAGAGAGAGTAAAAAGTGCTGCTCGATTCCCATCCTTTTATTCATCCCATTAACAGACTGATCTAGAATTCATAATTTCTAGATGGAGATTCAATTTTCACAGTCACTCTAATACTGTTAGATGTATTCAAACAAACATTTATTAAAATCCTGTTATGCAATTAACCTACACAAGAATCTGCTCTTTTGGCAACTGTTTATGCATCTGGCAAATGGGGATTACAGCTTCAAATTCATTTGCATTGATCTCCAGGAAATACAAGAGGAAATGTAATTGTGCATAACACAACAGTAATAAATGTCAGTTGTTGCAGGCAAATGAAAGTCGTTTGATATTATTCTCAAGTTTTTGCAGCACTTCAGGCACCTCCTCAGCCCTCCCGATGTCAGCAGCCAGATTCTATTCCCAGTGTAGCCTGTTTTTCAGCTTTCTCACAAACTGCCAGTTGACTTCAGTAGCAATACGGCGTCGTCTCTCTACTGCCTCCAACCTCAATCTAGGCATCGGCTTTGATTTCGACACAATACCCCCGCTGCCTTCCCCACTCGCGAGTGTCACTTTCATTTCGTTGAATTCAACCCTGTTTTTTGTTCTTTTTTGTTAACTGCAGCATGCTGATGGGGTGTTTTTTTCTTTTTAAATCTACAAAGGATAACTCCAGTAGCTTTGCTTTTTTGTGGCCACCTCAGAGCCATAAAACAAGTCCAAGAGGTTAACTTTTCATTCATAGACAGTTGTTATAAGTACAAATAAGTGCTCTGGTATGGTACTCTAGCAGGATTTTTGCTGGACTTACTGGGTTCACTGCATCAGCTGAAATAGAATCATATTTTTACTGTCTACCAAGGTAGAAGTTACTCTTGGATATATTAGCTAAGTGTTATTTGTGTGTTATTAGTGTGTTGGAACAATTCTAGTCTATTCTACACAGAATGTTGAGTTGCATGATTGGCAGTGTGTATTTCTACTTTCTTGATGATTGTATCAACAAACAAAACTATAGAAATCAGTCAATTTTGAAATAATTAGTTTGGGATTATGTTTACTCTTTTGTTGCCCTGGCCTTTGCCCACCTGCCCACCCGGTCTGTAAGAGTGCCTTTGAGTACTAGCCAGCTCCTTCAGAAAGGTTGCCTCAGCCAGTGGCATTGACCAAATGACAATTAAAAGATCAGATAATCGCCTTTAGGGCACAATCAATAAACTTCTGGTCTACTTAAGGCTTCTTCAAATTGATTTGGTTTACTCTACACAGTTCAGTTTTCTCAGGCTGAACAAAAAGAATCTCCAATAAAATATTGTTTTGTAATCAGATAGTACTATATATATTGTTTTTAAAACATGTCTACATATTTTATAAGAACCCCGGGAAGATTATCTGGCCCTCAGGTATAGCCAATGGGATCTTAATAAACAAGCAAACAAATAAAACTATTACGCAGCATCAAATTACAACTAACCTTTTCTACCAAATAGTAAACACATTTAATACAAGCTATGACAGAATGTGGTCCTTGCTCATACACTGTAACTATTTCAAAATTGCCAAACTGGTTCAACACATTTTACAAAGTAGAAACTGTGAGAAAAGGTGAAAAATGTCATACAGTAAAAATAAACATAGTTGTTTATATTGTACTATGCCGTCTCCCACAATATTATTCTGCTTCCTGTTTTGACACAGAGAAATTTGATCCTTCACTGAGCCAAACGTTTGAGATGATGAAGTATGCATTCTGTGCAACAGCCACTAGTCTTATTCATTTCCACTCACTTCTACTGGCTTGACTTTTCTTTCACTGAAATGAATCACCTAGAGTGAGCTGAAGCATTTCAGAGTGAAAGCTGCTGCTCAAGAGCTTCTTGTGCATGTTAGAGATGAGACCCCCATCCCCGCATTGACAAGGCCTCAATAGGAACATTGACAGGGAGCAACATAAAAGTATCCTTTTCTTAAAGACCCCATTCCCTTGTTTGTAATATAACACATCATATAATAGGTCAGTATTTACAGTGTCTGTAATAGTCCGTATTGATGAACAAAGTCATTATTAGTAAATAATGTTTTTTTTTTTTCTTTTTCTGGGAAACGGTGGCACAACAGCTCCCTGTTGTGCTATGTGCCATTTCAAATAATTCATCAGAGCTGGAAGTTTTTAGAACAGCCCAAACAGTTGTTTGGTAATTAAAAGAAAAGAAATGGAAGAACCAGCCACTTACGCTAAAAAGATGAAAACAACAACAACAACAATTGTTTCAGGGGTATTGCAATTATCTATAGTTTTCTCTGAACTGAAAGGGTTCTTGCCATTTTTGGTTTTGCCCTCTCTCAACTTGAAGTCTCACAATAATGTTGGCGTTGCCGGTCCTTGGTCTGGCCTGGGTAATTAACCCTGTTGGTCATGTGCTCACTGTGAACACGACTCAAATGGAAATTCACATCCTTACTTATGTGTGAACAAGGAACTGACCTTAATCATTGAACTGTGCAGAGTTTGTTTGAAAGTGGCTGGCTTATGCAAATCTATGAAGTGTAAAAGGCCTTTTAACCAATCAATAACGTTCAGTCAAGAATTTCAAGAGTGAGAAATTATAGCCCAGCAGCCCGTTTTAAAGCGCTTTGACAAACGGGTGGTTTAATTTTGCCCTATAAGCCCTGACACTCTACACAAAATTCTCTTGACAGGAGGTGCTTATTGGCTCCACACAATCTTTCTTTACATAGAACGTCAAGTTGAGTTTTCCAGCTGCCAAGGCAATAGACAAACACTGAAGGAAATGCCTTAACATTAGCCTGGGCATCAATGTGAAATCTCTTCAATAGACACGTAATAACAACCAACAAAACTGAAACATCTGCATATCTGTCATCACTTAAAATTCGATCTTTTCTTGTCTATTAAAATCTGTATCTACTTTTCTATATCGTTCTATGCATACCTATACTACAGTCTTCTTATACTTGACAATAAGACTATACTATACACTCACTGTGGCATAAATTATTCATGCTAGCTTTCCTTTGTAGTAATTAAAAATAATATAAATAACTCGACGGTGAGCTTACATAATGGTTCGAGAAGCAGCTAATCAACCAGGCTGCCGACGCCTTAACTTTGGAGCTGCTCCTTAGAAGTGGCTGTTTAAGCTCGGATAAGAGAGTTGAATTCAAAAGCGTCTCTGTTGTCTCCCTCCTCCTACTCCACCCAAGTTCTTCTGATTCTCCCATAGACGTGCCATCTTAAAGCCACCCCTGGTTTACTCTGACGCACAGTAGTGACAGGCATTAATTACTCCGTCTGGGGGGCCCCAAGACTTTTGAAGCATTAATAATTACACGGGAATAAAAGCAGCAGGTACAAAAGGCAAGATGCAAAAGGAGACAATGAATACAGAACAGGGACTAATAACTGTATAAACGGATGTACTGCACAAAGGTTTCCGAGAGGAGCTTATTAATTGGAGCGTTAATGAGATTGTTCTTATCAAAAGACACTTGGGCCATTAGAAATTATTTTTTTGCGATAGGCGGGGAATTTTAGAGTTTTGCTAAATTTGAACCAGACAAAGCGAAAACAATGGCCATCCTGATCGAGTTCAATTAGAGGCAAAACACTCAAAACTCTAGATTTAAATGTTTCCAGTGTCATTTTTACGTAATTCTTGCTTTGTCTTTATCATAAAACCTCTTCTTTCAGCACATAGCTTGTTTTGGAGTCTGTGTTTAGTCCAGATAACGAATATTCAATTACTAAATTACCGTATTTTCCAGACTATAATTCGCACCAGAGTATAAGTCGCACCAGCCAAACAATGCATAATGGAGAAGAAAAAAACATATATAGGTTGCACTGGAGTATAAAATGCGGTTGCAAGAGTGAAAATAATAACAATATCACATATAAGTCACTCTGGAGTATAAGTATATAAGTAGAAATATAAGTATAAGTCGCACCCCGGCTAATACTAGGTTTATCTCAATAATCGATTTGTTGCGATTAATCAATTCCTTCATTGCGATTAATCAATTAACTCGTTGCAGCCGGAATCCTGTGCTTAAATTATGCCCATTTCCCATTGCGACATAGACCGAACGCCTTGGCAGACGGTGCCCGAGTCGGAGTTTCGGCACTATAAAGCCTGTCTCAGGAATTTTGCACCGGCCTGTCGCGAGACTAAGTTTGTCCACTCGTAAAAAAAATGTTTGTCAGCTTGCTACAATATCTTCACATCATGTATATTTATTCAGCAGGGTTTTTTACTTCGCATAATACCCTTTGTGCTCACCAATTGCACAAATCAGTCATGCCTCAGTGCACTGCAGCAATTTCTCCATCCGTAAGCTAAACCTTTGTCCTTCATTGAAACCCAGCAAACATCCACCAGACACAGACTGTTAATAGACATCTCCCGGACCATATGCTTGGCGGGTCCAGTAATTACCCACGCCCGCATTACAGAATATTGTGGACTCAGTCATGATGCTAACATGCCGCAGTGTTTAGCAAACTGTTTCAACACCGGGCCTTCTGTTTATGTACTCCCCTCTCGGATCTAAACGGATTAATAATCCCGAGGTTGTCAGTTCAAACGCAGAGGGGCAGAGGAGAACGCTGATGTGTCCTTGAGCCTTGAGGTACTTAATCTAAATTGTGTCACTTAATATCATCTTCATAAATGCTCGGTACACATCGCATAGGTTATGTAAGTCGCCCTCCACGGAGTCAGGAGAAACAAATAACGCTAGCCCTAGATAGCACCTTGGCTCATGACGGCGCCTGGGAATATCAAGTGGTTGTTGTGTCTGAATTGCTTTTGCTTTGTCATTGTTTGGAGTCACTGTCATAATGTATTCCGCCTTTCGTAAGTTGATAAAAATAGCTTATTCCGAAGATACGCAAAAGTTCTTATCCACGGAAATGGGCCTTGTATATAAACTTTAATGGGGCAAAAAGGCACAGTAAACAAGAGCACAGTGCGTTAATAAATGTTGAGGGGATCCAGCGCTCAAATAGTTTACATAGTTTTTCTGACTGGGTGGCTTTTCCTCGGACCACACATACTGGGAGGGAAGTTTGCAGGTTTTTGCCCAATTAGTGCTGAAAAGTGTAGCGGTGTGAGAGTGCGTCAGCGGGGGAAGTGTGCACCGGAGGAGGCGTGTCATCAATCATCACTCCGGCTCCCAGGCTTCTCTTCCAAACCATCCCCTCTTTCTGGCACAAGAAAGAAGAGGAGGGAAAATAGGAGAGAGGAGAATGACAGTGGTGAGGAAGTTTCACAAATGACACTGGCATAATGGCATGGTATTTTTCAACACATGAATGTTGGATGGCACTCAGTTTGGATCACTTTTTGTTATTGTCAAAAACAGTAGGACAAGGTACAAACTATGAAATGTTGAATGTGTGAAAACAAAGCAAGATGAAAGTTTTAGTGGGAAAAAGGCGAAACATCAACGGAAGCATTTTCTTTCACCGCATTATTATTTTTATTATTATTATTATTATTAGTGAAAAACAGATTACACAATGTTCATAGGGACTTGGCAATGTCCAAATGTTCCAAGCTCCCATGTCCTTAGACCCTCCTCCTCTGCCAGGAAAAACAAAAAACC
The DNA here is from genome assembly GCF_026437365.1 of Eucyclogobius newberryi. Classification (NCBI taxonomy): domain Eukaryota; kingdom Metazoa; phylum Chordata; class Actinopteri; order Gobiiformes; family Gobiidae; genus Eucyclogobius; species Eucyclogobius newberryi. The sequence goes on along the minus strand of NW_027316532.1, from coordinate 29,565,946 downwards.
TCTTTGGGAAAAAGTTGAAACCTGGAGGAGTTCCACAGTGAAGGAGAGATCCAACTCCCTCAGACAGATAATAGGAATGAATGTACTTTTAAAAATACAGAGTGCAGATAAAATCCTTTCAGTCATATGCACAACTAAGCAGAACTGTTTTTGGCCTAGATTTGAACGTTCTTAGAGTAGAGGCCTGTTTCATATCTTCAGGAAAACTGCAGATTTCGCTGCAGATAAAGGAAACTCTAATATATTGTGCAGCCCAACTCAATTGATTTTTACTTGCTTTAAACTATACATTAAATTGAACCGTGGGATGTTAGGGATCATCTCAAAATGGATTGAAGCTGAAAAGACGTAATTTTTTTCGTCTCTCTGGACCCCCTCCCCCCCTCAAAAGACGAGACTGGCTTCACATAAAATGTAAACGCGTTGATAAAATGATAGTAGTTTGATAGACCCTGCTCACCTCTAGTGAACATCTCTGAACATCCTTTGGTATGTTTATCAGTAGAAGTTATGAATTCTCCAAATAATGTCACCTGTTGCGCATGTTTGTTTACTCAATCCACATGGTCCACGGCGCACCGTGGCCAGCGCGGGGAGTGGGGCGGGTGCTTCCTCACGCTGGCCATGGCGCGGGGAGCGGGTGCTCCCTCGCACGAGCCGCGGTGCGCCGTGCTCCCCCGTACGCACTCCCCATGCTCCGCGCCGCCGCCTAATGTTGGCCTAATGCTCGTTGCTGAGAGAGTTTTTTAGCATTTCAAAACAATTACTGCCACAACGATGTTTTGAAGCTTCAAAGACGAAAAATATTACGTCTTTTCAGCTTCAACCTATTTTGAGACGATCCCTTACTTGATTCATCATGTACCGGTATTTTAATTTGTGGATTGTGTCAACATTGCGTGTGGTTGTTGGTCAGCGGAGGCAGAATCCAAGTCCTGCATGACCAGACAGTCATGATGAAGAGCTGTCCTATTAGAGTTTAAATCAGCAGACACATTTAAAGCTGGTTATTATTAATTATAATACATTAACGGGGTGCTAATAGCTAAGTGTGTCCACCTGTTCTAACATGGCTGCTGCATTAAGACCATTATCCACAATAACCTCTCTGCCTGTCCCATGTTTGCAGTGCACTTCCTGTCTCTTGCATCAGTCTCGTATAACTAACAGTTCCTCTCCGTGGTAACAGTGACACATTGTGCGAACGCGTCTGAGGCATTTATAATGCTTCCAAAAATGGCTGCTTGGCTCGACGAGGAGGGTATCGTGGTAATGACAATTCATCATCGTTGAAAATCCCTCTTTTAGGGGTGAGTCTTTTCACCGTTTTGTCACAGCCTCAACAGTGTCAGCAGCAGTTAATGAAAGCTTAAAAAAATCTTCCCCGCACATTATCTTATTGCAGCGTTTTATCATTTTAGGAACTTATGAAAGCGCTGTATTAGAATTATGGGCAAGTTCTGGCACACTCCTTTTGTTCGTTTTTATGTCCTACCACTTTACAGCAGAAATGGCCATGTGGAAAATACTTTAAGATAATCTCTCCTCGGGGATGTGCGAGGTAATATAATATGGCGTATAATAGATGCTGTCCTCACAAGGGGGAAACGGAACAAGGGGAAATTTACCCAGATCATTTTGCTCAATTGAAATGCTCACAACATGACATGGCTTGTGGCTTACCAACTGTCGCCTGCACACACACAATCGAGGCCTTTATCCCTCGATTATGGCAATATTTCATCAGTCAAATTATTATCTCCATGTCAGTATCCATATGGCTTTTGTGATGACTGCGACGTTCATGTTGGCAGGGGCGTAAAATGTTATTGCACCATTGGAGGTATCATTTCACGAGCAAAAAGCAAATCATTTCGGCGAGCCAGACCAGATTTGTATTGTGCTTTTAAGGTCATGGATATTTCAGAACTAAACTTGATGGCAACATGTACTCTGCGCTACCAGCCCGTCGGGAGACACATGCCGTTTGAAAGAAAAAAGAAGCCATTGGAGAGTGGAGCAAACATCCACTGGTAATAACATCTACTTTTAAGCAGTAGTCATGAAAGACAGTGCTGACCTACATGCTGTAAGTAGTATCTTTGCTTTTCTGTTGTTAGCGCGGACTGCTGGTGGAATGGAGGTGCACTGTCAGGAGGTTATTTGTCAAAGCCGCACACACCGTCCGTACAAAGCTCTGGGGGAAAAAAAGTAAAATAAAGAGTAAGCTCGCACAGCATGAGGAAATCCAGCCAAGGTGCGGACACGTTTGGATTACATTGATCGTGCTCAGTTGTGCTGTGTGTCTGTGTGTTCCTTACTGTAGGAGCGGTTGACAGACAGCCCTATCTCTCCCAGGCGCAGTGGAAGGCCATACATCATTAATCCCTGACAAAAATGAACATTCGGGTCGGTATCTTTCAAGGGCTAGACTCTGAGGCTTTCCCCCCGTTGTGACGTCTTGTATATAGGTGAGAGTGCCTCGCTAACTTGGCGCCGCTGACCCGCGTCTTTGGTTCGGCGCCGCATGATGGATGACGTGGTTATCAGAAACTCAGGATGAGAATGTCCTATCTCGCCGTCAAGGTCAATGGTTGTCGGGCTTATAACAAAATGGCAACCCGGTGAACTTACTGGAACATATAGCCTGGGTTTCAATCTATCATCCATCATATCCCAACATTTAATGCACAAATGGTGTGTAGTGTGGCTATTATATTTAGTGGACTGAAGGCACCTAAAGTATGTCTTTGGAGCCATGGCATGATATTAGTCAGTCCATGTCCAACAAAAGGTCCAGGGCTATGACTTAGAATTGGAACATTAAACGATAGCGCTTTACCAACACAATGATGCAGAGTTTAGGGTAGGACAAAACTAAAAATCTCGATACTTTTCATTGTATTGTAACTGATTTGTTTTTTCATTATTCAAATTTAACATCAAACACAAACAACAGAACAAGACCAGAGAGAGCATAAAGAACAGACATCCAAAGAAAATAAAAGGCCTGTATAGTCCAAAGTAAACGTCCCTTTTGGTCCAGAATCTTAATTGATTAACATGGCTTTAAGTGTCATTTCCTAAAAATAAACAATGCATACTTTTGCACACACACATTTCTCCCTCCAAAGTCTCTATTCTGCTCACATGCTTTTACTGACAGATGATTGGCTGTAATTGCAATTATAAATCACTGTATCCTGACCAAAGAACTACAAATATTGATTAAAATTGAATGCAAAATCAGTTTGCTCTTAGCCTGCAAACACTTATTTAGATCAAATCCTGCCTGTCAATTAACACTTCATTGTTAGTGTAATGCATTGTAAATACTTAAGTGTAGTGCCTCATTTTGCTCATCGCTTGAACAAAGTGTATAAAATATCACCTTATGAAAAACAATCAGAGTCAAATTTAGGATCCGAAATAGAACATTATAGGATTACAGGAATGGGATTATTTGACTCCAGTATCAGCTCAGTGTTGAATAGAGTTTATTCATTTCGAATAATGCAGTGTGCTGTCTGTGTGCGGTCCAGAAGAAAGGCCTCGATGTGTGTGCCCGTGTTTGCCTGTCAAACAGCTATTTAGTTGCAGTTTCATTGCAACTAATTCGGAGCTGGAAATTAGCCTCTTACATTAGCCCATGGGGAGTTTACAACAGATTGCAGGCTCTTACACTTAAATGGTCTTTTTTTTAAACCTACATACATCTGCAACATGTCAAAAAATCTTCCTGACATATGTTTCATCTCAAAAATACAGCTTTCCGGATGTAAACAGAACTGTAAACAATTTTTGCTGAACTTTGACAGACTTTGATGCAATATGTTAGAAAAACATACAAACAGCATCCTGCGTCTCTCTCTCTGGGATTCGCAAGCCAGACTCATATTTTCCTAAACACTAATTTGCTAACCTGCTGATTGCAATTTCAGTTGATTGCCTTCCAGAGGAGCCGCTGCAGCTACTCTGAATGTAATTGGCCAGAAAGATCACTGCCCATAATTCAACAGTTCCAACCGGTGACTTAACAGGTGTGTTTGCAACAGCATCGGGATGATATTGTTGCAACTGCAGCGCCTTCTATCAAACAGGTTGAGTGAACACGTGCCTTTTTTGTGCCCGGTTTCACACTTCAGAACTGTGTAAAAAGTCTGTTTATTGAAAATCATATGTCCTATTTCTACTCTTCTTTCATTCAGTTTGGCCAAAGTGATTGTGGTTGTATGAAGATATTTTGCAGAAGAATTTTATATGATGACAATGATAACACGACCTTAAAACCAGGTTAACCCGATCAAACCAATATTGTCAAAGACAGCAGAATATTTATAGTGATTATTCAGGTCACAATGCAATCTTAAGAACTAAATATGAAGTATTTTTTATTACATCTATTGTCCAGAAAGTCCTTTTTTTTTATCCAATTACCGTATTTTCCGGACTATAAGTTGCACCTTTTCATAGTTTTGGCTGTATTTATTCTTATAAGGAGCAACTTATATGTGATATTATTTGTTATTTTCACACTTGCAACCGCATTTCATACTCCATTGCAACTTCTATGTTTTTTTTCTTCTCTATTATGCATGTTTTGGCTTGTGCGACTCATAGTCCAGAAAATACGGTACTTTGTGTCGTTCAGAAGTTCAATTTCATGAAGCTGGTTCCCAACTCGAGGACTAGTGTGTTAGACAAAGGGAACAAAAGGATAATGAAGGACATATTATCTGTTGTCCGCTGTCATGATCTCAGTAATTGTGAATAATCATTTAATTGGTAAGGTTTTTTGACATCCCTAGCCTGAAGTCCGTTTGCTCCTTGTCTCTAGTTTTTGGTTTAGCGTTTGAAATTTGAATACATATAGTTACAGTATGTAGGTAGACCACATACTGTATGAAGGACTGGACTGGTCCTGTTGTAACCAAACCCCTGGGCAATTCAAGCACAAAGCAACTAGAGCACTGTTACACTATACTGAGCAAGGTTTAAAAATAGATTCCATTAAGCCCTCCTGTTTCTACGGCGTTGATATGATTTGCTTCCTGTTGTAGAGGAGGAGAGCTGGTTTAAGTTCACCTAACTGTCCTTTACGTGCAGTCGCATGGTAAAAAAAAAAAACATCAACCAATTCCTCCATATTTAGAATTTGCATTGCAACCAGATGTTCTTCCTTCATGATTAATAGTGTACTGCAGTGAGACGTATTTTGCCATTTAGGGCGTGATTGTACATAAATTATCCAGCGTATAAACATTGCCTGAATCTTAAGTTGTCTGAGGCTGCATTAGGAAAAGGAACGCGCTCTCTCCTATCAAATAGAAAGCATGTCAATGGAAAAACCCATTATGTTTGCCTTTAGGCGCGGTCCTATTTAACACTTCTCTTTTAATGGGGTTATTCGGTAAACCTTGCAGCTAACTTCAGCTAATTGCGTGTTTCATAAACTGATAAGAAAAAGCGCGCAGGTTACAGGCTGCAGCCTTTATATCTTATTTAGATTTGCACACTTCTATAAGCATGCAATTTATGAGCTAAGCCGGCTTTCTTATCAGACACTTGACTCCTAGCTAAACTTATGGGCTGAGGAAGAATAGTCATCTTGAACACTTTGCGAACCTAACAGGATTCAGTCAAGTCGACAATCGGAAAGGTAAAAAAGTCAAGCATCGATGCGATGCGTTGTTTGTCGTACAATGACTAATCGCCGCAGCCTTACCTTGTACAGTGTTTTGTTTTTCACTTGCCATTGGCTTATTTTAATGTGTGCAGTGTCGGTAATGAGCAGCCAGAGCTAGCGGGCCATAACAATGCCCGGAGAAAGGGATGAGTGCTGTTCTCTCCGAATTCTCTGATTAGCGCGATCGCGGAGAAGCTAAATTCCCGGATGCTGCGGCAATTTGCGACAGCCTAATGAACCTGTTGTCTCGCATACATCTTCCCGTAACGCAGCGTACTTGTGGCACACGGCTCGACAAGAACCGGCCACAGTTAATAGGGCTTAGATAACGGCATCATAATGCTAATATGTTTTGCTGCATTTGGAGTGGTTCCATCGCCTCAGTAAATGTGTCTACACTGCGGCCTAATGCATTTGATTAGGAAAGCCAGAAGAGACGTTTCCTTTTGAGTTTTTTCATAGTGCTAAAATGGCGCCGTAAAAGCTGATCGCACAATAGAAAAAGCGTGCTGAAATTGTTTTAGGGCGATGTTAGTCCTTTTGTCTTTTTGCAGATTGTGTCAAAGTTGTTAGTAAAAAAAAAGTTGCTCCTTTGGCTTGACAGTGCACCAATGTTTTTCCTGCTAATTAAGCTTAAGAAGGTAATAGAGTGTCTGAGTAAGCTGTTGAATGACTATTGTTGGGTAAAATCCATGTTCATGTGCATAACACAATTACTTTTTAACTTGTATTGCATTGTGATTATTTTTTCCCTGCACTGGAGCTACTTCTGCATCTGTCAGTCAAGTCAAGTATTTTAATTGCTTTTCAGGCTTGTTGGCTCCCACAGATGGCTGTTAATATATATTAAATTAGATTGTTTCTTTTCTTTTTTGCTGTTGATGTCAGAGGAGACTATGATGAGATCAACTTTTAATTCAAACCCATCTTGGTGCAGATTATTTTTGCTGGGTAAACGTCACTGTAATTAATTTTGGACTATACTGTGCACATTTGAATCTTATTCACCAGAAGATTTTTCGGAGGGTTATTTAGGGTTGCTAAAATATCCTCAACACTAGATCTGTTTCTGTAATGATAATATAACAATTCTTATGTTAGATTTTTATGAACCGGGTCTGTAGCAGAACCATCCCAAACCTAAAATAGGACAAAACCAGAACTAACCCACTATTTAACCAGATTTACACCAAGAGCAAACCAGGTCTAACTGAATCTAAGAAGGATTATAGTCCAGGACTAAACCAGTACGCAAAAGAAAATAGGCTACATATTAGAATATTTGGAAAATGGGGTGGGTCAGATTATTTGGAAGGCCTGATCTTGCCCGTGGTTCTTAAAGTACAAATATTAAGCATTAATTGTATTTGTATTGTAAGCTGGCCTTTAAACAGGCTTGTGAGTTATTTTACTTTGGCATCTCATGTTTTACAGCAAAAACATACTTCATGTTACTGTCATTTCCCACACGAGGAATCGACTATAATAAAACTGTCCAAACAGGATCAATCAAATGAGCTGAATAAAGCTTAATACTTCAGTTATGGATTCGATGAGGCGAGCAATGTTGTAAAATGGTTTAAAGCTCAAAAAGTTATAATGTATGCATATATGTCCTTAAAGATGAATAGGCCTGCGCTGACCTCTACAACACTACCATAATGAACATAATGATAGTTCATGTTATTTTATAATATAAATGGGGTGATAATGGTATGCCTGATGGTTCATCATCATCATCCTTCTCTCCTGCTATTGCAATGGCGCTGTGAAGAAAAGACACCCTGTTTGGACTGGTGCTGTGGCTCCTGTTGGCTGTCAACAGGAACTAATGCTGACTCTTTTCCGGCGTGTGCCTCGATGTCCTTAGCTCAACTCATCCCCGCTTCCACTCTCCCGGGGAAATAAATTGATAGCTTTAATTGCCTTAATAGCATTTTTACTCCTGCTGATGTCTCTAAATGAAGACCTCTGTGTCATTAAGACAATCTCAAAATGGACTATTTGCTCTATCAACAAAATTACTTGCTCAAATCAGCGTTATGAATCAGAGACCCTGTTCGGAGGACACACCCTAAGCTGGGCCTAATCCTTGCCAAATGGACCGGTGATTAGCTTAACTAAGGACTTTTTGGTCCCTGCCAGCACGCGGGCTCTGCATTTTAAACAGAGGAGCATTCATTGGATTTGTGCATTAATCAAGCTTCTGCCACCATCCCCTTACAATAACATGCATCCATACAAGAAAATAGATGGCAATGTTTTTATCTATTGCGGTTGATGTAATTAATGTGTTGGACCCTTAATTGCTGTACATGCAAACAATTCCGCGTATCCCTTTGTCGCTTCAGTGGAGATGTTGTTATCCTTCTTTGCAAATATTGCTGCTATAAATTATTTTACTGAAGATCTAAGAGCCGAGACCCGACATGCACTTTATAGCTCCTGTGATTCACAATGAGACGCACAGCAAAAGCATCACCTTTAAAGAAAGCACAAATGGGGCGAGTAAAATATGAGCGTGCCCACAGGGTCCTCTTTTCTGCTCAATGTATTTATTCCAATATTTGCAGATGAGTGAAACCAGTTAAGTGCTGTGGCAATTGCTTATTTCCCTTTGTCAGGATGATGAATGTGGGCGCACCTATCGGACTGTGCAGGGGTTCCAGTGTCCTTTGACAATGAAGGATTGTCCATTTGTGCCGTGGACAGAGCACATCAAAAAGGGTGGATAAAGCCCTGCAGGAAAGCAATAACAAACATTGCCTTGTTACTGTCACTGTTTATGATATAGGGATTTTAACACCTGGACATTTTCAAACCCTATACCAAAGACCGAAGCCTCATTTATATAGACTTGTGTTTTCTCGGTGTCTTCACAAGAGGTGAAAAAAGGTCTACTGAAGACCAGTTTCATACTCAACATATAGTGGAGAACTTTTGGATTATAATCTTGCATGAATATAAAAAGACGTAGTTTAACTTTTAACATTGTTTTTTTTTTTCTGTCCAATGTTTTGTCTCATTACCATAGGCAGACTATAATGTATAATATTTTGTAATAGAAGAAATCACCCGCCATCTCCAAAGAACACTTGACCGGTTCAATTCTTAATATACCTTCAGACTCATGAAGCGCCCCCCAAGTAGTTTTGCTATTAGGGGTCACTAACACTAGTCAGCGATTATTTTCTATTGTATATTGAGACATTTTAGATTTTTTAACCTAAAGTGGAAATATGGCAACTAAAGGCGTCTACGTAGAGAATATTAACACAAAGTGTATTGTTGTGGAACATCAGAACCTGCGTTTTGTTTTTTGACATTTGATTTAATAACGCCGCTCTCTAATAAAAAAAGTTGTGTGTGTTTTAGAGTCTGTGAAGTCCAGATAACAATAACAATGTTTTATAGTGGACTATAGCCCTACAGTCCATACAAACCAATGCACATGTAGTTTTGCTGTTGAGGTGAGTATGGGCGAGAGAGGAGATGGTTCTGTTGTTAGTGTTGAGATGGTGAGTGAGGTGGCTTTTAAAATTGGATGGTAAAATAAGGATGACAATTTGGCTCTTAACATTTTCATATTTTTCCTACCAGAGATAACAGATAATGCCTGTCACAAACAGGATCTTCGACTATTTTGAAGTTTTAAAGCCGTAACTAGTGTCAACTACCAGACACGGCGCATAACCCCCTTTCAGAAGTGCTCATTTGCTGTGACATTTAAAAGCGACAAGCATGGCCCCTTCTTGTCATCTCAAGTGTCCTTTCGCCGTCTAGACACTGCACAAACATCCATGTTTTGGGTTGGTCTGATGAGGCTTCTCTGTTATAAAGAATGTACGCTGGTATGAAAGTGTTGGTGGTGGGAGAGGCTGTGAGTGGCTGCGCCCCACACAAAGTGACTCCACTTTCATGGTCCTTGCTGGAGCTCAGCCAAGCCTGACCTGTCACTGAGGCGGTTAACTGGGCCGCTTAACTGTTTGGCAGGGGAATACACACGGGGTACACTTACTGATGAGAGGAATCGGGGCCTTCTGTGCACTTCAAAGCACACGCTGAAGTAAGGAAGTACACCTGCATCCGCTGCTGTTTGTGTAGAATAGAAAATGAGATGGAAAGGCTGTATTTAATTTTAATTGATTTGAGTCAAATTGAATGAACTTTGATTTTCTCTTCAACAATGGAGATTTTACAAGGAAAAGTCAAGGCTTTACTTAACACCTCCTTCACAGAGGTGTTAATTGGATTATCACTTTATGAGTTCTGAGCTCTGGAGAGGGAGAAAGACCATATATAGCTACCGAAAGGTGCAAAAAAAACAAAACTCAAGGTGTTTTTACTTTGTGATTACTACACTTTTTGTTGTTCTCAAAGTCTGTTTTGTGAACACAAATGTTCTTTTACTAAGTTAATTTCATGATCACCACTACACCAGTTTGTTACTTCCAAAGAGACAGCCCACAGATTCACTGCGCTGACATTGAGCACACTTGTCATTCAGAATTGACAGGACTCTCCTTAGCTGTCATAATGGATTGAGGACTACAATATGTCTTTGCGCGACTGCAGTATCTGAAGTTGTAAACATAGCTAGAGGAGAAGGAGAGGGGGAGAGTTGAGAATGGGATGGTTTGACGGCGTGCGGGGATTAGTAGAACCTAGGCCCAGATGGCTGTGGGAGGCTGACGTCCTCGCAGCGCTGCAGAGGACTGTCCTTGCCAGCTCAAAAAACAATCGGGCATGTTCGCCTGGCAAACAGGATACCTCCAAACGGTTGGATTTGGGGAAACAGATGCAATAAAATGCTCCGAAATGTCACCAGAACAGATCGCTAAAATTCAACATGGCCCCTCCGGAGTGTTGCTTTACCCGCGACACAAGACACACACTGCTAGTAATATTTGAACATGCAATAAACAGGAGTGAAAAAGTTGACTGCATTTTGTGTTATGTGTTTAATCTGAAAATGGATTTATGTTATCTTGGTCAAATCAGCCTGTCCGTCCATGAGAGTGGAGCTCCTTCATTCTTCTTTTTCCCTCTGGGTTTTTTGAAGTTTTTCCTTCCCAAGAAGAATGGTCTTAGCTCTAAAGACAGGAAATGCTCTGAGAGAATTATCCGTTTGCTTATTTCCTGTGAATCTTGATTAATCTATTTGTCTTTTATTGATCTAATCTAATCTATTTGTCTCATTGTTGAATTGACAACAACAAAGCCTGGGAGCCAATGGCTGTCGTAGTTTTGGGCTCTACAAAAATAAATATATCTGAATTTGTAATATTGTTGAGCGTGGCTGCAGTAAAGGTGTTTTTTTCTACTACCAGTTGTGGGTAAATTTGATTTTAAACTACTGCCTCGAATGTTGAAATAGTGTATGGTAATTTAGTTGAGAGAATCTTTATAGCTGTTTGTGTTACCCCCCCCCCCCAGTATCCCAGTATTAAAATCCACTTTTCTGCACATATGTATTCATAAAGTATCATCTTTTTGAAGCTTGAATACAACTCCAACTGATTCTTTAGCACAATGGGAAGGCCATACAAAATTGAAGACTTCCAGGGTGGAGGAAATATTGCAGCACCCATAACTGCAGTGTAGCCTTCTAGGGGTTGTCAGCCTCCCACTGTGTGCTTCAGTTTGATCTAGGCTTCTGAATTGTGCTGTGGATCTCCGGCAAATCTGTATAGCCCTCCATTTTCCTGCTTGGCTTGACATGTGTCCTCGATGTGACAAGCCTGTACCGTAAGCAATGAACTCCATTCTTCATCTTCAGGCTTTTTTTTCCTACCTTTTCTACTCGTTTGGTGAAAGTTGACCTTCAATTGGTTGCATCCACCGCATTTTAGAATCTGTTTATAGGAAGAAATATGCAAACAGAAAATCAACAAATCTTACGATCATTTGTCAGGGAATAATTCTTTTGTAGCTGAATAATGACACCAGATTTAGAAGGTAACAGCCGCTAATTCTCTCTAATATCCTCACTTTTCACTTCAGATTTATAGTTTAGCGCTTTCCTCCTTGATTCTGCAGAAATGTTATTGCTTTCCTTCCTTTTTACTTGCCATGTTTGTTGTGACACAGAACAGAGCATTAGCATCTCTCATTTGTTGAGCTAAGAAATCGTGGGAGATGGTTTCAGATCATAACGACTTTCTGAGGTAAATGCATGGTCTAGGCTGGCCAAGCACATGTTTAATTTTTAGCATTTCAGTGAATAAAACAGTGTTGGTAATACCGTGACCACCAGCAGAGTCTTGTTTTGACTACTTAATCATGAGCATAGTGTTCCAATATTGAACTGATGTGAATACAGTAAGGAGCCTGTAGCATGTTGTGTTCATTGGATACAGTGTCTAGATTTATCACGCGCAGACTCCAGAATCATTGAGCCCTCCGTGTGACATGTGACTGTGGAAAGACGGAACGGCTTCTTTACTTTGTTTAGCAGCGGTTGATGCAATTAACAAGAATTATATTACTGATAATTGAGTACTAATTGAACGTGTCCCCTATTCCCACATCACTTTGACCTTCACTACACTCTATCTCTTTGCACATTGTCATCTCGGGTAACTTCTTTTCCTTGAGCTGCCAAATACTTGCTGTCCTTGCATTTCATTTACTGTCGGTGTTGTATTTGACAAGGAAACGTTTTGTTTTATAACTGCAAAATGGTAAATGGTCACATTTATATAGCGCTTTTTCTACCATCAAAGCGCTTTACATGAATGAACAAGTCACACATTCACACACGCAATCTCGCACCAGTTGTTCGCAGACACTGGGGGCAAGGCGGGTTAAGTGCCTTGCCCAAGGACACATCGGCAGTTTTCACCTGAGGCAGCCGCGATCGCAACAACGACCACCAGATCAGAAGACGAGCACTCTACAACTGAGCTACTGCCACCCTGCCTTTTTCTCTTTGTGTGTTCATACGGTGCTTGATTCATAGATTTCACGATAATAATTATGATGCAGAAATAATAAACCATATGTGAGTCGCTCTGAAGGTCACATGGTAAATCAAAAACAGATTAAAAGAATCTCTTAAAAGAATTGCAAGCTCAAGACTCATTTTAGCGTCCACTTTAATCAGCTGACAGCATAACGGCAAGTGTTTTATGAATATTAAAAGAATACATTATGCTGTTGTCTGCTTATTTCAATGTTTTGGATTGCAATATTGATCTAAGACAACTTAATGAAAGAAACAAGTCTGCTAGTCTCTTTATGCAACATCCCTATAAACGACCATAAACGTCCCATAAAAGTTTATCACCGATTTTGATTTTATTTTATGGAGAATGAAGTAAACAGCACAGGGCGTGTTACGAAGAACAAGACATTTCAGAGAAATGCAGGAGAATAAAGTTTTCTCAACAAGCAGGATTCATTAAATACAGCTTCCAATGCATGAGGAGGTCGATTTTCCATTATATGTCCTCTTTAAATAAGGTTATTTGAAATGTATGTTCGTGCCACATTAAAGCGTGACTTTTTGTCTTTCACACACCCTTTATTTTGAAAATCCTGTTCATTTTTTCCCATTAAGCAAAATTTATTCCGACACAGTTAATGTGTGTAAGAAAAATCAATAATGTGAATTAATCCAGAGATTACTCTGTTGTAGAGCTGAGAACGATTTTCTGTATATAAATTAGTTCTTGTTGAGGCGCAGTCAATGCCTGGAATTGAAATAAACAGCTTGCCAAACTTACATGTCTGAGTGTTATAAACAAGGAGAAATAGAGTGAGATACACAGCCTTTGTTTGTCGATGTTACGTGAAAGATGACCTCTTTGTGTGTGAGTGGCTTTCTGTTCCATGACCGTGAAAGTGTTGTAAAGTGAGACTACACTACCAAAGTAAAGACTCTGAAGTCAGGATCAGCACTTGCAGCTGTGGAGAGTTCAGCTTCACCTTCAAATGACTGTACAAGATTTAGGCATATTTAAAGTGGGACTAAACTTTGCTTTTTCTGAACTGTGTACATGTTTTTAAAGCATTATTTAGGCCTTTTAAACTAGGTTAATTTACAGCTTTTAGGTCTAAAATAGTCCAGATAAAGCTACGTCTTCATGGAGACAATCAGATGCGTACTCTTCGTGAGGTGATAACTACATAATGGGTTGGAGTGAAAAGGTTATATTTCCATTATGAATATAGAATTAAAATTGAGCATTTGTATACACTCATACATACACTGTATATTCAACAAGCAAATCAAATATTTGAATGACTTTCTTGTTTGTTCACATTGTTATGGTTGTAAAGTATGGATTTTGTCCATTTTGTTTTATGAATATGACATTTTCCTTGCATGATCATGGTGTGCAACAAACGGAAAAGTTGTGGGGTATGGGGGTATTTTCCAAGGGGTCACTTTTCTGAGGGCTGATACTGTTTCTAGTTTTGTTATAGATGAGATGGGACTTGTACGTTTACACAAAAGGGTTTTTACTATAAGCGAGAGAAGGGATTAGCTATTGTTTCTGGCTAGGTATAGCTCGGTATAGTGATGGATTTTAAACAATACTTCTTTGATTTTGTATTGAATGTACAACCTCTCACCAAACAACCGCGCTGCCTTCTTGTGTGTTAAATTGCTGCCAGTGTCTCTAACAGTAGGTGTGGGTTTCACTGTTAGTTCTGGGTGGATTATAGCTGGAGGGCTTCAGATGTGTCCCACCGGCCGCAGTCAACAGGATTATTTTAGGGATTAAAAGCGGGCTGCTCCGTACCTGAGTTGTACTGCTCTACGGTCTGGCCTCATTTTCTTCCCTGCCCCAAACCCAAACACACGCCTCTGTTCAAATAGAGAGCACGGCTTTATTTTCGTCCGGATAATACAGTCCATCTCAAGCACTCCAAGCTCTTATCTTTCAACGTCTTAATGTTTTATCTGAGGCTTGGACTTCAGGGGTAAGTTTGTTTGGCTCAATGTTGAAGTGATTACATAAACATACCTGGATACCATTTTCTATTGCTTAGGCTTAGGCAATCTACATTTCTTGATTTGTATATATTTTGCATTTAAGGTGAGTTTATTTACCTGTCACCAGAGGCGGAGCCAGACAATCTAAACATCCGGGGCTTAGCCCAAAAAGAAAGGGGGGGTTCATTCTGGCCAATATGATGTGGTATTAGTGCAGTTACATACAGTAATCCTCCAAAGGCAAAGATAGCCTTCTGAGAGAGCTCCTCCCTCCAAAAAACGTTGAACAGAACAGAACAGGTGACATTTAGTATTCAAGAAATTGTACATCTTGGTGTTCTTTAAAACAATCAGTGACAAAACAAATATGAAAATCATGCCCTTGACAGGGCCCGAACTCAAATCTCTAAGGTCCACAGACTGATGCTCTGCAGTCTAGGCTAGTCAGCCTTGAAAAATGAGGCCAATCTTACTTTTAGTAGACACCTTCCTCAGTGAGCTGTTTGTCCTGTAGTTTCTCTGCTTTAGCTTTGTGGATGAATAAAACCTCTGAGCCACTGCTTCACCGACAACCACAATGAATTCATGGTTTGAACGATCATGTGCTGTTGTTGTCTATTCTACGTTAGATAAACTTTGTTTTTCAGCACATGTTCTGAATGTCTCTTTTTTCCAGTCGATCTGCTCATGTGTCCTTCACTTTTTGCAAAACCTCAGTTAAATGATGTAGAAAAGGCCAAATTGGTCAGATTGCATGAGGTGCTGTAAACACCGCGCACTTTCTACGCTCCCGCCCACTTTCTACATGCAGCCAATCATACATCAGTTCAACAAAAATAACCAATGAAACGGGGTAAAGAGAATTGAAGCCACTGCTGAATTCGAACACTTGTCCCCTGTGTCCCAACCTAACACTCTACCTGTTACGCTATTCACTTAGTGATGTCATAATGCATTTTTTCAAAATTAAATGATCCGGGGCTTTTGGACAAAGATCCGGGGCTCAAGCCCCAAAGCCAGGGCCTGGCTCCGCCCATGCCTGTCACAAAGATATTATACACATAGATATCAACACTTTTGTTTTTGTTCAACACTACTGTCTATTGTAAAATGTGTTTAAACATTCAAATCAATATTACCCCTTATTCTGACTATTGAGTTTGACTTTTTGTATCATGACAACCCTTGCAGCAGCTCATGGAAAACAAAAAGTTCTTACCTGGGAATCAAACTTTGGGCACTTCTAACTGTTCTGCCACTCCTCTGAATTGCCCTGTTCTGCGCTTGTATCAGACATGACCAGAAAGCACCAATAATATTTAGTCTAGTGTGCCACTTAATGTAAAAAACATGACCCTTTTGTCAGCTCTTGAAAGATTCCAGATTGCTGTCGTGACACTCTTTTCTTCCCACCTGTTTCAGTTGTTCTCGAGGCGCACAATCACAGCAGCAATTTTATAAGAATAAAAAAAATGAACTCAAATTAAGCTGTTTTTTTATATTTTGAGCTCACTGTGATTCATCAAGCGCAGAGCTGTGTCGAGTGCAGAAAGTCGATGGAAGAGTTGGCAAAAGTAATTGATTTAGGCGGGCAGCTTGGTATTGCCAGCTCTGGTTTTCTGTAAAATGACACAATCAAACGGAAACATCTGTCGTACGACCCTAGTCACTATATTCCTCTCTTGTATATGATGATGGCGCTTCTATTACACACACTCGCTCTTCAAAACACACTCTTCATCCAGTGGGTTAAATGGGCATTGTTAGCAGTCACACAAAGGCATTGTCTTTTAGCAGGTGTTGTACTACAGTGATTATAGTTATTTTCACATCGAGACCATTTTAACCAGGGCTGGAATGGCCAATATCCCGGCAGTTCATTGTAGTATTTAAACACCTCTAATAGACTGAGTATTTTTTTTTAATGCTGGCAAAAAGTAGCACAGTCTAGCTATTGTTGTCCATCGGTGTTTCCCATTATTAGAGGAGGCTTTTTGTGGTCCCTCTTAGTCTAATTATTGCAACCCATAGTCTAAAAACAAAATGAACACAGCATTGCTCAATTGAAATGATGCTTGTGCTTCTAGGGTTGTTATGAACATATAGAAGTTACTTGAATTAATCTTGAATCACTGCTCACTTCTTTGGTCTGTAGAAGCAATAAGTGACATCTATACTCTGTAAATTGTATTAAATAAAATTATGCGGCTTTTTAAGAGAGGAAAAATGTTTGCCCCGCAGTTGTAAAGAAGTTTAAATGTAGTTAGCGCCCTGTAGTGATTTATAAACCCTCATGCGGAGCTCCTTTTTTAATTTTTGCTTCATTTTGAGCTCTTTG
The DNA here is from genome assembly GCF_026437365.1 of Eucyclogobius newberryi. Lineage (NCBI taxonomy): Eukaryota > Metazoa > Chordata > Actinopteri > Gobiiformes > Gobiidae > Eucyclogobius > Eucyclogobius newberryi. Next base: position 29,548,978 of record NW_027316532.1, on the reverse strand, counting down.
TGTATTCTCATTTTTTCATGTGAATTTATTTATTTGATTTATTTATCTTGTAAAAAATGGGGAGAACAAATCACAAAATAGCTGTTAAATACTCTTTTGGTGCTCCTAAACCTGGATAAATGGCATTTGTGTAAAAGCATTTGCAAATTGAGAGTTAAAGGAGACATATTATGCTTTTTCTAGAGCTTAATATTAAACCACAATATAAGTAGAGCAACATTTACATTCAGTTAATTGTAAAATGCATTGTTGATCTAAAATGTCTTTGTAATAGAATTTGGTCCGTTAACATCCTGTTTACTGAAATTTGTTTAACCCAATATGTGGGATTATTTATAAAATAATCCCAACTAAGTACATCAATCAAAAAATAACTTTAAGGAACACCACCAAAAGCTCATAAAAGTAAAGTATGCATTGTCCCATGTCCCCTTTAACTTAACTTTATGCTGTGACCCAGTTCTTCCCAGGTTTACCTTTCCTCTGACACAGAATGTCAAATCAATGCCCGTATTTTGAAGTTTTTTTATGGGGTGAAAGGCTTCAATTGTTAGAGCAGTTCAGTCCGTCTTAACATCAGATGCCAATAATGGATTGTTCACATTTAAACACCAAATGAGTTCAATATCCCTTTACATAACAGTAATATTATGTAATCCCTGAATTCCGAGATACTTTGCTCTGTGTTGACATTTGTATCAGAAAGACCATTTGTTAATTTAATAATAGTCTGTATGGTCTTTGTAATTCATAATGTCATGTTACATCTTAGGATTTTAGACAGAGACTTTAAAATGTATTACATGATGAAAACTAAAATGATGGTTAGGCCTTGTCCTTGGTCATCATGGCTCAGTAAATCTATTAATTATCACTTTTTGTAGACCCCCTCATGGTTTGTCTGGTGCAGAGGGGCTGTTGGAGCTTTATGTTGGCAACAGGAAGCAGAGTCTTGGTGGGTTGAGAGAGAAACAACCTTGATGAAATCCCTGCCCACCTACAGTGTTAAGAGATTAATGCTGCTTTGACTAAACTGGACAAGGGCATGCAATGACCAAGGTGATGACTTCATTTACTTTTATTATATTCGTCTCTAAAGTGTGTGCGTGCGTGTAAGACAGTTTTGATTTTGTTGAAATGTGGAACTGTCTGTAATTCAGGTGGTTAGCAGCTAGTATTCTCTGATAAAAGGATTCTGATAAGAGTGAGTCATAAGTGCACACTCAATTAGCTGAGGACTATACGATTATTGACTCTCAAGTGAGCCACCAAGACCTGCAATTACTCAAATCATGTATTTTAATGTTTGTTTTCATTTGTTTTGGAGATGGTTTCAAAAAAGTTCCACTCACAATCTAGAGATGTCGGAGATGATGCTGTTCTTATTTTCACTTTGCTAACTTTATTTCAGAGCTAAAACGTTTACACTTTTGTTTTATGTGGAGAGCAAACACTGCGGTCAGCTCTGCCAAAATAGGTGTACTTCGAACTTACTAAGAATACAAATGTAAAAATGGCAAACAAGAAAACAAGTGGCACAGCAGCTGTGCCTTGAAAGAGTACCTTTTGCTGCTTTAGTCATCAGAATAATAATGTTCTACACACAACCTGCCCTACTTTCATAATGTAGACCACCTTGGAAAATCCCCGCCTTCCAACGTTTCATAAACACTTTATTTTATCAAGCCTGACATAATGACCACAGGCAGGTGGCATAAAAAACTGTATTTTCATCACCTATAAGTGCACGCTGCTGTCAGTGCTGAATGTGTAGAGCCAAGGCGTCTGGTGGAAGCATCATAAACATGCAGCTCTCGAGGAGTGTTCCCGCTCTGCTATGGCTGGCTGATCATTCAAGCAGCTGCTTTTATTGTACTTTAATAACAGTCTTTAAACAAACTTGATTTAATACATATTTACAAATTACTGGTGTGAAACTGTGATTATTTTGAAAAAAATATTTCACTTCAATTTGTAATAAATGTGTGTTTTGTCAAATTAATAGCTATTCTTGTATTTTAAATAAATTGACTATACCAATACAAACATTTAAATTGGGCACAGTACAAAAATATAGTGGTATATATTATACGTTAGATACACAAAAAAAGTGGCCACTTGTATTCAACAACTCAATCAAATACAGTAGGTATGAGCCTTCTACTGGATAACTGCTGCATGTGATGATCTTTCAGCTGCAACACAGTATTTAAACCCAACTGATGCAGTGAGTTGCTTCTCATTTCTGAAACAACCATGTGGAGAGACAGATCCCGTGGTCATGGAAAATATTTCAATGTGTTAGAGAAGGGTCGAATCATTGACATCAAGCAGAGAAAAGTAGAAGCTAATCTACTACAGATCTGACCCCAGTGAGAGTCTGTGGGATGTGCAGATGATGACTTTTAGCTCTTAAAACTGTAAGAAGCCTAGAGCTGCTCAAGGCGTCCGCAGTAAGCCCAGCCTCGGGCCTCCAGCGCTTGGCTCAGGTGGGCCATGGGCTGAGTCAAAGGCAGGTCTTACACATTCTCCTCCCTGTTTTGCTACATTCATTTCCATTGTGTGCTTCAAGACCATTGTCCTTGGCTAGCTCGGGCTGACAGGCACTTTCTTGGCAAACAGGGGATGGAGCTTTGTGACTAGTGCCAGACTGATTTCCTCGGTGACTTCAGTACTGATGCTGGCAGTTTGCGCGGCATGTTGACAACAGCTAAAGAGCCAAACTTGATTGCTTCTTTTCGCAGTCATTATTACAGGGTTTGTCACAGTTTATGATGTGATTTCCTTAGCACAATTACAACTGGAGAAATGCATAAAGCAAGCCTTCGGACTGTTGGAAGCAGAGTTGGTAATTTTCTGCTTGCATATGTTTCCAGACTAAGTAGCAGAGAAGAAGGACACCCACGCAGCAACGAAAACTGTTTATTTTCGCACTGGTAAATATTAAAATAGTAGACATTGCAGGCAGAGAGAAAGAAAAAAACTGGGGATCTTGTCTGTAAATGTTTTATATTGTACAACATTGTGGTGGAAGTGATTAACTGACTGGCAAGGAATTCAAATATTTAGTGTGCCTATTTTAAAATGGTAAATATTTAGCATTAAAGTTCGATTGTGGGTCTTCATGGCTTATTGCCTTATTACTGCCGCACCAAATAAGACCACTTTTCCTCAAGCCTTTCATGTTCTAACTGAAACTCTTTCTATTTTAGGTGCTACCTGTTAGATGGGATCTCTAAAGGAGCATGGCTGAACCGCTCCAGCATCATATTCGCAGGAAACGATAAGTGGTCCGTGGATCCTCGAGTGTCCATCGTGTCGAGTCCAGGCGACAAACATGAGTACAGCCTGCAGATACAGAAGGTGGATATAACCGACGACGGACAGTACACGTGCTCCGTTCAGAGCGAGCGCAACCCACGGCCAAAGCTCCTCAGCCTCATTGTAAAAGGTAAGGACGAACTCACACTGCTCTAAGATGAGAGTCCTTCAAAAGAGTTTCTCCTCCGAACTCAAAGTCATCAATAAGCACTTTTCTGGAGACCCTGGAACAGTCTCCAACCACCCAACTGACAGAAAATAGGCCTGATACAAGTTTACTGCTCAATCGCAACTAATATGGCAATCAAATAACCGTTATGAAAACTCCATCATATTCTCCATCATGGTGTAATCAAGTGGCAGCATTTTAGCTTCATCTGGGTGAAATTTGGTTTAGAAAGAAACAAAAACAAGTCACTGGCATTTCGCTATCTTAACAACTACTGTAATTAATTATTCAAAATAATATTTGCTATATTAAATTATTACCAACCTAATTGTTACAGCCACGGTTTGCAATTGATTGCAGTCAAATTTGCAGGTCCGCCATTCAAATAACACAAACATTTGGAATCCATTGTAGTATTCTATATTTTGTTGATACAATTAGGTTGGTTTAAGCCCTCATTTTTCCAGGAGTTTTCCATTGTAGAAAATATTTAGTTGTGGTCAAGTCAGACTACAACAGAAAATACTTTTTTCTATAAACTAGCACATAGTTAAAAAAGAATACTAAACTAAAAACTGTCCTTTATCTGCATTCTGTAAACACAATTGTCAGTGTTTTCTACTTGCACTGCAGTTACAAAAGTACTGCTCAAAGTTTTCTTGTTTTAAAACAATTTAGCATGTGTACAACAATTTAGCATGTGTACAACAGTTGAAGCATCTTTTATTCAACCATATGCCACGTCCCCTGGAGATTTCCATCTAAAGTGAATCCCACCGTGTTTTGCAAATGCCTATGCTTTAGACTGATGATTTGAATGAACATTAGCGTCAACTGTATTTTTTACGGTACCAGTATTAAAAAGCAAAATCTCATCTCGATCAAAAGGTCCTCGTTCTGCTGGATTGAGAGGCTTTTTCAACAAAGAAAACTAATTGACTTTTAATTGGTACTTCTAATAATAAGGTCATGTCTGAGTTTGTGTGCTGATTTTGCTAACAGAGAAAACAGCTGTAGTAAAATCCATCTCGCAAATGTCATGCTCTATTTGTGCACCAAGGCTACATGTTCACGCTGTAGTCCACCTGCCCCCCTGAATATTTATGAGCGTCTAAGGTTATTAGTTAGGCTGTCATAGGTAAGCAAAATTTGTTACATTCCCTCCTTTCTTTCTAATTTTATATTGCCACACGCTGCGATATCTTTCTCTTGTCGTCCACGTAAACAGGACTCAGCAGAATCTCAAGTGCCTGAGCCAAATTAATCTCAATCCGCTGTCAAGACAAACCAATTCCTGGATTATTCTGGCCAAACATTTGATGAAGGATCGAGGCATTTGATAATGAGGAGGCTAAAACTGTAGACAGGTCTTTGCAAACTCAGCCAGGCAAGTCCCATTGTAACACAAGTTTTCAAGAATGATAAGACAAACTAAAAAGACACAAAAACTCTGGTATTGCTTTGTTTCTGGTATGGCATAACACTTGTATAGCTAGAATTGATTTAATTACCGGTTTTACCTTGATAAACATACATTCTTATTGTGAACGGTGGTGCCTCTCCATAGATCTGACGTGCTTTGGAATAAACAGTGGAACAATCATTAATTTATTCATTCATTCATGCCAATAATAATATTTCCGGGAGGACAAACAGGTGATGGACGATCCAAGCCTATATTCTTTTTTTTTTTTTATCTTATAGCAGATTTTAATTGTTTTACTTTTTGACTTATATAGGTTGTTTTATCATTGTTCATTGTTTTATGTTGCACCATTTCACCAAAGCAAGTTCCTATTTTTGTGAATTCTGTTCATTGACAATGGCAATAAAAAAGTCATAAAACCATTTGAAAACAAACAAAAAACAGTTGCTGTACCAGTGCTTGTGAAAATATTAATACAATAAACAAATATTTGCTAAAAACAATACAAAACATATTTTAATAGAATAAGAGAATAAAAGTGGGATGAATGCATTTTCAATCGCTTTGGCACAGTTTCTGAAACCTTTCATAAATCTAGCAGAACCATAGCACACTTTGCAAAATAATTAATTTAATTGGCAAAACACAAGTTTGAAGAATTCCACTTTGTGAACAAAACGGCTCACAGACACAGCCCAGAGAAAGCTACACAATGTAACAAAAATATTTGTGTTTTTAGGTGGACAGACTGTGACTAATGTCACATTCATGTATGTGCATATAACTGATGTAAATAGAGTGTTTATTTTACCATCATTATTATTATTATTATTATTAGTATTATTTTGTCTGACGCTAGCTGTTTTTATTTTATTTTATTTTATCTTTATTTTTCCCCTCCATTCCTTATTAAGAAATGAGATGTTCTCTCTATAAGAGTTTTGTTTACAAGAGTTCTTCTATTAAGAGTTTTTTTTTAAACTTCCTATAAGTTATCTGTCCTTTTCCTCTGTATCTACTGCGTTGCAACAATGACATTTCCCCATGTGTGGACAATAAAGGAATATCTTATCTTATCTTAAGAATGTGTTACAATTGTAGTCTGTTTTTTAGGTTTTGCAAAAAGAGTTTTGTAATTTTTAATTTGTTAAAGGTTGAATGGAAGATTTTTTCTGCCCAAATCTAGTCTTATTTCCTCGTGGCGTGGACTGCCGATTAGTCCTGCCACGTATCAATCATAAAACGCACCTACTGCTCACCTGCAGACGTGTGCGGCTCGTCCCCACGTTTTCGCGTGTCTAAGCGCATTGATCTATCATAATATAGTTCCCTCAGTGTACGGGACAAAATGAGGACGGAGAAAGACTGTAGATGAGAGATGCGATGCGATCCGTCGCAGTAATAAACAAACGCACGTGTGTGTTGTATCAGTCCGCACGGGGGAGTGCGCATGCGCACTTCCGCCTGCGTTTTCAAATTGCCAAAAAATCGTCCATTGCGCCTTTAAGTTAAGGGTTGAAAATGGATAAACGGTTGTGCCAATATAAGCAGTGTTTGATCACTGAGTGGAAAGTTTTGGAATTTTTGCCCAAATTTAGACAATAGTGTCAAAGCGATTGAAAAAAACAAACTGTAAAATAATTCAATGTTGGTTCCACATCGTTCTGGACTAACTGTGAGCATGAAAGTATGATCCTCTAATAATGGTGTGTCCTTGACTTTTTACCGCACAAAAGTCAGAAGAGTGATCCATTCTCTACAGCCAGCAAGCTTACTCAGTCCACAATTCACTCACATGTTCATTAATGTGGAGACATTGGTTCAAGTGAATACTATAATTTGAACCAAAAGCCTCTTTGCCAGATGGAACATATGGAGTGAACCAAAATATGTGAGATTATTTCAATTTGTTTGTTTGGTAAAAACTATAAAGCCATGTGTTATTGGCAAAGTGCTGCTACACTCACATTTGTCCTGCCAGAACCAGAATAATTTCATACACTTAATCACACTCCATCTTGACCACAGAATATGAAGTATCGGAAATGAATGGAAACAGCTTCAGCCAGGGACAAATGCTCAATTCAATCTCAAGGATGGCTTTGGTTAGCGCCCGCAGACTAAAAATATGTCAACACTTGTTCCATTGCTGAAGTCAAATATGTTGTTGTATTTTCTTTAGCATGTGTGGTGCATGAGCTGTAATAATAATGTAAAATGTATTTGGAATATATTTGATGATAGGGATGTGGCAGGGCTCAATAGTTTTCAGTGCATTCTTCGATGTATTACAAGTAGGCTAAATGGATTAACCATCAATGTTAGATGTGTTGAGACGGTAGGCCAACAATAATGCTCTTTCCCTAGCCTACAGGCAGTTCTCTGATACATTACCATAGCACATTAAAATAGCCTTGGCAAACGATTTATCCACAAGACACTTGATTTAGCTGGAGGAGGAAAGTGAAAAGCAATTCTCGTTGATCAGCCTCGATTTGTTGGTGCTGCATGGGACCTGTTCAGAAACATAGCAGCCAGGCTAAAAGCACACGCACTTCTGGAGTTCATTTTGTTATTTGAGATTCTCTTCACCGCCAGCTATAATCTGACAGCGTCTATCTCATCCTGCTGTACTTATAACAGTGAGTGGGTGCTGGGTGCTGATGTGGTCGGTGTGAACATAGCCTAAGTGCTTTTTGATTCATTGCGGCGGCGATGTGGGTTCTATTATGCGGGCAGACGCGTGGAGGTTGATTGCTCATTCAGAGTCTTTAGGAAAAGTAGCGTTGTTGAGTGAGACAAAGGTTTACTCAGCTGATGTCGGCGAGTGTCTCTGAGGTACTCGCTGAAGTAGGGATGATTTTCGCTGTTTGAACGGTAGGACAAACAAAAAATAGAAGAAAAATAAGGAAAAATATTGTTCTTTGTTTTGTTTTGCTGGTGGAGGGCACATCACCTGCTTGTGTCCATGCATGAAGATGTTATTGCTCTTAAAATGTTCTACAGTATGGTATTTAACCTACATATAGTTAGATACGATCGATACCATGTTGTGGAACATTGCACACCCAGCAATGGCATTTCTATGGAGACAAGAGGATGGCAGTTCCCTCACAAGAACACCTACATAGTGCACCTTTAAATACGTTTTACTCTTTGTGGCAAATCCAACTTCAGACATGTTCTGGTTTAAACTCGAATAGAGAAAAATGAAATATCTGATTCCGATTCTACATAGATTGAGCTAGACCAGCCGTATTGGACCAGTAGTAGCACCAAACCTAGGTCTAAACCAGGTCTTAAACAGGACCATACCATAATTCACGTGGCGCAGTTTGAGATTCACTGATCTAGATACCGTATGTGTGGAAAAGTAGCCTAAAGCGGCACTATATGTCAGTTTTTAGATGGCTGGTCTGAAACCTATTTTCCTGCATGGAAATGTTGATGATTTGCCTGTAATGTTCTGCAATATCCCATAAAACATAGCAATCTCCATGATACTAGCAGATGACTCCACCACACAAAGAGAAGCAAAGGAAAGGACGCATGTGACAGACTCTCCACCAGAAAAGTAGCGCGCCTATAGCACTATCCTGGTTTGGCATTATCATTTGATACACGTTTGTCTGCCTTTAACGTTCTAAGACTTCTTTAAGACTCAGTGACAGAAAATGCAGTCATCAGAGCCTCAGCGTCTGATGGAACTGTTTAAGTTGACTCTAAATGGAGCCATATCTCCACTCAGCAGGCAGTAATGGAAACTTCTTGACAATCGTGTTTGTGTCGAGGTGGTATTTTGTGTAGAACATTCTGTGCTAGCGATCCAGCCTGTTTTTTTTTTAGGTCATGGGCACCGCACACTGCTGGACATATGGCTCCATTTAAACTCAAACTAATGTGCCAGAGAACAGCTGTTTCCCTTTTGATTACCTGGAATTCCTCATACACGTGATACAGATTGGACAAGTTTGGCAACTCATGAATAATTGTAAATTGGATTTGCAGACTTTTGGCTACACGGTGTGTTTCAAATTTATCTGTAGTGAAATATTGGCTACTGCTATATCCAAGTTACAAGAATACTGTAGTGCACTTTGTAAAAATTTTTACCTTTTTTAACCTTCTTAAAATGTTGCTTTCAAAAATGTGTAGATTGCCTAAAAAAAAACTAATCTGTTCTAATCTGTAGGTTCCAGATAATATACATTTTGGGGTTGAGGTTGCTAAAAAACGATCTATACCAAACTAACGGATATAAAAATAGCATCAAGAGACAGATGGATATTCATTTGTGCAAGTACTGAAGAAAGGAACTTTTACTGAACTTTTGCTGAATAGTTTTATTAATAGCGCTTGATCTATATATATATCTATACTATTTTTTACTGTAGATCCCCATTAGCGCAGTCAAGCTGTTGCTTTTCTTCTTGAGGTAAATACTATGAGATATTTTATTGTTATTGAACTGCTATTATTTGGTGTTGTGTGTACTATGGTGTAAAAGTGTTCAAACTAATCAAACGTAGTATTGATCATGTCATTTCTTCGGAACAATTTCTGATTTTCATAAATGGTACCCTTCATTTGTATTCTCCATCTAGAAGACTTTTATTTCACCATTTATTTGTTTAAAAATGTATTGTTTGACTTGTTTACTAGTTGAAAACATATTTGCTGACTACTCAACTACTACATTTCTTGCAGCTTTACATCATTTTGGTAACCGCATACATGCATTAGTATAGTTCTGGTTAATTCTCATAATTCAACTTTAAAAACCAAAAGGAAAGTCCACGTGAGACAGTTTCAAATCTAATTACCTCTGCGTTGGTGCACATTCGTTACACTTTCCATCGCTCAGTTTTCGCCTGATGATTATGTCATCTGAATCTGCTACTGAGTCATCAACAAATGGGTGTGCGGCCGCGGAGCCGGAGCTGTGAGCCGCAGCAAAGGAATCCGTGCCCAAATACTGATGAGTCAGGACAGGCAACTCAAACTAGTTTAGAAAATAGATAAAAAATCTCTTCAGCTGCTCCCATTCTTTTTTTTTCTAGCTTTTTTTCTTTTTTTGCAATGTCAATGTTACAGCAAATACGGCACCACCATAACTTACACCATATTGTGCCTATGTTTATTCGCTTTGTCAGGAAAGTGTATGCTGTGAATCATTATACCTGTCACGCTGCAGATTCTTGTGTACACGGTTTGGCCCACTCAAGGAGAACAGAGGGATTCCTTTACAGATGAGATGTAGCAGCAGAGCTAGGATGTCATGTTCCAGGGGCTTTGGGGAGCAGTGCTTTTTCATCTGCGCCAGAGGAGAGGGAAAAGAAACACCGAAACATACACACTTTAATCCTTCTCTCCCAGTCCAAGCATACAACATTTATTAATGCTGCTACACCAATGTTACAGTTGAAGTAAAAGGATTTCATGCCATTGGATTTGTTGGCACGTCTGCATTACTGGGTGGTGGAGAGTTATATGGAAAATGGGAGCAGAAAAGGATTAGGATACACTTGAAAATATATCTGCTGTGGTCATAACTCACGTCTTGTTTGAGTCAAAGTATTTATTTGCTTTTTTATTTGCTTTCTTTTCTTTTAGGCTGCATGCAAGACAACCACGTGGTACAGAAGGGAATACAATCCGTATGGGTTAAGTCCATTGACATAAAACATTTAAAATAAAAAATGATGTTCTAATGACAGTGGGAAGAAGTGAAACTTACAGAACTGAACAAAACAGAAATGAGCGCTGAGCTGTTGTGGCTACGCTAATACATATTAGCCTACTTGCAGACAGTTTTAACAAGCATCATTTCCAACTGATTTTATATTTTAGGATCAGACAGTGACTCACCTGCACATGAAGTCCGTGCTCTTGAAAGCTTTGAGAGCTTGTCCGATGCAGAGGGCTTGTGGACGAGGAATGTCTGCAAATGTTTGTTGTTGTTGTTGTTGCTTTAAGTGACGTCAGCGACTCGCCGCTGTAGATGAGGATCAAAGCCCATAACTTCTGTCTTCAGAAGTATCATCCTTTTCATTTTCAGTTTTTGTTTTGTTTTTCATGACTATCTAACAGTGGGTTTTGGCAACAGTGTGCTGTGATGTCTTCAACATAGCAGTCACAACAAATATTTCACGAAGCTGAAACCCATGAATAACTGTATCTGTAATTTCTAATAATGATACAATATTTGTTGCAAAGTATTATATTGCATAGTTTGATATTATAACTTTGTTATAGTATTCTCTGGCTGCATAATATGAATCTCTTGTTAGTGTCCTGGTCTTGACATACTCCATGGAATCCCATGCTAGTGCATTAAAAGGCAGACTGCTCCAGCCTTTACACCAGTCATTTAATCCCAGCATGACATTTATTCCCCTCGGAGCATGTGGCGCCTCAGCAAATTCTGAATTTGCTCACCATTTGAAATACCAAACAAGTTGACCCAATACAATATTAAAGAAGACATATTGGGGGTATTTAGTAGGAAACTATAAAATATGTTGAATATTACTTTACATTTTTTTCCATTCTAAACCACACTCTTGATCTAAAACAACTTAGTAATAGAAACAGGTCCACTGACTTCCTGTCCCCAAACTCAGGTGGGTTAGGGTTAATTGATAAGCCTTATCATATCATCTTCATAGAGTTATTTACGTGTAGGATTTTGACGAAAAATTGCTTCACGCGCTCTTATCTTTTGACTTAATACCGCTTTTTATATTTCATTTAATGCTATTTTGCCGTGTCGGCGGTACTTTATAAAAAAAAAAAAAGATTATAATAATAAATTTTATTTATATTGTAGAAATCAATCATCTAAGTGCGGTGGATCCGTAAACCAAGTAATAAAATAACTGTGGCCTTAAGGCAAATATCCCTACAGGGACAATAAAGTGTATCTTTCCCTTATGCATTTGACCCATTGAGGAATGCCGCTTGGGTTCCTTAGGAGTCAGGGATCCATCTCAAGGTCTAGGCTTGGTCAGGATTGTGCATGTTTTGGGTAAATAAGTATAAGGGGTAGGTGAATACAGGTATCTTCTGAGCAATAAAACCTTGAATGCAGGACAACACAGTATTACCCAAACATGCAGAAATCAATCAAAATAAAACAGAGTGAACTAATGATGAGGGAACACTGTTATAATAATTATGGTTAGAAATTAATAAGGTTGATTTGACCCTTTTAAACAACACCAAATCTGCCAGAATGAAATGAAACAAACCAAACACAAAAATGAACCTATTTGATTGGCACTTTATTCATTAGTAGACAAAAAATTGTATTTGGCAATTTGAGAAATGTACAATAACGATCTGCAGATTCCACATTATAGGGGCACAATGACATTCAGTGATGGACGTCTAGCCTCACTTCTCTCTTTTGGTTTCGTAACTCCTCCAGTAAAAGCTACCATTCAAAGATTCTACTTAACTGGATTACACTGCACAGCCTCTGTCTTGTGGTTGTGCATTGATTGATTTCCTGGTGCTTAAATATCACTAACATAACTGGCAACCTTATGAACTGCGTCCATTAGCTGGCTCTCATCGACCTGTGCGTTTGTCCTTTTACTTGCGGTTGCTTCACTGAATCTCTCCAACCCCCCCATGTGTCTCCACTGTACATATGCTGACCTATTTACAATCTTCCTGACCATTATCTGCAGTTGGATAGTGGGGAATGAGAGATTGATATCGTCCCCGACCCGCTCTTCCTAGCGCCCCACAAACAACCTCCCCCCATCCCGCTCTGCCACACCCTAATCATCTTAATTAAGATGGCGGCGATGATAAAGTATTAAATATATGCTCAGCCCTTCTCATCTTTGAATCCATCTTGTCGTGGTAAGAAGCAGCACACTCCATATAGTCTGTCAAAGTGGTTCAAGGAATTAACACGGTTGTTGTGTCCTTGTGTCAGACATGTTACCCACCGTGCATGAATGTGATGTGTGAGTGAGGGATTGGTGATGTTCCGAGACTAGGGCTGCAGCCATTCATCGACTAATTGTGAATACAAAATAATTGTATTTTCATAAATGTAATTCAGATTTGTATATATTATGTATCTACAAGCCTTCCATTATCAGATTTCAGCCTTTATTTGGTTGATAGACAATTTAAAATGTCAGTGTACAATGATAATAACTGATAGAAAAGATAACTGTCGAATACTAAAGTGATCATTATGTGCAGTCCTATCAGATGGCTGCCCAGAGACCAACTGTCTCCTATGGCCAATTATTATTTTCCTCAACTGTTCTGTTATTTGGAATGAGATGGTGATTTGTATGATGATCTTTAAGGATGATGAGGTTGATTTTTACCCAAGCTCCAAGCTGATTCCCTCAGTCATTAAGGCCAGTCGAGTCAACACATAGAAGTAATTTGTGGTACGAGGGTTGTAAAAAGCACCTCATCACACGTCAGTCTCTGCACACTTCTGTCAAACCATATTCTTGTGTGTGGAGAGAATGCTTTGGACATTAATATGGATCATGGTAAAAGTGCTGGCCCACTCCTGGAGTGAGTCAGCCCAGGGAAAGTGTTTCCCAGGGAGCAGCGGAGAGGGGTTAAACCTGTGGGTCGCTCTTCCTCTTTGATGTCAGCGCACTTATATCCAGTTGAAGTATCGCATACACACACATGCCTGGCACACCACTGCTGTTTTGAATAAGCTATCAGTCTTGTCCTTCTAATTAATTGCTGGTCTACTTTTACAAAGATGTGATTTTCCCACATAAACATTAATCAAATTCTGTAAGCACCCTCAATTGGTCCCTTGTTAAGTCCTCTTAAGCGAAATCGCTACCATAAATATGTAGTGTTGCTTTTCCCCATTTTCCAGTTAAATAAAAGCTGTGCCTGAACAAAATGGCCAGCACTCACCCCATTAGAATTTGTAGTTAAATGGTTAATGGTGATAATGTTGGGTTTTTTTTCTCTCTTGAACTAAAACACTGGGGAAATTTAGTCAGTGTTCACCCTGGTTTAACCAAACATATAATTTACTACCATTAGAGAGTTAATTTACTGTAATAGATGGCACGGTGCTTAGCATTTTTGATTGAAAAGCAGTATTATGACATTAGGCTGCCCTAAATTGTTAAAAGTGGTACAGGTAATTGATCGATGCAATTCTGAGTGCTCACTCAAGTAATAACTGACCCACATTTAGCAGTTATTTTAAGATAAGTAAACCTTTATATGGACAGCAGAGGAGTAAAAATATGCAGTCAAGAATCAAGTTGGACCCCCTCAGAAATGAGATGACACATCTCAAGGAGCTATCCACGTTAAAGAATAAAGAACACAGTTAAACAACTATTTCAAAATAGACCTTAATTTTACAGTTTTAGCTAGAAGAAGTGACTGCAGTTAATTGTACCAGTGGTGATATACATTATGGTACAGTTTTGCACATGAATGTAGTACTCATGTAGTAATCATAAGGCAAGGCAAGGCAAGTTTATTTGTAGAACACATTTCATACACAAGGCAATTCAAAGTGCTTCACACAGCAGGAAAAATGCATTAAAATCACAAAGAAATTACAGAAACAGAAATACGATTAACTAAAAAATTAACTAAATAAAAAAATGTAATAAAAAAACACCTAGCCACAAAGGGTAACATGTTTTGGAGTCCAACTCCCTTTTAAATCAATCCAACTGATTGTCTAAACTAATGAAATCACAGAAAAGAGAAGAGTGCAAATAAAAATCCTTTCAGTCATATGCGCAGCTAAACAAAACTGTTTTTAGCTTAGATTTGAACATTGTCAGAGTAGAAGCCTGTCTCACATCTTCAGGAAGACTGTTCCAGATTTTAGATGCATAAAACTGAAATGCAGATAACAGTTTTTATTGTACCTTCTGACAGCAGCCGGAGAGAAAGACCTGTAAAACGGTGACAGAGTGGCTAGTACTTGCCTCTGTGTTTCTCCCCGTGTCTGGATGAGTTTCCTGTGGGTACTCCGGTTTCCCCCATGAACACAAACCACCCGCAACAGCCTGGCACAAAGATCTGGAGATGGGTCCCCGGGCCCTGCAGCGACCACCACTCCTGAGGAGATGCCCCTGTGGACATATTTCACTTCGGGGCCAATAAAGTGTACCTTAACCCAAACCTGCTTCACACAGAGAAGGTGGATAAGGCATGTGCTGTGCATTCCAGATAACTGGCCAGGATAGAGCTGGACTTGATGACCTTGACCAGCTCTGTGATGCTGCTGCTCCAATAGACCACACTGAGTTCTAGAAGGTCCCAAGGAGTGTGGCCCCTTCTCTCCAAAAGACCTCAGTCTCCTCAGGAGTAGAGTCTGCTCTGGCCCTTCCTGCATACAGGGCCTCGGTCCAGTTTGTAATGGGCAGGGAAATCAATTTCTGTTTCATGTCACACAGTGTGTCTGCGATTAGCAACATGCACACTTTGTTATAATCTGCCTGAGAACCATCCTTTTATTATTCATTTATTTTTATCAAATATAGTCTGAATGTAATTTTTTACATTTTACATTTTTATAAATTGTCAAAGCAAGATAACTAGAGTCTGACAAATAAAATCACAACTTAACATACAACCACATGCTACAATCATAGTGCTTTTAGTCCCTTTGTTCAAACAGTCCTTCTGGTTGGTCAACTTCAAGTGAAAAATATGCAGCGCTTCTTCGTCTTTCTGCCGAGGCTTGCTTTCCAGTCGCTGTCGTACTTAGGACAATGCACACTGGCATTGGTATTACAGGGATGTGCGCAGAGAATATGTGTGTCCAAAGGAACAGATTTGCCATTATGGCCCCTGACATTTACTCTGCAAGTGTGTGTGTGTGTGTGTGTGTGTGTGTGTGTGTGTGTGTGTGTGTGTGTGTGTGTGTGTGTGTGTGTGTGTGTGTGTGTGTGTGTGTGTGTGTGTGTGTGGGGTGTGTGTGGGGTGTGTGTGGGGTGTGTGTGGGGTGTGTGTGGGGTGTGTGTGTGGTGTGTGTGTGTGGTGTGTGTGGTGTGTGTGTGGTGTGTGTGGTGTGGTGTGTGGTGTGGTGTGTGGTGCAAGTCCCCATCATGGAAATGGCTGATATAGCCACGCTTAATTAAAAGGAGGAAGGACAAAGGTCATCTTCTCAATGCTGACGTCTTTCTTCCCCTCAGAGGAGAAGATAAACCATTACTGGGCAGTGTGTAAGGGATGTTTTGTGTCATCAAATACAGCCAAAATCTCAGCACTTACCCTGGTCATTATGTGGTGTTAGAGCAATAATGGAATTAATTAAGAAAAGTATTTTTTTGTTTAAGTATCAAATTAATTTAATTACAATCTGAATCTTTAGTATAAATTCCTAATTTTCTAATTATTAACAAAGCCTAATCCTTAAGTTAAATGTATAATTTTTGTCATGCTTCAGTATGGAGCGGGAGAGGGCGGGGCCAGAGAAGTAGGCCAAACTTAATTGGTAAAAGGGGAACAGGTGAGACGGGTCGAGATGGAAGTCAGAGGGTGACCGACACGGTCTTTGACCGCGCATATCCGCGCACATCGCAGAACATCGCAGCATCTTTTTGATTGTGCAAAATAAAAGAAATAAACGCACCACGGACTACGTGAGTTTTTGTTCGTGAGGATTTTGTGTGAGTCAAGAAACGGACACCCAAAGGATGGCTACTAAGCAGTTTTTAGCGAAGATTGACTAGAAGCCAAAACATGTGGGATTACTCCAAGACCAAGTGAAGTTGCTTGAAAACTCTGTGGCAATGCTAAAACTTTTATGGATTATATACTTTTCTAAGTCACAAGTCCAGCTCATTTAACACAAAATTGTTTTACCAGCTGTGCTCACTCATTAGTCCCTTCTGTGAATTATTGATAACTTAAAAACATGAACATGTTTTTGTTAAGCAATTAAACAGAGGTCCGTTGGGTAAGGACTGTCTACTCTTGCCTGAACCTCAAGTCAAGTCCTAAGTCATCAGTCATGTTCAAGTCAAGTCACGAGTCCCGGAGGTGACTTGGAAACTCAAGTCACAAGTTTGATTATACCGCCTTTAACATAATGCCACCATAGTGGAAATTTGTCTCATAACAATCTAAGGCTGGGAATCACAGGGTCCCTCACAATTCAATGCAATACACGATACACGGTATTACTTTGTAAGGTTAGTAGATGTTGTTTTAGGCCATATTGTATTCATAATAAACCCTGCATGTCAATGTTGTTAATAAAATCCACATTTCCACTTGAAACCAAGTGGAAGACATACATTACCACTTCCACTACTGGTAGTTTGTCTGCTGTTCAAGTAATGATTTAATCCCATTTAGAGATATTATCTATTTGCTTTTCAGTCATTTGGCTTATGTACAGGCCAATGCTTAGTCAGGGACACTTAGTGTTTAGTCTGGTTTAGTTGTGGCACAAACCATATTTTGTAGGAAAAACACTGGTCTACGACACTGATTTTATATATTCTAATAGGCATTTGTGGACTAACTAGCTCTACTACCAACATCTGTTAAACATCTTACTATTAGTTTCAGTGACAACACCACTAATGTCTACAAACAGTGCGGTCATAGCCTTAATGCAGGCCAGTCCTCCCACGCCTGTGTGCAGCCCATGAGTTCAGAGGCGCTAAACAGTTGGTTCTCAAAGGTGTAAATCACAACAGCCACATGACTTCTTCACGCTTTTGTGTGTGGATTGGAGCCTGCCCTGCCTGCTCCCCACAGGCAGCTTTTATCAGACGCTTCATCCTTCATCAACAATAGGAGAACCATGAAGCTCCATCGCAGGAGGTCGGGGACTGAAACGTCGTCCACGCGTTATGGCGATACACTGCCCTTAATTGGGCAGAAAAATATCACAAGCTGCGCTCACTGGCCCTACGCAACTATTGCATATATCACTCTGAACGACCAGCAGCATTAGGGAGTATGTCTAGTACAGGAAATAAAATCAAGGTCAAGTGCGATTAAAAAGACTATAGATTTCAACTATTCCCTTGAAGGACAAATATCATACAAAAATGACTTTTTGAGACTTGTAATCATCAAAAAGATTATATTTTGCTTCATTCTCGCTTGTTTTATTAATCCTGTTTGCAAGGTTGTTGTCTCAGAGTGCTCACAGATTGTTACGTCACAAGTAAAAAAGTCCTTAAACAATCCCTAAACTCGTTCTGCGGTCAAGTCGCTTTCACACATAGCTCTACTAGCATAGCATTCACGTTGCTGAACAACTTTTTTTTCATTGTTCAGCAGAGGGCAATCCAATGCCTAATTTCCTAATTGCAAATGGAGTTGCAGTTTAAAGTGTGTTTTCCAAATGTAGACATCGTTTGAAGTTAGAAAATGTGAAATACTACCAAAACGCATTAAAAAGCAAATTAAATCCACAAGAATGCATACTGTGTCTTCTTTAAAACAATATATATGTTTGCAAATTTACACAAATGAGATGCAGAGAGTTAGATGGAGTGTAGAAATGCATTCTCATGTTTGTTTTTTGTTGTATCTTGAGGTTCTTATTTTTGTCTGAAAGAAAGTTTAACATTGCCACATCACTCACAATTTAGACTGCATATATTTTTTTCTACCGAAATATTTATGGCAAAGTTGTTTTTCGTTATATGGAAGTATAAATAATAGGTCTCCAATGGCCATGCATTAAAACAAAGCCTAGAACACATACTTTGCCCTCACATTGAACAAAAGGACCTTTTATACATAAAACATTGACTCTTTAAACAATGAAAAACTGAATCTGCACTGACACATTATTCTGCAGACTTCAAGTTCTTTGTGTGTTATTGACGGTTAAGCTTTGGCCTTTTCAGAGTCCTCAGTGGATACCTGTGTTACCTTGTGATGTTGAGTCCAAATTATCCCTCTAGAAAAGAAGTGAGAGAAATATGGAGGATTTTTAGGACCACGTTAATAAGTATAAAGCATTTATTAAAACAACTTTTCAATTATGTTTCAAATGTAATATTAATGAGCAGTTTACAAGTCTATTTATTATATAACTATTATTATTATTAACAGGGTCCTAAAATCCTCCATAGAGAAGTCCTCCATGGCAGTCGCAATCCCACTGGAGATGGTTTTGCACTTTTAAATTGTAAAAGAAAATATATTTAATCAAAATTCTACAAAAGAATACAAAAACAGGCTATCTTTTTATTCATTGGAATTCTGCCCCAACCTTAGTGGATTCAATGAGAAATATGCCACATTTATATTTCAAGGTGAAAGTGAAGTGTAATTGCAATAAATGCCACTACATAACCAATAGGTTTTGTTGAGATGCCTTTGCTGTGACCCTGTGTAATATAATATATAGCCCACTTCAGTCAAGTACTTGAGATAAAAAGGACAGCTAAGAGCAGTGGACAGTGGACGTATGTACAACTTAAGACAAAGCTAAACTGTGCTACAGGGGAATCATCAATACATTTTAATCATGGAAATTGCTTGGATCAATGACTGATTCCAGCAGGAATTAAAATGATCTGTTCTTTTAGCAATTGTTGAAGTCAGATCGTCTGATTTATCTGTTCATATTTTGGTGTTGTGTATCTGGACCAGATTTGCTCTGGTGATTGCTCCAGCTTCTTCCATCTGAGGCCAAACTTCAGACATACTTTTAAACCGTAAATTCATGGGTTTATTACCACACGGCTGGATTATGGCCTTTCACTTTGTCCTAAGGCGAGTCAGCCCTCCATCGATCAACTGCAGCTCGTACTAACGTCAGTCTTACATCTTTTAAGCAACTAACACACCTGTTTATTTTAGCTTGTACATTTAGGATTATATTTACTTGATTGGTCTGGTCTAGCCATGAACTGAACTTGGCTCAGATGGGACCAGATTTTTTTGCAGTGGGAAAACCACATAGAATTTGTATCAATTTCAATAAGTATTTGCCAAAAAGTTGACAAAAAGTTTACATAATGTACTTTTTGTACTTTGGCCAACCTTTTTGCAAATGTTCATGCAGTGTCAGGTATTATTGTACATGTTTATTGTTTGCCCGTTGTGTGAGCATTTCTTGCCTTTGAGATCATAACCAATCACTTGGAATTGGCCACAACATGCATTAAAACTTGAACCAGTGAAGAACATCTCATGTCCAGCCCGCATGACCCCAGATAGTCACGTAAGCAACTGCTTTCCCCATTAAAGACGACCTTGGTTATTTGGTTGAACTTTGAACCGTTAGTGCTGCGTCAAACCCAGCAGATGGAGGCAGAGCATGAGGGCAACCAATTCACACACAAACACAAGTAAAAGCACAGGATCGCCTTCAGCAACACTTATTTAGCCACAGGTGACAGTGAGCGGCTTACCCCTGACAACCCAGTGGCTGCAGGATACTCAAAGTCCTTGTGAAGTCCTGGACGTAACCTTAACCCAGAGACATAAAATGGTGTAGCATGTAATTTATTTGATATTACTTGGAGTGACTTTGCAGTTTAAACATTTCCTCATCACTAATTGACTGTATGTTATGTCCAACTTCACTCTCATTTTGTGTCTGGTAACTGCTGCAAAATCACCTGCGGTAAAACAAGCAAAAACACTGCAACTGGTTCACGTACATGTAATGGAAAGAAAGCAAAGCAGTAAGTGTTTTGTTTTAATGTTCAAACTGCCTGATCTTTGTTTACCGGTAATTGTTTTACCATCGTATTGTTCTATTGCACCTCCCAGTGAATCATCAGTTCATCAGTACCACATCAGTACCACAAGGACTGATGATGTTATTGTGTTTGTAAAGAAAGTAGGGCACTATTCCAGATTGAGAGGCATATATAATTTAAAAAAAAAAAACACTGACAATGTGGCAAGTGCTTTTACAGTGACACAGTGCAACAACTGGGTCACACCTACACTCAACGCTACACAGTAACCCACTAAACTGCTGAATATATTGTAATGGCTATAGTTTCTGCTTGAGCACACACACCGCTCTTAGATGGATTCTCCAAGTGCATTAATATGGCAAATCGCAGAATTCATCATACATAATGATCCCATTATGGAGTAATGTTCATCAGCTAATGTGCACTTGCTGGGAATCTATTTGTGTCTTGAGCCGTTGTTGTCTGCTAGTGCCTTTAACATCACTGTTCTTTATTAGACAACGCTGTAGCCACAAGGAGATTGGAATATGAAAAGATGCCCAAACCAGACAGGCAATAAGAGGTGATGAGGTTTTATGTGCGGACCCTGCCATTTCAGGACCTAGCCCTTTAGCTCCTGGGCCCAAATAAACGGAAAGAAAAAGAAAACATCCATTCTACTGAGGACTTTTATTACATTTTTATTATTGGTGTATGGTTTGGCATGTTTCTTCAGTTGATTGATATGTTTAATAATAGCAGCAACAGAGAGAGTAGCAGGTGAACTTTCAAATGAAAGACGGAGTGAAATCAATAACTGAATGGAACAATTTACTGAAGACACCCTGTCATTGTGTGCTGAAGGTTTCTTGAATTGTAGTTGTGCAGAATGTAAGTCATGCGTCGTCAACAATGGCAAGTGTTGATGCACAATATGCTCCAAAAGATTTGTTCAACTGCGTGAGGGGTTCGCCATAGCAACAGCAAAAAAAGCATTTATCAATTTGTTTTTGTACACTTGGCTTTGATTACACCTTAAGGCAGAACGCACTATCTGCTCAGTCTTTGATCATACAGATTGATGGGCTTGAAGAATTTAAGGTGATTATGTCTCATTTTCAACAAACTGCCAAGAAAATAGTCTGTCAAAGAGCCAAAATGAGAGCTGGCATTTTCTGCATGAATGATGTTTTCCCAAAGTAAGTTAACTACTTCCACTTTTTGTCGGTTATATGGCACTGCAAATGAAGGTAATCCCATCGAGTAATATAATATGACACTGTTTATGTTTTGCAGCCGTGTCTGACACCTAATTAACGTCCGGAAATTGGGCCCCCCTCCCTGCCATCCTTATGGAGGGAGCAGAAAACCTTTAGGAATACTTTTGTAGGAGCTGTCAAATCACAAAGGAGCACTATATACACAGGCAGCTCTTAACACAGTGCTTGAAATATTATAATCGGTATCAGTGTCAGTGTTAACTGCTCACACTTTGTAGAGATTTACTGAGGGTGATCTAAGTCTGGAGGCGGCATCAGAGATCCATGGGATTTGTCAGTACATCAAGTGCTGAGAAGTATAACGCTAAATTGGTCCATAATATTATTCCATAATTTGGTGTTAGTGTTTTGACAGAAAGAACATAACTAGCATGTTATTGCATTATGTCAAAAGTAAATTGGCCTACAATGTATGGGACGTATACAAACACATTTCTCAATATAATAGAAAAGTTAACCTTCTTTTAATTGTGATCGTTTTCAAATGTGCAAGTTGTTAAGGTCCACTTTATTGTACCTAAATTGGACCACCCCTTCAATGCGGACAACCTGATGGGAGCAGTGTTTGCCAAAGCGCCGCGCTCAAGGTCCCAGAACAGATCTGGAGCTCGGCTTGGCCAGGACCTCAGCTGTTAAGTGATGTCCCTGGTCCATAGTTACACATTATGCATTGAGATTACTATGGTTTTGCCTTTACTGATGTCACTTTATTGAAATGTATATTATCATTGTGTTATTGCATTTGGCAGTGACAGGCTGCTGACCAGTATGCAGAGCTCCCACTAATCTGCTGGTGCAGTAACATCACTGTGGGAGGCACATACGCGCTAATCCCTGCCTGCTTTGCCAAAATCAAATCAAATCAAATCAATTTATTTTTGTAAGGCCCAAAATCACAACAACAGTTGCCTCTGAGGGCCACAGGGAGAAATGAATCAACAATGTCTGTGGTGGCGAGGGAGTCAGACAATGTCTGTGGTGGCGAGGGACGATGTCCCAGGGTCCTCTGTCCTTAGACTCTCCTTCTCGGCCAGGAAAAACTACAAAAAAACCTCTTTGGGAAAAAAGCGTAGAAACCTGGAGGAGTTCCAGTGAAGGAGAGATCCGACTCTCACAGACGGACAGACGGACACAAGGAGACTGGAGCTGGACCCACTCTTCAGGTAGAAGAGGGACCGTCTGAGTCGAGCTGGACCCACTCTTCAGGCAGAAGAGGGACCGTCGGAGGCGAGCTGGACCCACTCTTCAGGCAGATGAGGGACCGTCGGAGGCGAACTGGAGCCACTCTTCAGGCAGATGAGGGACCGTCCACACAGGGCAGGGACCACTTCACCAGGGGAGGGGCATCTGGGTCCACAGGTCCTCAGGAGTGAGAGAAAGAAAAGAAGGCGGTGAACAGTTTGCAAGTGGAATCAAAAAATAAATATTGTTTGATAGCATAAGTAGTCAGAAGAAGAAGAGGATAGTGCTCAAGCTGTCATACTTCCCCCAGCATAGTTACTCCTAGGGCAGCGTAGCTGAAGCTGTGGGTTTATGTTTCTGTTCCTAACTAGTCTGACCATAAGCGATTTCGAAGAGGAACGTTTTAAGCCTGGACTTAAATGAAGAGACTGTGTCAGCATATTTAACATTTAACATTTAACAAAAGAAGAAGACAAAGAGCAAACAAGCTTCATACACCTATTCCCTCTTCTGATCTAAGGCAAAGCAATGTGGGGTAATGAGTTCGTTCATTTTGAATTCACATTTAGCCTTAACTAGACTAAACGTGAGGAATAAACAACTCTGACAGAGGACTCTTAAATCCACATAGTTTTGGCAGTGGTTCGCCTGGATCTATTTGTTTCGCCCCACACAGCATATGTTCCTTCTCAGGCTGACTGAAGAGCCAGTGTGACTCACTGCGGGCTTGTGCCTTCACCTGATGGGAGGCCTTGTTTATTTTAAACTTACCATTTGTGGAATGGCAAAAAAATCCTCATCCATCTAGTAGTCACTGGAATTGTCCCTCTTTGATTCAACAATGTCTATATAAAGCATTCCTGTTAAATGTAAAGTCATGTGTTTGATGAGACTCGTACTTTAACTATAAGAAACACAGAGAGCACTAAATAGCTAAATAAATTGTACAAAATAAGTTACAGAATCTAATATGTTTCACCAAGTAAGGAAGGAGTTTCTCTTCCTTGGCTTGCCTTCTCTATAGCCACCCCTGTAAGTGGCTAGGCTTACCCTTGGTGCTCTAATTGGCAAACTGGATGGCTGAAGGTTTAAGTGGGTAATGGGGTCTGGCAATTTAGCAACGGAAATCATTGTGGTGAAGACTACCGGGATGCATAGGAGAGTGCAAGGTCCTGTTCATCCCAAATCCAAACCCAGAGCCGCGTTTTAATAGTCCGGCTGTAAGCATTCCTGTAATTGACTCTGGCATCATTAGACTCTTATTTATTCAACCGAGGAGGGAGACGATGGCACTCAGATCAGCTGTGGCAGCTCACTCAGCACCTCCCGCTAAGCTCCAGGAGCAGGGTGGGCAAACATGACAATCACAGCATTGTTTATGAATTAGCACAAAGAAAAAACAGGCTATGTGCTCAGGTATCTGGAGACTAAATGTGCTTTTGTTTTGCAGCAGCTGGGTTTGAACAGTTAGAATCATGAGCGATGTGATGAACAGATGCAGAGAGAAAACAAATGGGCATTCTGTTGAGATCGTGAAAAAAAAAGAGTTATTTGGTCAAGATAAAAAGATTTTCCTCTGTACTAGTAATACGATTATAATTGGACCAGTTTGCCTGCAGTTTTCAAGTCTACACTAGCCCAAGTCAGAGTTCATAATAACAAATGTGATTGCAAACATTAAAAAGTATTCAAGTATTCTTCAAGCTCGATTACGCTAACCTCTAAGGACAGTAGTGAACACAACAGTACTAGCAGAACTTGTATTTAATTTAGTTATTTTCCAACACATATGATATAAAAACACTGTAAATGCCTCCACAGTTTGGTGACATCAAAGCCTTGATAAAAGTTATGGTGTGTTTGAACTTTTTAGTGATAATAATTAGCATGTAAAACTGGCATTTTAGCTAAAGACTAACTAACTTTTGAACGAAAGTTGAGATTTCCGATGTGTGCTTAGCTGGTATGTATACTCACTGAACATCCTCATTTGGGGATTGGCTTTACCATTCATTTGTATGTGAAGAAACATTTGATTTAACATAACTAGCCAAGTGAGTTTGTCGAGTTTGAGAAATGGACAGAGATAGATGACAGGATTTTTGCGTATATAGATGTCTACGCGTGCAATGCCCAGATCTGTTTACGTACAAAAATAAAGCATAATTTTGTCTTTAGAGGTCACAAATGTCAAGAACAAACTTCATCTCTAATCCAAATATGTCTGAGGAATATAGATGTCGTCCAGCATCCATTTCAGCAACGGATACGCAGCTTGACGTGTGAAAATAACTGTTTACTCTTTTGACTCGGGTTAAAGTGTTGTTCTTGATCATATACAGCTATACGACTCCTCTCTTGTCCTGAACATCAAGTGTTCATCCTCGGGCCTTCCAAATAGAGCTTGCACTGTCTAAGCGCCGTCACCTAGCAACAACACCGCTACTTATATGAAACAATGCTGAAACAATGTTTTCAAATACACAGCAACAGATGGCCGGATTATTTTTGTTGGTGCAATCACTGTGTCCAACCAGTCAGCGATGCAGTACGCCACAGAGAATAACATCTTACCTCTAACAAGCTCGGCAAATGGCATCCATACATTTTTGGACTGTCAGAAAAAGGCAGCTGGATGTCTGCATAATGAAATGTCGAATTAAAGTTGTGTTGTGTAATCCGGGTGTTTGCATGTTGAGTTGAAATAAGACAGAAGCCCTCCATCTTAAAGTGTGGAACCATCTCAGGATATGGAGCAGAGATGATAGCATCAGTGGACAACGCGAACATTTTCAATTTTGTGCTATCGGACACCGAAGAGATGTGTCAACAGAGAGGGCCCACTGCAAGTAAACACAGTCTGACAAGCAATAAACGAAATTCAACACTACCTCTGACCTCTGGACCGTAACACACATTTAAGTGGATGCCTACACAAGATTTGTGAAAATAGTTTGCTCAATTACAGCACTGTTTATTTACAATGTTGTTCATAATTGGAGTTACATGATCACTCCTCTCATCATTTACCGCACATAGAAGGATTTTAACCACAGTTTCCTCCTCAAAACAGGACTTAAAATGATTTTTTCCTCCAACAAGGCAGTGTTAAACAAGTAATAGCTCATTTACCTGACGAATTTCGGTGACTGGACTTCCGCCTTCGTCAGAGGTGACGTCTGATGTTGTGAAGTGTCTTTTATCCAGTGGTGTGCGGTCAGGGCAATCAAAGCAATCAGGGAAAATATAGAAGAGAATTAAATTGTTCTAAAATATATCCAAATAAGCCCAATTTCCCCTCACTTCTGCTGCTGAAGCTTGGCTGAACTCACGGTGTCTTTCAGGCCACTGGGCAACACTGCGCGGGAAGCATGATTCTGATTTTTCCACTGCGCTGCAATCTGTGCCCGTGTTCAGAGGCCCATCCATGTTCTGCTCTCTAATATGAGCTTTTAGAACCAGAGCGGACGGCAGCTCCTTTTAGAGGGCTGCACATGCACTCTGAGGACCACACAGCCTCAAACCCATAGATCTATGCTCAAACCACGCTGAATAAACCTGTGTGGGAATCTTGGATGTTTGCACGTTTTGCCCTAACTAAGCATGTGCAGAGGAGAAGCGAAGCAACAGCAGCGGACTATCTTTTAGAGACAAGTCTTTGTTTGTAGCCTAGGCTTGGTTTAGAAATACATGCAGTCATTTAACAACGGAGTGCTAGTTTGTGTAATGAATTGCTCCGTGTTGTCAGCTTATTTGTCCATTTAGCATTTGGAAATGGTATGTGAGCTTAGCACAGAAGGATAGGTGTTTGCCCTTCACGAGAGAGACCCGTGTTTGAAGCCCACCTTTGCATAATAGTGTGGGCTTTTTTTCCCCCTAACTATACTATTATCCATTTAATACTGATGAACATCCCAAGTCTGCTTGCCCATCCATAAAAGTCACTGCACGCCACTGTTTTATTCCCAGACATGGTCAGTCTGACAGATCTATTGACTGACCACGCCTGTCCAAGTGGTCTCTGGAGAAGTGAGTCCCATGAGTAAACACTCCTTCGTCTCAAATGATGGTCCGTGCGCCCCGCTTCCTGATTTCAATAGCCTTTCTTGTCCATTTTTTGTACTTCTGTCCTTCTGTTCCTACGTTTTTTGCGTTGTCCCAGTCCATAACATGGTTTTATAATTTTCCTGTGTTGCTTTTTCTTTATCTGACCGTCTTTGTATTTCTTTTTTGCATTATTTTTGGTGTTCCGTTTTTTTTTGTGTTGAATGTTCTTCCCATCTCCCTGAAAGGTTTTATGGCACGTTTTGCATGGGATCTCGTCCATACATTGTCCTTTTTCTCTGGTTGGATTTTGTCCTTGGGATGTATTAGTAGTTGCCTTAGTTTGGTGTGAGGTTTTATTATTGCAATTATGTTGTGTTTAGTGCTCTTTGTATCTGTTCTGGAACATGTAAGGTAAATAAGCTTGTTTGCAATTGTCTTGTTAGAAGAAAAGGTTTAATTTAATTTGAAAAATAAGACACATGGAATTTTCCATGGAAAATTTGACCTGTTTTGTTTGAAATATCTCCAACACTTTCATAAATTGATGATGTGGGAGGCTGCATGTGTGTTTGCCTAAATACCAATGCTTTTAACATCAAACATCCAAGTCAATTTAAACACCAAGAAACTCTGCAATTATATTTTTAAGTGATGTTCAGTGGGGACTGTTGATGAGCTGCGCAAAACGGGAAATTATATTATGTTTCACTTTGATGGAATATCCTTTCGCGGAGGACTTATGAAGACTGGCAGTAAATAAACCTTTCCTTGCCAACAATTGTTGCATGTGAATTCAGATGGCTGCCTCAGTATTTTGGTGGAACTCAAAATTGTTTTTTGGTTAGAAATAACTTCTTGTGCAGAAAAGTTGAGAGAGAGCGTCTATGCCAAGTAATACTCTAAAAGCACATACATAACCAAGACTGTGTAATATTCAAACTGTGTCTTCTTAGCTAAAATGTGATGCAAGATTATGCCATCCAGTGAAACCAGACCACAATCTGAATACATATATTTCCTCCGGATCGTCTTCCACTTCAAATATTGCTTATTTATTTCTTGTTTATATTACTAAAACACAAACATATTGCTGAAAAACATAGTGTCAGTAATAAGTTAGAAACATGATGTAGTAAAGAACCTGAACCCGATATTCAAATAATGAGGGAATATGTTTTTGTTTTAATTAGTAGCCCAGCACACTTAGTCCCTTAAGGCAGTTGTTTCTAAAGGGTTCTCATTCAACTACTCTCCTGATTGGATGAAAACAAAATGCATTGGCGATATCCTTCAGTCTTGTATTTTTCTTTTTAATAGCTGCTTTTACATGGAACTGTATGGTTTAAAGCGCATTTAACTGAACTATGAGATTAAAAAGTATTTTATATGGAACAGTGTCATAGCTTTATTCATTGATGTGACGTCTAACTTCAATAGATTGAGTATTGATCCCTGAGAATCCTACGATTGATGTCTGGGCACTAGGGGTTGGAGATATACCAAAAAATGTAGGTTATAATATTGCAAATGTTGTTTGTGTTATGTAAAATTAGAATATTGAGTATCGTCTGCAATTTACATGACTAAAAATGACTGTAAAAAGAGCTTATTGAGGACAGAAATGTCTGGTGTGGTCTTCCAAACAAGGATTTAAAGTGATATATCTATACTTTTGTGGTTCATCTTATGGTTCAATATTTTATGCAATAAAACAAAGACTTTTACAGGCTCACTTTAGCACTTTCCTGAATCGTCCGTAGTAGTGCATAAACCGTATATATATCGCTGGTGGCCAAGTTACAGGTCAGATCTGTGGAGTTGCGAGTCTACCCATAAGAATGTGTGTTTTTCAAGGTACTGTTAGTATTTTTCAACTATAAAAACATCTCAAATTTAATAAATATGACAGACGAGATGAATGCCATAATAGTGAAACATTAAAGGCGAAGCAATAAGCAAGTGGTAGGTCTCCTATTTGAAAATTTACATAGTGCACCTTTAAGAAGATTCTGATATTTTACTAAAACACAATTACTTGCTTTTTATAGGCCTTAATAAAATCAATTTAATCAAGAATATTCTCAGCATTCTTATTCCTTTTTAAAAGGATGTTTTGGCCTGTAGGCTTGCTCTTACTGAGAGCACATTCGCTATCAACTCGACCACCAAGCTGCACAGCGTTCCACTGTTCTTGTACTTTCAACACTGCACTTTCTTCATTGTGGGACAGTTAAATCCAATCCTACTTGTATTGGACATTTTATAAACAAGATAGTTTCCAAAGTGCTGCACGTAATAGTGATAATGGTGCTCTAAAAGTACTGTAATCAGAAATACATTTCAAACAAGTGGAGCTAGGCCTAAAATCAAAAAACAAGCTTTCAACACAGCACTTTCCTCATTGTGGGACAGACAAAGGTTCTCTTTGTGGATCAGAAACACCTTTTTGCCTGATCACTGTGTCAGGCCAAGAGATCATATGTGGATGCAATTATTCATGAGAGTATGTATACAGAATAGTGTTCCATTTAACTTCAAATTTATACCCAAGGGAAGACAGTAGTGTCTCTGTACATGGCTATTTAGAATCTTGCATTTTATCAGGTAGACGGGCTCCAAGACCATAACTGTCAGTATTATGTTAAAATCTGCTGTAGAACTCACTAAATATGCATCACTGAAAATGTCACATCCAGCACTCTGCCTCTTCCCATACACAAACTATCAATGACTACCTTTGTCTCCAGAACAAGTACGTTCAACAACAACTGGTGAGCAAAATCAACAATTTCCACTTTTTCACAAAGCCTAGCTTAAGGCATGCTGTCATTTGGCTTATTCAAATATGAGGGCATATTAATAGAATGCAGCACAGTGAAAGAGATGATGAGATCCTACTGACAATTTAAAATTGAAAATAATGATAAAATTTGATTTAAAAAAAAAAAAAAAAAATTGCGTTATGTATTTTTTGTTGCTGTGTGTTTCAAAACTATGAATAGCCCAGACAGCGGCGCAGCTTCAGCGCCTACTGGTGTACACTTGGTTTAGTCTGGGCAGACGGCAAAAAAACCCACCGGCAAATACTCTTTTTTTTTTGGAGGGGAAAGTGAGTTCTTTGTTGCACCCACAGGCTTTTAGATTTTAGGATTAGTAAACACCCCGTCCAAATAAATTTGTCCGCAAAATGTACTTAAAAAATGTGCGTGCACCTATGATCACACTCCGCCACTTAGGAGCGGCGTATCACGCCGTATTTTCCGACGTTTTAACTAAATAAAGCGGCGCTTTTGACGTTATGCCGTGCGTGCCGTGAAAGGGATCCCTTGGTTCCTTCTTTCGTTTCATTCTGTCAACTTGAGTTGAAGTGTGTCAATTGACAGATTAAAATAACCTTCGCAAATCCAGCGTGCCTTACCTTGTTTCGGCGATCTTCGTCAATTTAATGCGGTGTCGATGAAATTCTGTCAAAGTGCGCGAAAAAAACGTGGAGCTTCGGGAAACGCGGAGCTTCAGAAATCTCCGGAATAGGCCTCGACAGCCAATCAGAGCCAAGCACACAAACGTCGTCGACCAATCAGCACGCAACATGCACATTTTCACTTGTAAACTGTCATAACGCGGACCATGGCAGACTAACGCTTCCTGGCCCGATTTAATGATAATCCCTTTTTTTCTAAGATTTATTAATAAAAATGACCCCGTCCTTCCACATTTCAAAATAACCCGTCCATAATACGGGAAGACGGGCCCCTGGCTAAAAGCCTGCCCGCTTACGTGAACAGTGCCGCACTCTTTGCCTGACACCTCCACCTCTCGTACGGGGCTACTCGGCCAAGTGCTCCAGTACTGCGTGGTCTTGGCCACTCAAAATTTGTCATATAACCTGAGCAAAACTAGTACAGACTGACAGCACAACACAAGAGGACCTGATCAGGCTTAACTCTGCTCTGGAACTGACCACAGTACCTGTCCCTGTCCTCACGCCCGCCGAACCATGCATCATTCCACTGAGCACTAAGATGTTCAGTTATGCATAACAAGGTGACATGCACCTTGTCTATGATTTAAGGTTGCGTGGTCCAGGATGCGCGAGGAAAGGCCTACGCTCTGGAGCAGAGGTCGGATCAGGTCCTCTTGTAGGCTTCAGTCCCAAGAAGGCGTTCAAATCTGCACGGCCCAGTCGTGCTGGCCCAGACCACACAGACAGGTGTCCAATACAGGAGCACTTGGCCGAGAAGCCCTGTAGAGTACAGGAGACGTCCTACAGAGTTGAGTGTTAACGGCGCTGTGCCTTGCTCATGTGAGTGGGCTCGTGCAGTCATCACACATCTCACCGATCTGCTTGTAAACTTGTGAGATTATGCAAAGTGTCCACTTTTAGAAATCAAACTCTGCTCGGTCTCCAGGGGCAAACAGCAGCCACACCCAGGAGGATCCACACCCAGACATGTCCTGTCCACGGCGTGAGACTCACAATGAGTCCAATGAGTCCTTATGTTTGTGCGGGGTCAGTCATTTCCCTCACTACTCGGACCCCATTGTTAGTACAGTCTCATTTGTCAACCAAATTCCGCGTAGGGGAAAACAAATAAGGCTAAATTAATTAATGAATCTGCGCTCCAAACAATCATTTGAATAGTGTTATCGTCTAAAAAACGAAAAAATTGAAAATCCAATTGTTGTCCTTTTTGTTTTCAATTTGTATTTTTTTAGACTATGTGGCCCGTAGGCTTTATTAGACAGAAGAGGACAGGGTGAAATGGTTACTCTTGGAGCCTAACCTTTATGCTGTGCCTATAGTGTGTTGCCCTCGACCACCGGGCAACACACTTTAGTTTTTGATTTTAAATAGAAAATCAAATGAATGAAGGGTACACGGACAATTCTATTATAATTATATATCCCTCTGTGCGCTCTGTGATGATATTTTAGTGTGGTAGGAAAGGGTTAAACCCTGCCATTCTTTCGCACACAGAGGAAGTAAATAGCAGACTTACTGCTGCTATATTCTAACAGAGGAGGGTTTTATCTTTCTGTCACTTTTTATTTGACGTAAATTGACCTAGGAATTTGCCGCTTGCAATTCACAGGCTGTGCAACTCAGTGCAAAAATTCCATCTTTTTTTAGACATTGTTGTCCAAGTATTTCGTAGAAAACAACCCGTTTTGACACCTTTACCTGGTATAATTGGTTTAGTAGTAAAATAGAGGGGAATAGAGCTGTGTGTTGTTCTGTCAGAAGCAGAGAGCAGGAGGAGGGGCTGCTGCTGCTGCTGCTGCTGTTGCTGCTGCTCCTGCTGCTGCTGCTGCTGCTGCTGCTCCTGCTCCTGCTGCTGCTGCTGCTGCTGCTCCTGCTGCTGCTGCTGCTGCTGCTGCTGCTGCTGCTGCTGCTCCTGCTGCTGCTGCTGCTCCTGCTGCTGCTCCTGCTGCTGCTGCTCCTGCTGCTGCTCCTGCTGCTGCTGCTGCTGCTCCTGCTGCTGCTGCTGCCCCTATAAAGGCTAAAATGGTTAAAAATAAGCAGAAGGCGCCGTGGAGAAATGATGATTCGGTCAGGGCACAGAAAAGGGAGTGCCGCAGGGCCGAACGGAAATGGCGCAAGTCAAAGCTCCAGGTTCAAAAAGAGATTTACAAAGAAAAGCTGAATATGTACAACCTAATCTTATGTAGAACTAGGGAAAGATATTTTTCTGAAATAATTGGAAGCTGCAGTAACAACTCGCGTGTCCTGTTTGCCACAGTAAACAGATTAACAAACCCTCCAGCTCAGCTGCCGTTAGAACTCATTTCCACATCCAAGTGTAATGAGTTTGCATTATTCTTTAATGACAAAGTTCAGGGCATTAAAAATGCTATAAATCCCACAATGCAAAAATTTACCCTAAAACCACCAAGACACTTAGAGCTGACTCACTTTGCACCAGTAACTGACAAAACTGTCCATGAGATCATCACCAGTCTGAGTTCATCTACATGCTGCCTTGATGTGTTACCCACCAAATTTCTAAAGTCTGTGCTGAACAGTTTGTTAGCACCACTCACTCACATAGTTAACATGTCGCTTCAATCTGGAACATTCCCAATGTCTTTGAAAACTGCGGTCATAAAGCCTCTCCTAAAGAAGAGCAGTCTTGATGCCGCAGTACTGAGTCATTACCGGCCCATCACTAATCTGCCATTTTGGGGCAAAGTCCTTGAAAAGGTTGTTTACCAACAGCTCACAGATTTCCTCTTAATAAACAACTCATTTGATGTTTTTCAGTCAGGTTTTAGACCTCATCACAGCACTGAGACTGCTCTTGTCAAGGTGACAAATGACATCCGCCTGAACACTGACACGGGCAAAGCCTCAGTCTTAATTCTGTTAGATCTGAGTGCTGCTTTTGACACTGTCGATCATGGGATCCTCTTACAGAGACTAGAGGACTGGGTGGGCATCACTGGCACTGCCCTAAACTGGTTAAGGTCCTATCTGGAAGACAGGAAGTACTTTGTTGAAATTGGTAGCTGTGTCTCAGACCACATGACCCTGACCTGTGGAGTGCCCCAAGGGTCAGTCCTGGGTCCCCTTCTGTTCAACCTCTACATGCTGCCGTTGGGTCAGTTGATACGCAGTGAAAATGTGTCCTATCACAATTATGCAGACGACACTCAGATCTATGTTTCACTATCGGCAGGTGACTATGGACCAGTAGATTCACTCTGTCACTGCATCCAACAGATCAGTTTGTGGATGCAAAACAACTTTCTCCAGCTGAACTCAGACAAGACTGAAATAATCGTTTTTGGCCCACAGAAACAAAGAGAAAGTGTTAGCGGTCACCTCCAGAGTATCGCTCTAAAACCTACAAACCAAATTAGAAATCTGGGGGTAATAATGGACTCAGACTTGAACTTTAATAGCCACGTCAAATCAATAACATCAGCAGCTTTTTACCATCTAAAAAACATTGCCAAAATCAAAAATATAGTGTCAAAACCAGATTTAGAGAGACTTATCCACGCGTTTGTCTCCAGTAGATTAGACTACTGTAACGGCCTGCTCACTGGTCTCTCCAAACGAGTTGTAAAACAGCTGCAGTACATCCAGAACGCTGCTGCTCGGGTCCTGACTAGAACCAGGAAGTATGATCACATTAGTCCTGTTCTCAGGTCTCTGCACTGGCTCCCTGTGGCTCAGAGAATAGACTTTAAAGCAGCTCTGCTTGTGTACAAGTCTCTCCATGGCCTAGCACCAAAGTACATCTTGGATATGTTAGTGCCATATGAACCATCTCGGACTCTGAGGACCTCAGGGACCGGCCTCCTGCTGGTGCCAGAGTCAGGACAAAACATGGGGAATCTGCGTTTCAGTTTTATGCAGCTAAAATCTGGAACAGTCTTCCTGAAGATGTGAGACAGGCTTCTACTCTGACAATGTTCAAATCTAAGCTAAAAACTGTTTTGTTTAGCTGCGCATATGACTAAAAGGATTTTTTCTTTGCACTCTTCTCTTTTGTTTGTGATTTTATTAGTTTAGAAAATCAGTTGGATTGATAATTTTTAATTTAGTTAATTTTATTGTATTTCTGTAATTTCTTTGTGATTTGAATGCATTTTTCCTGCTGTGAAGCACTTTGAATTGCCTTGTGTATGAAATGTGCTCTACAAATAAACTTGCCTTGCCTTGCCTTGCCTGCTGCTGCTGCTGCTGCTCCTGCTGCTGCTGCTGCTGCTGCTGCTCCTGCTCCTGCTGCTGCTGCTGCTGCTGCTGTTGCTGCTCCTGCTGCTGCTGCTCCTGCTCCTGCTCCTGCTGCTGCTGCTGCTGCTGCTGCTGCTGCTGCTGCTGCTGCTCCTGCTGCTGCTGCTGCTCCTGCTGCTCCTGCTGCTGCTCCTGCTCCTGCTGCTGCTGCTGCTGCTGCTGCTGCTGCTGCTGCTGCTGCTGCTGCTGGGAACGAGGCAGAGATGCACAGACATGAGCATCAGGACGAGCACAGACTTCTAGTCAAATAAATTATCAAAACAAATGCAATGCAGAGTAAAATGCGCACAGTAGAAGTCTGATGGGAATTGTATGTCTAATAACCTATAAGTTGCATATTATTGTTATTAATGTATTATTGTTGTTTTTTCAATCATCACAAATTCAAGGCCAGAGTCTAATCATTAAACCACACAAAACACATAATTGCCTATATGGGCAGGGAGCTGATTCCATAACACAGGAGCTTGGACTCTTGGGACCACCAGAAGGCCAGCATTTAGAGCGCGATGAGCTCTGTTTGGATGATATGGTACTATAGCATCTTTGAGGTAGGATGGGGCCATTATATTTATGGCTTTATAAGTAAGGATTTTTAATTTGATTCTAAACTCTGCAGGATAAAGTGCTGAAAAAAATTTAGTGTTATTTTTGTTCACTTCTATAATGTATGTTTTTTTTTGATTGACACTGGGTTGGTATTAGTCCTGCTTTAGTCCTGTTTGTATGTGACAGAGAAATGTTATGTATTTACTTCAGTGAAACAATAAATTCCTGTTGAATAGTTCCATTGGGAGTTGTTTGTAGACATTGAATATAAATAATACAATTGTGGAGCAGTTTTGTAGTCCGGCCCCAGACAATGGCCCTCCAAAAAGCCTGGCCTCATGGAAAGTATAATTGAATAGCCCTGCTTTAGCTTAATGGTGCGTTCCAGTCATCCTCAGAGTTCTGGCCTGAACATTTTCACTGGAACACAACTCAGAATTCCTACTCTGAGAAAATGGCTTTTTGGTGAAAAATGAACACAGGCAGCTTCATTAGTGATAGTAGCTGTGTTATTTTACCTTTATTTGCTCTCTACTGTCGATTGAAACTGGCAACACAAATGAGAGGCTCATGGGGGGCTCATTCTGCTTTCTGATTTGATATTCGTCTTGAACCAAAGCGCCAATTATAACATAAACAACTTTGCCATCATGTCCAATGTTTTTTTTTTTTTTTTTTTTGTAATTGAGAACAAACCATTTGATTTTAACACTTTTATCTTTACCTTTAAGATGACTAACTTTTAAACCTTTTCTACTATGGACCACTTCTGGACTATTACAGGATTACACCAATTTAAAACCAAAATCTTGCTTAATAGTCCCTTTAAATAAGGTCACTATGAACAGTATATACACAACAAAATTACCAGGTATCACATGTATAGTAGACAAAATATATTCACATTTTACTCAAGTCTCTACCATCAGAAACACGCGACCTGTGATTCATATTAATATTACCTCTTCACTGCGCTGTACTAATGTATTTTTTATCCTGCCTTCTCTTTTTCCTTCAGTTCCTCCCAAGATCTATGACATCTCGTCCGACATCACGGTAAATGAGGGCAGTAACGTGTCACTCATCTGTATGGCGAGTGGGAAACCCGAGCCCACCATTTCCTGGAGACACATAACCCCATTAGGTGAGTCGGCTTCACCTCTGCTGTACATTCGCCTGTGCACGGACGAGCGGGAGGAACGGGCCAGTGGATGGGCAATATGGTTGGATGCATGTAGACAGGAAATGAGAAGGCGAGAGAAGGATCAATAGGTGATAGATTGAGCAGAGCGGGAGGGGGGTCGAGTTAAGTTGCAAATGAGAAAATTGACAGGTATTGCAGGGCGAGGGGTCACGTGTGATTAGATGGAGACATAGGGAAAAGACTTAATCATAAAATCAAATGATGAAATGAAGGGAGAGAACTCGACAGCTGGATTTCCATTCTCCTATAGTCCCTCACCACTAAAGGTCTATAGTTTGCAGAACGAGATAGTGGATTTAATATATATAGCTGACTGAGGTATGTGGTATGACGGTGTTCAAAAAACTCAAGAAAAACTAGAGGGGAAACAATTAATCGACTAATCGTTACGAGTCGACTATGGAGAATAATTGTAGATGTATTTGGATAACCGTTATAATCAGTATCTGGATTATACAACATCTAAACACATATGAAAAGACCTTTTTATTCAAGAGACTGTGGAATCTAAATGTTTAAAAAAATATGAATTAATAGATCAATAATAAGAACTATTCATTGCAATGATGTCTAACATGTTGAAGCTTCACATTTCACTTTGAATCATAGAGAAATGGTTTTAATGATTACTTTTTGAATAAAACCTATACTGCCTTAGGAGTGTTCGCACTCATGAAACATGTCACCGTGCCCTTCTTCTCTACATTATTTTCTATCCCCAATTATAAGCCAGGTTACTGTGACTCAACACAGTTCTTTCTTGGGTATGTCATGAACCTTTTAAACCACTTTCAAGTTTAAGAATTTCATTTTAGTGCTTCACCTTATTAGTTAGTATTATTAGTGAAACAACAACGGATCGGGGATGGAAGACGTTCTGGACGGCGTGGAGGAGCAGCCTTTTCTGCCTGCACGTGCCCGGAAACGTAAAAAGTCCCTTAGCTCGTCCGAGGGTTCTGGGAATGAGCAGCAGGATGAGGCTGAAGCTATTGATGTCCGGGGTGAGAGCAGAGACTGTAAGGTGATCATAAAGCTTGCACAGGATAGTGCATCCTTTAAGGAGTGGAATTCAGTGGCATTGTCAAAGAGCCTAACTGTAGCTGTGGGAGTGATCAAGAGTGCGAGTGTCCTTAGAGATGGCTCGCTGCTGGTCGTGTGCAAGGACGCGGCTCAGCAACGGAAGGCGATTGGAACTAAACGTCTGGGTGGAAAGGACATTCTTGTGTCTAATGCTGAAAAAAACACGGTCAGAGGAGTTATCATAGGTGTCCCTACGGCGACGTCTGTGGATGAAGTTAAGGAGAATTTGACGGGAGTTACTGTGGTGGACGCTAGGCGTTTGAAGGTGACCCGGTTTGGGGTAAGATGTGACAGCTTGTCGGTAATGGTAACACTTGAAGGGAGGTGCCTGCCTAGTAAGGTGTTCATTGGGTACATGTGCTATAGCGTCAGGCCATATGTTCCGCCGCCCCTGCGTTGCTTTAAGTGCCAGCGCTTTGGGCATATTGCAGCGGTCTGTAGAGGGAGGCAAAGGTGTGGTAAATGTGCAGGAGATCATGAGTATGGGAAGTGTGACGTGGGTGCAAAACTGAAGTGCTGTAACTGTGGGGAAGAACATAGCTCTGCCTACGGGGGATGCAGGTTTAGCAAAAGAGCTGCTGAGGTGCAGAAAATAAAGGTCTCTCAAGGTATATCCTATGCAGATGCAGTCAAGAAAGTTTCAAGTAACGAGTTTAGAGTAAATACAGAGAGAGGAGCCAGCGCTGCTCCCAGCCAGGGCGAAATGAGAGAGGCCAGCGTGGCTCCCAAGAAGTGTGAAGGTTTCAAGAGTGGAGGTCCCATGTGTGCAGGTTCCAGAATTAATGAGAATACCCTGGTTGTGGATAGAGAGGATTTTGTACTCTTTATGGTGGATGTTGTAAACTGTGCTGCTCAGACTCAAAGCAGAACTGAAAGGATCAGGATCATTGCTAAAGCTGCAGGGAGATTCCTTGGAACAAAGGAGCTTGATTGGGCAGATATAGAAAACAGGCTAAAGGCGCTAAATGGGAGTCGGAGTGATGGGGGTCTGCTTGTGGGGAGTCAGAGTGATCAGAGTGACGAGATGGGGGTGGGGGTGGTCTCCTGTCCTCGCCCAGTCTCGTAGACGCACGGCTACCAAGCGGCGACATCAGTGGACATATTAAAGCCTATAGAATGAAGCCTGAAGAATAAAGCTGTACGGTGGAAGCACCGAACGTCAAAGAAGGAGAGGAAGATGAAGAAGAGTCTCCCTGGAATAAAGCCGGTCACAAAGACATATCATGACCTCATGGGCTTTGTAACACCAAAGCAATGGAAGGAGTACTTTTACGGACTACGACAGAGTCTGAGGACTACGACGACAGAGTCTGAGGACTACGACAAAGTCTGAGGAATAAAGTCTGGCGGTAATGCAACACTTGGATGCCAACCGCCATAAAACAACAACAACAACAACAACAACATTATTAGTGTTGTAGTTTAGTCACTGTTTGTGCACCAAAGCACTTAACCACAGTGTGCTCCCTGCTGTTTGTCGAGAGGATGATCA
Source organism: Eucyclogobius newberryi (assembly GCF_026437365.1). Classification (NCBI taxonomy): domain Eukaryota; kingdom Metazoa; phylum Chordata; class Actinopteri; order Gobiiformes; family Gobiidae; genus Eucyclogobius; species Eucyclogobius newberryi. Next base: position 29,509,843 of record NW_027316532.1, on the reverse strand, counting down.
GAAAGTATAAGGTTGTTAAGGATGTTTATGTGTTCATCATCAGAACATACACTTCAATCTAATCAGTTTATTCTTTATTAAGCATACTTGAGACTTCATTAAATCAGTGACTCATTTAACTCAATATTGAAAGATGCACTATTATAATTCTACTCTTAAGAAATAAAAAAAACATGGTCTCCTTTGGTTTATTGAATGGCACCATGGTATTATGCTGTTGGTGTCCTTCGTCAGAGTAAACAAGGCAACTAGATTTAATTAATTATCTGAAAGTGCAGTAGAAAACACTTAAAATGAAGGTCTCTAAGGTTGCCCGAGTTCGAGTTCAGTATGCAGTAAATTTGATACAGTTATGAGAATCTTTCAGCTCGTAGCCGCCCCCATAATTCTGTGTCAACCTACAATTTGTCTCGGTTTGTGACTAATCATTTAACGTGCATTAGCAAAGTGTGTCATTATTGTCGTCCTAGTTTATTATGTGGGTAGATACTATGAATTGTTTTTGAAGTCTAAATCTTCTCGTTTGAAAACTCATGGCGGAGTATTTAACTGTTGCAGAGAGACCTTCCGCTCGCAGTCCCGACTCATTTTCATATTAATGGATTAGTACATGCTGTGCCTATCTGATGGTGGCGAGGATGGCTGCATTTATCTTATGGCTGTCAAATCCTTCCTCTCTGGTGTGCTCACCCTGATGGCATTAGGCGAGTTTTTCAGAAGATGATCAAAAGAGCGCCGTCCTCCGAGTCCGAGTGGCAGTCACTCGTCGGGCTTTGAAGTGTCCACACTTTGAAGTATGCCAGGAGAGAAATGATACGCTGTGGTCAAATGAAAGGGTCTGGGACTGAATGTAATCACACCGTCTCCCAGCACATCAAGCAGGAATCATTTAGAAGCGCGCGTTCTCCTTGTAGTGCGGACGATTTGTTCTAAAGGAAAGATTTCCAGTGGAACCGCTCTAATAGGCTAATTACCTACGTATGGCGTCCTATCAATTCTGTTGGATATGCAGAGCCGCTGCTGTGTCCAGGACAAGATCGGAGTATGAGATCACTGTAGAAATCATTTTTAATTCAGCTGTTAACGTGACACAGTCCAAGGGGCACAGGCCTACATGATGCAATTCCCCTCCAATGGCCCTATCTCGCAATGGTTTAAGTGGATGTAAAAAAATCTTTGTCCTGATAGTGTCTAGATCATTTTCATTTTGTTGAAAAACTATGCCAGTTAACTGTCTAAGCTTATAGGCAAACATTATAATTATCAGATATATAAGGAACAAAGTTATTTTTCATATAAAAATGTGTTAAAGGATAAAATGTGCAAGCATATAGAGTGAGATGAAGAAAGTTTGTGTCGTGTGCATGGTTAGAGCTCAGCCCAGATCATTTCTTACTGCTATTGTGTCCTTCGGCAAGATAGTCCAGCTACTCTACATAGGTATAAAAGTGTTTGTGTGACTGGACATTACTACCACAGACTGGAGTGAAACACAAAATTGAATTTCTTGAAAACTGCTATATAAGACTAAGCAATAATACTGTCCCAACCTGCTCTGCTCAAAGTGTTACTTGTCCGGTGTATTTACTTTACTTATTCGAATGTGTTTGGCCTTGTTGCATGGAATGTGGTCATAATTAGGGATGCACGATAATGAAATTTTAAACCAATACTGATAATTGGTCATTTCCATGTGTTTACTACCAATAATAAAGGAAACCCAATAATACATTTTTTAAATTAACCTCATTTTATTTTCATCCTATTACTATTATTTTATAGGTGAATATGGACAAACAAGGCTACTGTATATGAGCCCGATAAACCATACAAAGCCTATCAAATAAGGACATTTTAGTCTATAAAGCAATATCTGCCTGCTTTTAAATTCAATCTAATTCAATCTAACATCTATGGCCTATCAGGTAGACTAAAGTTTCATAAAGGCAGGACCTACATTCATTTAGCTTGTCACATGTTAAGGTATGTTAAGGTGGTTTTATTTTCTCATAGTCCTTATTATTATCCCTACAGGTTTATCTGGGGGTTTCATTGCCTGACCCGCCAGCCCCGCCCACATTCTGTTCGTATGCGTAAGGGTCTGGAATCGGAGTCAGAGCCAATGAAATCGTCGGTAATCCATTTACCGACCAATCCCATTCGGAGGTTTTAACGCGTCACACTGACGGTTCGATTCCCGGACCAGACCAACATCACATGATCTCTCTGGGTGGAGTCTGCATGTTCTCCCCGTGTTACCGTGGGTTCTCTCCGGGTTCTCTCCGGGTTCTCCGGCTTCCTCCCACCGTCCAAAGACATGCATGTGTTAGGCAAAATTGGTGACTCTAAATTGGCCCTAGTGAATGAATGTGAGAGTGAACTGTTTGTAATGTCCATGTCTCTGTGTTGGCCCTGCGACAAGTTGGCCACTGTCCAGGGTGTACCCCGCCTAAGGCCCGAAGTCACTGGGATAGGCTCCAGTCCCCCGCGACCCCGAAAGGGAACAAGCGGTAGAAAATGGATGGATGGATGGATGGATGGACACTGAGATACGGAAGTAGCGCTTTCCACCCCCGTTCCAAAACATTCAAGATGGCGGACCCGGCTCGTGACCCAGTGTTTACTTCTGCTCTCGCTTCGGTTTGAACAATCAGGAAAGTCCGCTCTACTCGCCGTGATGAACGTGCGTTAGATGCGGTTATACGGTCATCGCGATTCAGGAGACATTTTCTGCGTTCGGGGACGGATTACGCGGAATACGCCTTGTTGACATGGGCTACGTAATATCCGGTTAAGCGTGTTTTTTGCGTCACTTCTGGGTTTATGTGATTGGTTCTGTCTCTGCTCTCTAAACTCCGCCCTAGAAATTGAAGCGCAGCGGTCGAGCCCCAGACCCACACATGAAGTAGTTTGCCAAAACGTGTTGGGAATGGCTGGTCAGGCAAGGGGTTTCATGCTTTGACCAGCACAGGGAAAAGTCTGGGCACATGCAGCATTGACTGTGGTGCACCTTTAACATGACCCGGGCCGTGAGTGACTGTAAACAATGAAAACAGTGAGTTAGTTTAGGAGTCACAGCCTGCTCTCTCTGCGTTGGCCTGATAACAACAACACGGGATTGTTTGCTGTGCCATCCCAGCAGTGGCTCAGACGCAGACAAACTCCTCTCACTGCGCTATCATTATTCTTTTGTTTGATAAAGAACTAAAATAAAAAAACGATCCTCGCAAAGTCCGCTAAAGTTAGCGTCCATGTCAGGCGTGTTCTGTGCTGATGATGGCTGCTTCGTGTTTTCACTCAACTACAATGAAATCTAAGGATTTTTAGAAATGATTTATTTTTGCATCACAATACATTTATACTGTCAGCTGTTTTCATTCCAGTCAAATGAACAATCAGGTGAAATACATGACTCCACAGTGAGTGACAAATGGCAGGTTTAATTTGACGCCCTTCCTCTCTTCATCTCTCATTTCTGGGTTTGGGGGGTTGCACATTTTTTGCACTCTAGATGGTTCTGCTGCAGCAGTCACTGAAGTTTGACAGAATGATAAATTGCACTGACTGACTGTCAAGTTCCTATTTCAGGCCTAAGTGTTTTTGTGTATGCATTTTTCTTCCCCTTTTCTGCCCTTCTTGCCAACCAGCTACTGTCGGCTAGTATTAAACTTTGTGCACTCACTGGAGTGTGGCCATAAACAGTTTATAGAGACAATAATTTGCCCGAGTTGGTCTGCATAGATAGTCGATGCCTATTCTGCAATTAGAGATGTAAATGGAAAGAGAGAAATCCTTTTGATGGAGGGAATAGTACTTGCATGTGTTGTGTTGGTTAATGTCCAATAGTCTTTTTGTGGCTGTTTAATTAACCGTGCAACTAAAATGCGCTTTGTTGTGAAGAGTGTAGAGTTTAGCGACGATTGTTGTGTGATAAGATAATGTGTTACTGAAGCGCCCATTCAAATCCCTTTATCTGTTTATCAACTGATGGGATCTGTATGCTCCTCTGCCTTATCACCTGCTCCTCGTGATCCCTGCAGCATCTTCTGCAGCGTCGAACCCCCTATTGGATTGACCTCTTATACACAACAACAAGCTACGTATGTTTAATGTATTATTATTTAAGGGAACAACTCAATGAGGAAAGCTCTCTTTTTCATGGGCACACTGTGTTGACAAAAGACACATCAGATAAGTACAGAATATTAAAATAAAGATCAAATTAAGCCTGAATGGTATGAAGCAGTGGTTCTGAAACTAGAGCTTGTTCTGGTGAACGCAGACGCCTGATAATTTTTAGTGTTAACTTAATATAGAGACAATTTTATCTATATAACTCTCTTCCCTTGTGTTTGTCCTATTTTAGAGCTAGTTTAGACCTAGTTCAGACCTGTTATAGGCCTAGTTTAGAGCTGGTGAAACTTGGATGGCTAATTATTTTCGTAGATGGTACATTTGAGAACCAATGATGTATAGAGTCTATTATAAAATCATATTATATTTTCCACACATTCACCTGCTTCCCACTGCAAAGCTATTAAATAGAAACTCTTCCTTGGAACAAAATAACATCCGTTTGATACTCGGCTCTGGTCCAACTCCTAAAGTCAATAAAAAGGCATAGATTCACCAATTTTACACAGACTCTGTCCTTAACTGCTCGTAATGGCTGGGCTTGAGCATGAACACAGCTGGATATTGCGTATGCATGGAGCGCCGTGCTGTAGTCCTCACCATTGATAGGTCACACTGAGTAGCGGAATAGCCTCTAGTACAGTGGGTCTCCATCCGGGCAAATGGCTGGACGGCTGGATGCAATGCAAAATTGCTTTGATAAGCGCTTTCCATTGATAGAAGTGTGACCTTTGAAAGGGCTGACTAGAATACATATTTGATTGTCTTCTCTGATAGGCCACAGCTGGGACACGCTCACAGTCTTTCACTCTCCTTCCAAGATTTTGTGCAGAGAATATTTCATAACGCACTCCGTGAGAAGCCTATTTACTTGAACGGAAATTACATTTGTCTTTAAGAGCGTTGAAGCAAACTTTATAGAGCAAACCCGACTATGCCTTTATAATTTTATTAGCTTAGCCCGCTGCATTGAGGTTCAGTTTTTAGAGATGCTAGGTGATGTAAGGTCTGCGTATGGGAAACTCACATTCAGCACTAACTTTCTATAGCGATGAACCATTGTGCAGTGTGAGTGCTTTAAATATGAAACTGGGTGAATGATAAAATCGCAGGCAGTGACATCTGTATTTGGATTCCAGAAGCGGGAACATCATTTTCCTTTCAGCGGTTGGAGTGAAGAGTGCCGCTAATGAAAGAGAGGCTCAATGGGCACATGTGCTTTTCAGGAGTCTTTCACACAATAAACACCTCTCCTCAGATGTGAACACGACGACTGACTTGTACATCACATCCAGGGACATGATTTCAATACCAAGGAAAATTCTTGAAATGCAATACCAATTTTGATGCCACAGTGATAGATCAAATATTTTGACACACAAAGTAATGGCACTTTATTTATCTTACCATAAAACAGAGAAAAGAGACAAGCTGGAGAAAACCCAGAACAAACCCAGATAGAAGCCAATGAGAAGCTAGAGAGAAGCCAAAAGTTTCAAAACTATCTGTTACTTAGCATCCAAAATGTTCTCTTGCACAATTTGTGTTGACCAATGAAACTAATATCCCAGTTTTCTAAAGATGCATGTCTACACATGGGGAATTAAAGTTACTGTACAAACTGTACAGATAAGTCAATTCATTTTATTGTTTTAATGCCCACAATCACAACAGCAGTTGTCTTGAAGAGCGACAGTGAATTAGAGAAGCAGATTCATAGGAAATTATTAAATGGATAAATGTCCCACCATCCCCTGTCCTTAATCCCTGCTTCTCAGCAAGGAAAAAAAAGTAGAATACTCGAGGAGAACCACAGTGAAGGAGAGATCCGACTCCCATGGACGGACAGGCTGACGTGCTGACATGAAGAGACTGTCGGCCTCTTTAACATGGACAGGAGCTGATTCCATAACACAGGAGCTTGGTATCTAAACGCTCTACCTCCTACTGTGCTTTTAGAGACTCTTGGGACCACCAGAAGGTCGGCATTTTGAGAGCAAAGAGCTCTGTTTGGATAATATGGTACTATAGCATGAATTTGATTCTAAATTCAACAGGAGCCAGTGAGACTCGAGCACCGGTGTAATGTGCTCTCTTCTTTTAAGTCCTGTCAGTTATCTTGCTGCTGCTTTTTGAACGAGTTGAACACACCAAGCAAGATTCTGAAAACTAATATCATCAGCCTCATTGTCTGGACAAGCAGTATTTACATGTTTTGCCTCCTCTGCAGCCAACTGTGACAAAAGGGCTTTAGAGTACCAGAATGATGCAGAAATATGAATGCTACATTAGATTACCTCACCTTCTATTCAGTTGAAGTTAAGTCTGGCGCTCTGTATCGCTATCTGGCCCATAATAGGAATTTTATCAGTGCAGCATGCAGTGAGGTCTTTCCAGTGCATGCAGTCAGACCTAACTCTTAGCTCCCCTGGCTAAGTTCCACATGCTGGATTTTAGCAGCTCAGATTGACATTGTTTAATATAGGGGTGAAAATATCAAGGCCACGGTGCTCTACTCCAATTCTTTTCCACACCTTAAGCCGGGGCCAGAAGGCAAAAACTGCACAATGTAGCAGAGCAGGTGGTGCTCCATTTTGAGCATTTAAAAGGATACATTGATGTAAAAAACGCTGCTCTCTGCTAGAATGGATGCTTGAGCGATGCCTGCCCTATCTGTGTGTTGCAGCCCTGAAGAAAGCGCACTCACAGCTCCAGTACACAATGTGGTAAAATTGCTTACTGCCACGGCACGCAGCCAGCTTTGGCGACGACTACCGAATTAACCTTGCTATGATTTCTTTAATTTGCTCAGAGTGACATCTCCCTCAGGTGCGAAGGGCTTTCTTTTAGAGTCTCTCAAATATCACAGCGTGTACTCCCATTTAACACCGCGAGGTCCTTTGGGGGTCATGCACTGCCTGTAACAAGATTAGTAAGGCTTGATCTCTCCTTATGAAATTTATGCATTCTGTTATTTGTTTATGCATGGCGTCTGTTACAACGTGGTGTTGCTCAGTATATAGTTCTGTACAAAGTGCATATCAAAGGTGTGATTCTTGTTTAATGGCTGCTCTGACCTTTGCTAAGCCCCCTCGTGCTGTAATCGATAAGAATACAATTTGCCGCCCGGCCAAGCTGTTGATGCTACCAGATCCTGCAAAGGGAAAAATGGCCTTCATTTATCAAAGGAGACTACTGCCTGATGTGATTTGTGAAATGGAAATGTGTCTGGTGGTTTCAGAAAGACTCCAGTGTTTGTTTAAACCAAAGAACTATCAGGGTTTCTCATTGCAGTTATCGGTACACTAAACAATGAAAGACACTTTTCATCTAAAAATGTAATAATAGTGACACAATCTAAGATGACATTATTGCATTGTCCTTGAGCACAGCAGCCATAGCTACACAAATTATGAGATGTTTTAGTCACTGACCAGTATTCGCGATCTCTGGTTGAAACAAATGATTCTGATTTCATTGGAATGATCATAATCAGAAGGGGGTAGCAGCATTTAGCATAATAACGACTATAACTGTGAGTCAGAAAGCATATCATCATTATTTTTGTGGTAACTCAGAAAGTAGAACCTTCAAACCTGTTTTGTGTTACGTTTAGTAATTCATTATAATTTTTTTGGACAATCTATAAGTGTATATCGTTACTTGATAGTGAAACAAAAAATAATACGTTGGTAGATTTCTTCTAAAGAGTTGCATTCCCAGCTTTGAATAACTTGTTTTATTGAGAGCATACAGCTAGTCCAACACTGCCTTTCACTACAGAATTTGTGAAAACTCAAAGTGTTGTGAAAGACATCGATTACTATTGACTGACATGTTCTTTGCAGCAAATTTTCCAATGATGGATTGAATCCTCTGGAACGTGAATGAAAAGTGTATGTGCTTTGCTGTGGAAACCATTACATTTGCTTCAATTATTTGGCAAATTGCAGCGGACGTGTAAAGTGTGCTTTAGTCTCACGCTTGACCGCCACTTTTCATTTTATTAAACTGGAACTGCGTGGAGCTGCATAGGTCAACCATGGAATGCAAGTCCAAGAGATTGGGCTACAAGTTCACAACGTTTAAGGGCAAAGCAAACTTTATTCATAAATTCAAAGGGAGATTAAAAGTTTAAATCTTGCCACAACATTTTAATGAATTTCCAACGATTTTTTGTTTACATAATTTAGCGTTATTGCACAGTTTTTACAGTTTCTTTTGTAAAATGACCTGTTGGACTTCCATACAGTATATTTAGGCTTTATATATTCTTCTTGGGTTAGTGGCACCGCCTATTAGTTGACAGTACACACTTCACCCAGCTTTACAGAGCTTGTGGGGATTTCGTCGGTGTGCGATCTAGTCCTTGGTGCATTCAAATGAAGTATTGCAATGGACCCGTAGTGTCTGTCTTTTCTCAAGTGTTCCAATTTTCCGACCTACTGTAGCTTAGCATGAGACCTACTTATTCAGTCGATCCAAAAATGTCCCATCTCATTGCATCTGCCATAGTTGTAGTGTTTAAAGTGGTTTTGTAATATAAACGCAAACTTTCGTGAGCAGGGAATGTATAGTATTACTGAGCATGGAAATGTATGGATTTTATAGACCCAGAACACTATTTGAGTCACATTATTTACTGACTGTTGTCCGAGAATTGAGTTATACCAACAGTAAGTGCATTTCCTCATGAGATGCTTTTACATAAATTGTCATTTGTTTTTTTACAGTTTTTGGCTTGAAAACAAGACTGCTTAAAGAATACATTTTGAGGGGGGGAAAGTACACCCACTGATATTGTGTAATACAGTATGAAACAGTTTGTTTCTCGATATGTTTACATTTAACAATTAATTTTGTTTTCCACCCAAAAAAATATTACAAATGAACCTAATTGTTGTTGGGATTGAGTCCACAAACTCACAATATTCATCGTGTGACAATGTGACGAACGTGTATGATTGATAATGATTGGCACTTTTCCACGCTCCTAGGCCACTTTAATTTATTCTATAGCAGTTTTAGGTTTAAATGACAACTCGCAGCTAATATTGATATATTAATATATATATATATATATATATATATTATTCTTTTAGTTTTCTTTTTTATTTTTATTTATTTATTTTATTTATACTTCAAAATGAACATTAGCATTAGCATCGATCCACAAACAAGTATTTGTTGTGGAAATATTCACCTGTTTTGTAAAGTCTTTAACCTGTTGTCAGCGACATTGACCCACAACTCACTCTTCACTGCTTGTTCTTTAAGTATATTTAACATTTTGGAGTGACTCTGCAAAACCCCATAGAGACAGAATTGGACAGTAAGTAGTGACGCAGAACTCTGAACTTGCCAAGCTTGTGCACGGGGTCCATTTGGTCACAAAACATTTTTTTAAGAACATTCAGAACTACATTTACCAGCTATAATCTACCTGCCAAATGTGGAGCTTGCATTCTATATTGTCACTCCTACACTATATCAAACCTCCATCTTCCAATATTCATGGGATTCAGCTTTCTGGTATATGCAACATTTTGACGACATTTCCCACTCAAAGGTTATAAGAATATTTAGTTGTAAATGGTTAATCATCATGTCAACTGTCAAACCCACTGATAGATGCTTCACACGTTATACCTCCATATCCCCTTTTTTTCTCCAGTTATTTTAAAACTAGTGTTTTTTCCAGACACCCGTGGATTGTGTATGGATCAGTTCTTCTCATCTTCTGCTCCTGTTTGTGTGGCCTTTACTATCACTGCCAAGGCTCACAAACTCTTTTGTTGCCGCAACAACAGAGCTGGAAGAGACAGCAAAGCTCATTATCAACTGTTTACTCCATCAAATATGTTTGAACTGGCAGCTGTGTTGATAAAGAGCGTCATTGTGACAGAATAGTAGAGTTATGCAAGTTCACACGCTGCAGAAAATAGTGTGAAAACTGTGCAGAAATGTGCCTGGTGATGAGCTCCTTTAAGACGTCAGACTCTCTCAAAAACATACCTGGAGTTGTATTTAGCTCAATCCTGTTTACGAGGTGATCTTCTCTGAGCACTCACAAATCCCTCTGACTTTTGTTCGGACGGGTAAAAATCTAGACTTCTCCTGCACAGTTTTTAACCGGACTAGTAATGCAGTCACTTTATGTTCACGACAAACCCATTAGTATAGCCCTATCAGTATAACCCTGTCAGTATAGCCCTGTCAGTATAGCCCTGTCAGTATAGACCTGTCAGTATAGCCCTGTCAGTATAGCGTTCACATTGTTCATTCCCAAGGCAGCAATACTCTCTTTTAGAAACAGGAATTTGTGTCTTCCAAATCTAGACATTATTTTAAGGAGGAAAATGTGAAATGCTAGTGACCAAAAGCCAATTAAAACCACTAGAATGCATAACATGTTTTTTACTCTATTACAGGTGTTTTTAATGACCCAAAATCATGTTAAGAACTTCTTAGTGTGAGCGGGGGTCGCCTCTCCAGATCTGTCCTGGCCTGGTGGTGCAACATGCTTGTTTCTATGGAGATAGTTAAGTTTAATGCCTTAATGTTGACCCCCCACCAGAAAAGTTCTGCAGTGCACCTTTAAGTTTACACATTTCTCATAGTTGTCTATTCAGCATCACACTGCATTCTGTCTAGATTCATGGCTGAGGCGTGGCGCTGAAATGAATTCTGGTCAGCCAGGATCTGCTTGTTAAGACTGCATTAAACAGCTCGGAGTAGTGGCTGTATTAGCATAGTCATTGGTTGCTGTCTTACTGTGTCTGCTAGAATATGAGGCATGGACAAAAGTAATTGCAGAACTAGTTTTGTAGAGGAATATAAATGTAGGATACTTTAGGATAATATTTTGAAGAAGCTGCAATAAATGAACAGAAGTGAACCCGTTATTCTCTTGACATGAAACAAAATGGGGATTGGTTTGGGGACTTTTAAATAATAGCTTTTTTTGGTCATTATTCATTTTACTTTTTATATTTGTATAATGAATGACATTTATCCCTGAATATACTATAATCCTCTTCTATTTAGAAACACAGTTACAGGGCTACACAATCCACACCAATCTGACGAGCACTTTATTCATAGGTTTCAGGCATATGATTCCCTTCTGATCTGAAGGATTTTGTGAGGACCGTTCCCCGTAAGAAAATATAATATTTAGATTTTAATTGTGAGAGAGAACAGAGGAATCTTAAAATCTATGAATTTGCTAATGCAGTAAAATTATTTTTGTCCATCCATCTTCTTCCGCTTTGACTTCCCTCACACTAGACACTTCCTCCAGCTCTGGGGGGATCCCAGGTGTTCCAAGGTCAGCCGAGAGACATGTTTCCATGTGTGGAAATTATTCAGCTGGCTCCTCTCTCATTCTTATAGCAATACAAAACATAGTTATATGTAGATATCATATTTTTTTTCACAGCACTATACTTACATGTGCAGCATTATTTAGCCAAGATATCATCAATATAAAATGATATGCTTTAATGTCATAATCTATTGAAATATATAACCAGTTATTTTATGAAATGCACAAACTTTTGCACTTAGGGTACATTTTACTTTTTATTTTTATTGCAAATGTGGAGTTGAAAGCATCTCCTATGGAACAACATTACTTCAGAGGGTCACCAGATTATATGAGGGGAAAATTGTAAATTGATACAGTCTCAAACAAGGTTCAAGTGTGCTGGCAACTGTACATTAGTATTATAGTATTATAGTATTGTTGGCCTTCCAAGGTAATGTATCTAGGTCTATATAGGGTTGTGCAATAATCAAATTTCAATTACGATTATTACACTCGACGCCTGGCCCGCTGCTGCATACCACTGCCACCTCCCTCTGTCCCTCCTCCACTGCAGAGGGACACGTCTGCAAGACAGACTGCTGCTGCTGCTGCTGCTGTGTCCTGTCTGTTCTCATCCGTGACCCGCGGGCTTATCTGAGGCTTTATTTTGTTCACATTTGAGTTTTCAGAAAAGTCGTTACATGCGAGACAAATATATTCATTCAGAATATCAATGAATGCGACAGCGCGAGCCCCGCCGCTGCATTAGCGTCTTTCAAAACTTCACAGAGTTCTCAGCAAACTGCTTTATGTTACTCATTTGAAAGGCAAATTTAGTGCAAAATGCTTTAAAATTCTCCTAAACTAACTCCACGCAGAGGACAAAGGAGTGTGGGATTATTGCCCTCATTAATTTTCTCCTGGAGCTAATAGTGTGAAGCGATGCTAACATACAGCTGATGTGCTGCTGTCAGTATTTACACCTAAAATCCACATTTTATTCACATAACTAATAACATAGGCCAATGGAATTAAAAGTGGGACAAACAAATAATGAGTCAAATACTCATGACGATGTGTAGATTAGCAGAAATGCTGTGTACCGGTAAATACTTAGGGTAAAATATTTTAATAAACAAATTGACTGAAGGAACTTTATTTGTGTTGTTTTAAAAAAAAAAAAAAACTTTTTAAAATGAATATTCGTTTGCATAATGGTGATTACAATTATGACAAACATAATCATGGTTATTATATGTTTATATTCAAGCAGCCCTAGGTCTATATCTTCAAGTCATTGGACATGAAGCTAATAGGTATGTTACTGTATTGGATATCGCGATTGCCATATTACCACAATACCATTGTTGTCTGCTCTCTGTATTAGACGACATTAATTTGTGTCAAATATAGATGTTTTGAGTTCAAAAAGCAAAGATGAGCACGTCCCCCATGATCCTTTGTATCGCGTCACCGTCACAGTTTGGGCCACACGCTACACGCTTTCCACACTTGGTAACAACGGCCGCTTGTCGCCGCACGCAGATGGAACAGTGATGTTTGCAAAGAACAACGAATGGATTAGAGAGGAAAGCCGAGCAAAACCCCACTGCTTTGAAGTCCCAGATTTGGTTTGGTTGTGCTAAATGAGTCCCGGTAAATGAGACTACAAACAGTAGTTCTGCTGAAGAACAGCGTGGATCTATCAAATACTCAGGAAATACGAACACAATGAGGACTCGTTTGACAAAATATCTCTAGTTCAGGAATTCAGTCCTGTCCATACTAAACTAGACTAAACTAAAGAACGTGCCTCTGCCTCACAAGAGCACAAGGTCCACAGCTGCAGAATACACCAGGGATCCACGTGGTTTCTCGTTCACAAAACCTTAATATAAACTTGTACTTATATACTGCACAGTTTTAGTGGACCTTCACATTTGCATGTATTAAATGTGTTTGTAGAGTACAACACAACGTAGGGCCGTAGTCAAAATGCGTTACGAAACAAGAACATGTTAAAAGATTACATTTGGAGTACAATATTTTATTATTCCGCCTTGAACTTTTGAAACTCACTTAACAATGTATGAACACCAGGATAATATGGCTATTATGCTCATTATTGTAAGCACAACTTCTATACCGTGGCCCCTTCATTAATAATGTGAGCCTTTCCGCAATTATATCCTACCTTGAGATTTGCACATTGTTACATCCCTAGAATGAAAAAAAGGGCAACATTACTCTCCAATAAAACAGAAAAAACAGCTGGAAGATCAAATTCAGGCACATAAGGATAGCCATCATCTATATAATACTGCAGTACAGAACAATGTGCAACTCAAACAGGAAATCGCCAACGCCATTAGAGTCATGAAAAAGATGAAAGACAAGCTTATAGAGCAGGGCATTGTCATTGCTGGACTGAAACGCAGACAGTTCAGTGCCAGAGCCTGTTTTCCACAAACAAAGGGCAAACAAGCCATTCACCTGAAAAGAGTGGCAGAAACACCTCCAACCACGATCCTTTACCCTTACATTAGAAACAAAGAAACCAAAATAAATGTCTCTAGTATTTATTGAACATGTTTTAAAATGTGTTTTATTCTTTTACTTGTCAAAACCCTATTTCACATGCCAGCATTGGTAAAACAGGATAACATTTGTTTTCTTTTAGATCTGTTTTAGATCCGTTCTTAAATTATTATGAGGAAATATGTAAAACTGTGATATAGCCTTAAGCAAAACTTCACACCCTTCAAATGTAGTGGTAGATGTAGCTTGACTGTCAGAATAACTGGGACCTCGCATCTGAGTGCATTAGGTACAAACATTCAGTCTGAACACTGTAGCAGTAGTATTTACTACACTTTGACTTCTGACTGTGTGGGCCGTTGGCACATTCAGTACCCTTTTTCTCGTTATATTAACATAAACTTCTGCCAAATAACGAGCAAGTCATGGTACTCGCTGCTACTGCACTTGGCACCGTTAACTCGTTATAAAGCTACTGACATGTGCATCGAGCCATTAGATGTGTCTGTCTTCCAGAATGCTGCTCCAAACAGCTCAGCGTGGGGCTTAGTAAATGAATGAGTGGGGGAGTGCTATTATTTCATTTCCTGCCCTGGCGTCACTATAAATGAATTGATGCTCTGCAGATCTTCCCTTCCCCTAAGGAGGGCAATCACCAGTTTCCACAAAACACCTAATCATTGTGCATCTTCCTGTCAGGACTTAACATAAAAGCTCTGTAGGATTAATAAGGCTTTTTCCGCACTGTGTGAATGGCTTGGAAATCCCTGCGCTTGCCTCCCTTTTCGATGTGTTTGTATTCTTCTAAGACTGGTTGTAAGTACTTTGCTTCGTATTTTTCTATTTCCAGCCAGGAAGTTTGACAGTGGCGAATATCTTAACATCACGGCTATCACAAGGGACCAGGCCGGGGACTACGAATGCAGCGCTCTAAATGACATCGCCTCTCCAGACACCAAAACAGTAAAAGTCACAGTCAACTGTAAGTACATGTCTTTCTTTTCGTCTCCACTTGTTTTGCTTTGGCCTTGGACGTCAGATAACAGAAGACTGCATTGTGTTGGCAAAGTTTGGAAAAGTTTCATTAAAATGGTATGAGCACAGGTGGAATGTTCAGCCACTACAATAAAGGAGCACTAACAGGGTTCTGGTGGGGTCTTAAAACATCTTTGAATGGTATAAAATAGCCTTATATTTGACAAAAATGTGGGTTTGGTCTTAAATTTTAAGCACTTATTTTTAAGACCTCTCTTTCTGCCCCCCCCCCCCCCCCCCCCCCCCCCCCCCTGTATGGGTCACCTCCATTGACTGTAGCTTGTAGAGCGTACTCTTTCTGCCGTTTACTGTAGCCTCAAAACTTTGGGATCTAACAAGAACTTTCTTTAGCTGTCACTTACGGACGGTTGGGCAGGTTTTAAAGACTGATCACGGCACAGTAATGCAAATCAAACAAACGGGGCCCTGACTTAGCATTGCTAGCCACTGTAGGCTGTAGCTTTTGTTGCAAACGTCTCATGCAGAGCGCTGGATATCATGGTCACGACTGATGAACACCTTGAAGGAGGGGACAGGTGCACCTGACCAGATCATGTGACGCTGCACTCTGGGTTTTCGGCTGACCCAAACTGTGAACTCAAGGTGAAGGGAAAATCATGAACTAGACCTGCATATTGATTCAAAACAATATTATATACATATTTCAAAATAAAAAGTCCATATACAAATAGAGGCTTATAATAAAATATGAATTATTATAATAATAATAAACTGTTGCCAGTAGCTTCTGAAAACACAAAACAGCAGAAAATAAAGACCAAGAAAAAACTATGAAACGTGAAGAAAAGAAGATAAGCCAACATGTTGCTGGGTATTACATTTATGAGATTAGTAAAAAGTTACTTTTAGAAGGCAATGTTTTCAATCATTATATTTTTGCAAAACATTGTTATTTTGTGTTGTTGTTACTATTTTCTTTTTTCACGCTGTCATCCAGAACCCAGTAACAAATACTTATGATGTGTTCCTCTTCCTGACAGTGATGGAATTTGAAAAACACTAAATAGGTCTATTCCACTCATTTTTTATCTCCAGACTCCATCTCATTTGTCTTTGCTCCGTTCCCTTTGGCCATCAATACAAGCGTCTCACTGTCTCATCAGTGCGTCCCTGACTGTGCACCTGAATGGAAGTCGGACACGGCCAAAGTTTGAAGTTTCTTAATATTTAATGTGAGAATTCCCTTTTTGTCCATGTAGGTGATTCATTTGCAGTGTGGAAAGGTCTGACTGTTCTAAGCTCTATTCCATTATGCAGGTAATGAGTCTTTCAAAAGTGCGCACAGACAGTAATGGGGAGCCAGAGCATTAATGAATGATATGGGCCTGGGCTGTCGTGGTCACATGGTCTGAGAGACTGCCTAAGACGATTATCACATTTTTCTTTATTTGAAAAGTAGTTTTATTTTTTATATATTATTAGATATTCATACAGACTTCTGCATAGGCGCTCTGTGCTTAAGCTTGTGCAGACCTAAAGAGACCAAAGTGAGCAACGTTAAAAAGCTCCTCCTGGCCCACATATCTTCCATCTTCTAGAAGCTAATCATGCAAGTTTCCAAATTCAAATTTAAAGTAAGGACTCATTTTTATTTCATATGCTCCTATGACAACTTAAATCTTTTCTTGGAATAATCTGGTAATGGTTGCACTCAATTCTTTCCTCTCTGCTGTAGTCTTTTTTCACAGAGTCATTCTTGTGGGCATTTTCTATGCAGCTAATGAGCAGAAGGCTCAGCCTGGCTATTTTTAGTGCAATTGAGGCACAGGTTCAAGGAGAAAAGTGCTCTACCAACTGGCAGACTTTATTTCACAACAATGGAGAATCAGAATGATTGATAAGGCGTGTTAAAGTTGGAAGTCACATTTTTAAAGTGGGACGACGGAGTGTGCTGGGTATCCACGGTGAATGAACTGATTACAAACCGTCAGACAATGTCACCAGCGGTCATGCTCTGAAGTCGTTGTTTGGCTGCAGTTTGAGGCCATACTTACCCTCCGGACACACTTATCTGACACAGACACAACCACGAGCCATTATTTTATAGTCCAGCTAATCCTTTTTTAGTATTGTGTGTTATCAAAGGACCTCAGCATTAGGGAAATTGGTTTCTCATTGGCTACATCATTTGTGCTTATAAAATAGGAATAAATTATTGTTTATGTTGCAGAGTCAGTGACAATGATTTATCAGGCAAGCTAATGGTTTATTAGAAATAGTAAGGGAATGGCTCAATTAATAGAGAGAGCATTGCAAAAGAAAACATACACAAAAATATTCGAACTATTTTCTACTCTGTATAAATTATTAGAATAATAATTTGAAATAAGTTGTAAGTATTATCTTTTATTTAAGATGTAACAAATGCTGCATGTTCTTTCACTGTTTCTGATGATGCTGAGCCCCTTGCCATGATTTATGGCGTCAAAGACCCTATTAGTCAAAATCATTTTAGGTAAGCAATTAGTTAAAGCTAATGTAGCTGAAGAGACAGCTTGTGTCCACAAGGTGTAAATCTCCGCGCCGCAGCACTTTAGTCACCAAATATTGCCTGATTTACGACAGTCTCCATGAGCTATTGCCACAAAGTAAGTGACTTCTCTGCCCTCACAAGTCCTCACGGTTGGGCACGGCGGTGCTTTATGGAGCTGTTTAGCATTCCAAATGGTGAACCGGGTATGAGACCTGCATAAACAAAAGTGCGTCTGACATGAAGGGGAGCTATGGTTGTTTGCAAAATTGCCTAACCTAAGGACCTAACCACCACTAATTTGACCGTCTGTTACTTAGCCAGAACACCGATCCCGCATCCAATAGGCCTATGGGACTTTTTTCTCACTTGTTCTGGAACGGTCAGAACAAATGAGTCAAAGTTTAGAGTCCGACTGCTGCAGCAAAGGCTTATCCTGATGGCAGCCACTGTTCACTGCCCCTCTTCCTCCTCCTCCTCGTCGCACCACTGGCCTTGCTCAGCAGCAGGAAAAGAGAGAGGCATTTGGTCCAATCCCTAATCTCCTGTATCATTCATGCTTCACCATCACACATCTGCGTCTCGCCACGGTTGGAATTAAGATCAAGGAGTTAGCTGACACGGAAAGAAGGAGAAGTTACATAACAGGAATTACTTTCTAAAATTACTAAATCAGGGGGAATCATCAGCTGTTAATCTATTTTCAAAATTTAATTGGATGTCCATAGTTAAGAAACAGATAAAATATGCATAAATGTTTGCATTTTTTGTATGGTGGAGGTCTGACCAATCTTACATTTACATAATTTACACTAATAATTAGATCTAATATTTGGTGTGTGTTTACATGTTTATAAGAAATCAACAACGCCTGGCGACATGTGTCAGTTAATTAATTGATATTTAGAGTAACTGTTGTATTTTGAAGACAAAGTACAATGACTTTTCAAATAGCTCTTTCTTTGCTAAATTACTTTGTCTTGTTTTCTTTGTTTTTGTTTTTTGCATAAATTTGACAAAAACAAGGTGCACGGGTGTGAAAAATCTGAAAGAGATAAGATTACTCACAGCAGATGAAACTGTTCAATAGTTTGATAACTCCAGAAATCAGATAATAATCATATTTTTGCTGTGCATGACTTGTAAGGACATGCAAACCTCTGACTCTTTTATTAATGTTTTTCTCTTTTGACAATGTTACTGGACTGTATCTTTATTTACACACAAGTTTTGATTGGTCTGTGTTTATTCTTTCAATAAAAAATAAATAAATAAATAAATAAACTGCATTTAATTTGCAATTTTCTTGATGGTGAGATCGTTCTGCATTGATAATATTTTTAACAATGAAACAAGACGCTGTAACAACATGATGAGAGTTTCTTGTTGTATATCTACACTGCAGTACATATTGACCAGGTACTTTGTTAATTGCAGTTCCATTAAATCATGTCAAATACCTAGATCCTCCATGCCAGCCATTGTACCATTTTATCTCTCTAATGCGACAACTTAGGGACCAGTGACACTGACATTTGCGGGCTTCACTCTCTAATTAAACACATGTCCAAACAAATTCTCTCTCCTTCCAATACAATTTTTTTCAGCTATAGTATAGTTGACCTCCGGGCTAATTGCAGATTAACGCCTCTAATTAAAATAAGCAAACTCCCAAGTAATGAAAACAAAATTAAGCCTCACCGCGTTCAGAGTTTTAATAACAGCAGACCTTCTCAAATACTAAGCCTGCCATTTGGCTTTATATGATAGGAAGAGAAGAGTAGAGGTGTTTTCAGTCTGTGGCCAAATTTGAATGTTAAGTCCACAATTAAAGGGCAAAATCAATTACAACACTGGTCAGGCATAACGTAATGACCTAACGTCGGCGGTCTTATGCTATCTGCTTAATATGCTGCCCCAAAAAACAGCTAAATTCTGCCCGTTGTTGAGCAGTGTGCGGAAATCCGGAGCCTTCACTTGTCCACAGACTTCCTTGAACCACCTTGGATGGATGTGGAACACAGCAGACCCACACTTTTGACTGGTGGCAATTACAATGACAAAGGGGGCAATTCTCAGCGACCCAGAAAACATGTTCGCTCTGTTTTTATGTTTGAGTAAAAATCTTGTGGTTGCGGGACGTGTCAATTAGCCCTCTATAAACATTTTCTGAAATTATTCTCTTGTAGTATTAGAAGTTCTTATTTCACTCTTCTTAAATGTGTTTAAATTATGTCGCAAAAATCTTAATTTGTTTTTCTAAAAAGGTGCAGCCTCTGGCCCATTTTCCTGCTTCTTTTTTATCTACTAAATTCAAAAAATTGTCTTGCTGCTTCCTACTTGCCTCTAATTAACTGGTGCCTTGAAGAAGACATTTTCTGGTCTAAGGTTGTCAGAATAATTTATACTAAAATTAGATATCAATTTGAGTATCTAGTAACTCGCTCAGAG
Source organism: Eucyclogobius newberryi (assembly GCF_026437365.1). Taxonomy (NCBI): domain Eukaryota; kingdom Metazoa; phylum Chordata; class Actinopteri; order Gobiiformes; family Gobiidae; genus Eucyclogobius; species Eucyclogobius newberryi. The sequence goes on along the minus strand of NW_027316532.1, from coordinate 29,489,885 downwards.
AGTTGTGAAAAGCACTTTTAATCTCATCCCAATAAATATGTTTGATGCTTTTGGTACGTGATTTTTCATGTTGTTTATAATAACGTAAAAATAAGATACAGCATTTTTCCAGCTATTGCACATTAGGTTTTATACTATATTCTCTTTCCATTGCTCACAGTTGTATGCCTGATCCACTGCCCTTGTATTTATTATGAGTTGATATAAAAAATAATAAAAACTGGATGAATACTTTTGTCTGCACAACCCCCAACAATGGCAGTTGTCCACGAGGTCAGGGCTGGATGAGTTTAGAGGCTCAAAAGATCCCTCAGTGGTGATTTTACCTGATGAAATTTGATCTCTCCGACCCGCTTTTAAAATTTACATATTTATCTTCGCAGCAGGTGGGAGCAGTTATTGGCTGAAATCCTGGCTCCACACAGTGTGACTCAAAGGCGTAAATATCACATGGAGGTGACTGTACGAATTGACAAAAAACCCTCCCATTTGAGATGGAACAGAATGCCATTGATTAATTAACGAGAATGTCATGTTGTGTGATCAAAGCATCCATTGCACGTACTTATGTGACTAACAAAGGCAAAAAGAGGCTATTTTGGAGCGCATTTGACATTCCTTTGTCAAGCACTCCAGAGAGCTGCCTTCTCACGTCCTACTGAGTAAATGGCACTAGACTTTCAGAGCTGAGATGTTGCAAGCTGTTTTTCGGCTGTTTAACCAGTCCCAATCAATATCATTCAAATCTGGGAAGTTTCGAAATACAACATTACATTAAACATTAAAAGATAAAGAATTGTGGTATTTCTGATTTAACAGTGCGTGTATTCTTGTTTTATTCATGTTGTGACATTGTTCATTTTCCTGGCCAGTCAAGAATATACATATCCAATACTTTACAGTACAGTATCTGGTCACTGAGTTCAGATGGGCGTGTTAACAGCTCCGTATCAAAACAAATAAGGTTGCTTAAGGAAAAAGAAAGGAAAAAACATGGCAGATTTATGCCGAATCAATGAGTGAAGCGCAAAACACTGTTAATACAAGTTGAGAAAAGTTTAATTTTATTCTAAATGAGTCGGTGTAATCCTCTCATTTATCCAGGAGTGTTTCATAGTTGAAAAAGATTCAGTTCAACTCCCGGGTGGTATGGGGCCTTTCTGTGAGGGGTTTGCATGTTCTCCCTGTGTCTGTGTAGGTTTCCCTTACCACTGAAATAAACAACTATGGGCTCCTCCCCTCTGGGGCCATGACTCCCTTGAAAAACTTTCAATAAAATAAATCAAGAGTATGTATGTTTCAAATTACAGAAAAGTATAATTTGATCTCCCAAAACATACAGGGTAATTCAAGTTTTTTTGTCCGTGGTGAAAACCCCAAAACAAGAAATGCAATTGCTCTGTGTTGGTTCTATCTGTAGAGCAGGCAGATCATTTCTTGTTTACCAGACCTTGGAAAACATAAGCAGTGCCCTGTAACGCTTCCGAGTTCTGCTGCCAATTGCCTATGCCTCCTTCCTCCTCCTGTACCCTGCAGCTGTGAATCCTGCTTACACATTCACCACGGCCATTCCGACTTTTAAAAATAAAGCAGCACACTTTCTTTGCTGCTTTCACTGAGGGCATTTTGAGTAATGAACATGCACCCACATCGACAAGCAATCAATGACATCATATCTGCAATGTTTTGGGTCTGGATGGATGAACAGTTCTATTTCTGACAGTCTTTTGCCCTCTCTTCTTGCTCCAGCCCCTGTCAGTGCATGTAAAGTCCTGCTTATCTAGGTTGTTTGGAATTCAGCCGCGGTGTTGTTGGGTGCAGCACAACATGCTCCTGTGCCTCCCCAGACTGAGGCTGTGGAGGCGTCCTCCCAGCTCACATAAATAACAGGCTATCACTGCTTATTTGTGGTCAGGAAACACATGCTGGGTCCTTAAACCACCCAGCCTCCAAATCACACGCAATGACATGAAATAAACAATGTGCAGTGGAGTGTGCACATGTTTTTTTCCAGTCATAACATTTCTGAACAATTATTTCACACTCTGGCAGTTTACAAAGTGAATCTGTGGACACTGCCCTGACTGTGTGGGCCTCATAGTGTTTTAAGCTTGGTGTGAATTGTGTAGTAGATAAAAATACCGGGACAGTGAATGTTCTGTCCTCTCTTCAGTACAATCCATTACTGAGAGTATTTCACATGAAGCACAAAGTTGGACATTTGTCAAAGTTTTGCTCTATCCAATAAAATACTGTGGCGTACCATTCAAAACAAAAGGCTTCCTGCAATTGGATTCTGATCCAGCTCTAAGTACAACTAAAGCCAGTAGCCTCTGGCTGTTTGGATGTAAATCCATCTCACTACATGGCTCTCCAAAGCTCTTGTCTTGATTGCTATTTGGATTCCTTAGCACATGCAGGGTATGAATAAATGAGCTACATCTTGATCTTCACTGGAAACTTCTGTTAGTACCACTTCAGCACCGTCAATTTCACAATGAATTTTGTCATATCCACTTAGTGAAGCAGATTTTTAGTGTTTTCTCTGTACAAGTGTTTTTATATTTCATCTTTATTGTTGTATTTGTAAAAGGAACCATCCTTTTTTATGGTTTTGTTGATCACGAAACACATCCAGTCTCACTTTGCACATCCACATACTGTACTCCTGCAAACAAAGCAGGACATTTATATTGCTTTGTATAAAATGAAGGAACACAGTGTTCTGCTGCCGTCCTGAACTCAAATCTTAATGAATTAATAAATGTTGGCAGCAGAGGCATTCCTGACTGACAAAAACAGGACAATGAAGCCCACAGATGGCAGTGGGGAACAGTGTCTCTGTGTGTAAGCTGATAAGTCATGCACTGATGAGTCCATTTCTTAATTGCAATGAAAACTCATTTTCAAATTGGGCTGAAGAGGTAGGGTTATTAATTGATATTTTAATTAAAAAGCCTTCGTTCTCTGGGTTCCTTGGCAAACAATAGTTTGTTGCTAAATAAATCATATTCAATCTTGAGGCATACCAATTAATCATTAATAGTCACATGGGAGTGGCTAAAGGGAAACGCTGTAAATGGAGCTCTTTGCATTAAGGTGAATTTCTTTGCTTTAATATTACATAAGGAGCAGGTCATTCACCGTACACACCATTAACACACTGCTTATGTGCTGCATGATAGCATTCAATTAAAGAAGCCGCCCTCTTGCCCTGACATCCTTCATGTAACGCAGATATAGTGGCAGTCCGTTTGTGATCGACCCGCAATTGGCCATTTGTCACCCAGCGGGGCCTTGCAGCACCCATTTTTCTGTCATGCCTGTGCTATTCCTGGACCCAACCCCTCACCCCCATCTGCCGGAGTCACCATGACGACAGACATGATTTAATGCACCATCCTGGCATTCTTCAGACAGTAAATTACCTGGATTATTGGGCCTTCATGCTTTTAGTGCACTACTTTGCATTACTTCCAAATCCTGGAGGTGTATTGCACAATATATAATGATATAGAGTATGTCAGCAGGTAGAAATTGGAATTATTGGATTGGGCCAGATTTTATGGCTGTAATCCGTCTTAACAGTAGTTTGTGCCAAGCTTTAATTTGGAAAGACTTGATATTATTGATATGCATATAAAATCAGAGCATTCAGGCCCACCCACAAAAACAGAAGGACATGTTAGCATTCTAACCCCTATTTGTGGAAAATTTACCGGAATTCATGCAATAATAATATTGGATTGCAGGGTCACACATGTTCTTATGCCAATCCCTTTCATTGTTTTATTGTTTTGCGTTCCTATGTTTTAGATTTTGTTTCATTGAGAAAAAAAAAACTATTCTGATTCTGATTCTGAGATACACGAGGAAGGTTGCATCTGGTTGTGCATCAGGTGCAAATAAAACATAAAAAAGTGTTATCTCATATGGCAGACAGAAATGAAAAGTTGAACCAATCTATTTTAATTCAATATAACATTACAACATTCTTCTTTACAACATAGCACATCCTTTACTTTTTTCTTCAACCACAGCACAAAACAATCATTAATCTTCTTACTTTGTTTTGCCAAATCTTCCACCAATAAACTTCAAATAAAAGAGCATTGCTTCAAAAGAAAACATGCTGTTCGTCTTTGGCAGCGCTTCAAGTGGCTGTCGGATAAAAAGGGAACAAATCAAACCTATCACTCGAGGCGTATTTTTTTACAGATTTGTGTTCTTGATGTTAAATATATAGTCAAGTTGATGATATCGACGCACCTGCCCGAGCCGCCATGTAGACTGTCCCGGCGACTGTTGCATGTGACAGTTTGGGTCACGAGCTCCAGATAATCGATGAAACCGCACAATGACACCGAAAGAGGATTAGAGGGATTCACTAAAATGCTGTCAGACGCCACAGCCCATCGATTTCATAGTTTGTTATTGGAATATACTGTATGTGTTTGCTTCAGAGGACTCTTAACATTTCCGTCATTTTCTTCAGGGATTGCGCTTCTCATCTCAGTTGATACGCTCTGCAGGCACAGATGTTGTAGTTCTCATTAGTAACTTTGCCGCGTTCCTGTTCATTTTTGAAGCTGTCTGTTTTGTGCGGTTAGTCTGGAATAGTGATATAAAGAGAAACAGAGAACAATAAAGATTTTGATCAAGCTTTGTATTCAGTGGTGCAGCCTAGGACACAGGAAGGGGTGTCTTTTGTATAAAACATTAACATGCATGAATCATTAAACTGCAATATTGATCTAAACTGGTTTAGTAATAGAAACAGGTCCATTGACTTCCAGTTCAACACTGCATTTCACCGTATCAAGCTGCGGATTTTCATTTTTGCACCCTACGTATGTATGTATTATTTTGGCATTCAAACTTCGAATACAGGACAGTACAGGATTACTCAAACATGCATGAAACACTGACTCAGCTAATGATGAGGTCAATTTTAAATTCTCCCCTGTTTAACAATGTCTGAGTCATTTTAGAGCAACCTCGGGAAAGGCAAGTCATGCAGTTACACTAAGGTTAACTGTGCTTTAATCAATTGTTTCAGAAGCAAAAATGAAAAATGAAGGTTACTTTGTTGTTGATTATATTTTCCCCAAAAGCAATAACAATATACTTTATGGTAATTGAAATAAATTGAGTTATTTGGATAGTTGCGACCCCATCTGAAACCCTGCATGGGCCTCTTCTTCTGATGCCTCTGCCTTGAGTGCTGATATTTCATAAGCGCCATAGGGCATTTACACCAACAGCACGCTCCGACAGACAGTCAAGGTCTGCTACAACCCCCTCGGTGTGGCACCAGCACTTCACACAGTGATGAATGGATGCACTGAGCCCCAGCGTAACCCATAGCTTGAGTCACTTTCTCGAGTCCTTTAAATTAGTCAGCAAAGTACAATAACACAGTAGAAAATCTATTTAATTGGCTATACATATTGCTGTGGAAAATATTGCTCAAATAACGTGAATGTGCTTATTAAAATGCATGAGGAGGAAAGTGGACGGGCATCCATCATCAGAATGGCTCTCCTTCACAATCATGCGACGTGCATGTTGTTTTTCACCTTCACCAGCTGCTTTTATCATCAGACGTTCTCAATGTTATGGCTGAGTTGAACATGGAGTATTATGCTTATTCCCTGTTTTCACTCAAATAGGTTTCATTGGACTTTGTGTATAATCTTCTACCCATGAAGGTTTCAGAGTGATGGATAAAAGCACAGAATTTGCAGCTGTTGGTGACGGCAGTAGCTCTGTTGATAAAGTGCCTGTCCTTGGATTTGAAGGTCGTCAGTTCGAATCCCGCTTCCGACGTAACATTTATTTATTAGAGCGGTTAGAGCCATAGCCAACAGTGGTCCAGGGGTGTAAAGTAAGAAGTACAAAAGAAAAAGTACAGTACTTAAATATAAGCATCTGAACTTTACTTTTTACATGGGATTCTTTTACTTCACTATATTCGAGAGTAGGTATCTATACTGTGCGTGTGTGTGTGTGCGTGTGCGTGTGCGGGTGTGTGTGTGTGTGCGGGGGTGTGGGTGTGTGTAGGTGTGTGTGTGCGGGTGTGTGTGTAGGTGTGTGTGTGCGGGTGTGTGTGCGGGGGCGTGGGTGTGTGTAGGTGTGTGTGTGCGGGTGTGTGTGTGCGGGTGTGTGTGTGTGTGTGTGCGTGTGTGTGTGTGTGTGTGCGTGTGCGGGTGTGTGTGTGTGCGGGGGTGTGGGTGTGTGTAGGTGTGTTTTCTAAAGTCTGTGCTGAACAGTTTGTTAGCACCATTCACTCACATAGTTAACATGTCGCTTCAATCTGGAACATTCCCAATGTCTTTGAAAACTGCGGTCATAAAGCCTCTCCTAAAGAAGAGCAGTCTTGATGCCGCAGTACTGAGTCATTACCGGCCCATCTCTAATCTGCCATTTTGGGGCAAAGTCCTTGAAAAGGTTGTTTACCAACAGCTCACAGATTTCCTCTTAATAAACAACTCATTTGATGTTTTTCAGTCAGGTTTTAGACCTCATCACAGCACTGAGACTGCTCTTGTCAAGGTGACAAATGACATCCGCCTGAACACTGACACGGGCAAAGCCTCAGTCTTAATTCTGTTAGATCTGAGTGCTGCTTTTGACACTGTCGATCATGGGATCCTCTTACAGAGACTAGAGGACTGGGTAGGCATCACTGGCACTGCCCTAAACTGGTTAAGGTCCTATCTGGAAGACAGGAAGTACTTTGTTGAAATTGGTAGCTGTGTCTCAGACCACATGACCCTGACCTGTGGAGTGCCCCAAGGGTCAGTCCTGGGTCCCCTTCTGTTCAACCTCTACATGCTGCCGTTAGGTCAGTTGATACGCAGTGAAAATGTGTCCTATCACAATTATGCAGACGACACTCAGATCTATGTTTCACTATCGGCAGGTGACTATGGACCAGTAGATTCACTCTGTCACTGCATCCAACAGATCAGTGTGTGGATGCAAAACAACTTTCTCCAGCTGAACTCAGACAAGACTGAAATAATCGTTTTTGGCCCACAGAAACAAAGAGAAAGTGTTAGCGGTCACCTCCAGAGTCTCGCTCTAAAACCTACAAACCAAATTAGAAATCTGTGGGTAATAATGGACTCAGACTTGAACTTTAATTGCCACGTCAAATCAATAACATCAGCAGCTTTTTACCATCTAAAAAACATTGCCAAAATCAAAAATATAGTGTCAAAACCAGATTTAGAGAGACTTATCCACGCGTTTGTCTCCAGTAGATTAGACTACTGTAACGGCCTGCTCACTGGTCCCTCCAAACGAGCTGTAAAACAGCTGCAGTACATCCAGAACGCTGCTGCTCGGGTCCTGACTAGAACCAGGAAGTACGATCACATTAGTCCTGTTCTCAGGTCTCTGCACTGGCTCCTGTGGCTCAGAGAATAGACTTTAAAGCAGCTCTGCTTGTGTACAAGTCTCTCCATGGCCTAGCACCAAAGTACATCTTGGATATGTTAGTGCCATATGAACCATCTCGGACTCTGAGGACCTCAGGGACCGGCCTCCTGCTGGTGCCCAGAGTCAGGACAAAACATGGGGAATCTGCGTTTCAGTTTTATGCAGCTAAAATCTGGAACAGTCTTCCTGAAGATGTGAGACAGGCTTCTACTCTGACAATGTTCAAATCTAAGCTAAAAACAGTTTTGTTTAGCTGCGCATATGACTGAAAGGATTTTTTCTTTGCACTCTTCTCTTTTGTTTGTGATTTTATTAGTTTAGAAAATCAGTTGGATTGATAATTTTTAATTTAGTTAATTTTATTGTATTTCTGTTTCTGTAATTTCTTTGTGATTTGAATGCATTTTTCCTGCTGTGTGAAGCACTTTGAATTGCCTTGTGTATGAAATGTGCTCTACAAATAATCTTGCCTTGCCTTGCCTTGCCTAGGTGTGTGTGTGCGGGTGTGTGTGTAGGTGTGTGTGTGCGGGTGTGTGTGTAGGTGTGTGTGTGCGGGTGTGTGTGCGGGGGCGTGGGTGTGTGTAGGTGTGTGTGTGCGGGTGTGTGCGGGTGTGTGTGTGCGTGTGCGGGTGTGTGTGTGTGTGTGTGCGTGGGGGTGTGTAGGTGTGTGTGTGTGTGTGTGCGTGGGGGTGTGTAGGTGTGTGTGTGCGGGTGTGTGTGTAGGTGTGTGTGTGTGTGTGCGGGTGTGGGTGTGCGGGGGCGTGTGCGGGGGCGTGGGTGTGTGTAGGTGTGTGTGTGCGGGTGTGTGTGCGGGTGTGTGTGTGTGTGTGTGTGTGTGTCTGACTGTGTGGGTGTGTCTGACTGTGTGGGTGTGTCTGACTGTGTGAATGGGTAAGCGGTTTCTTGATATAAAGCACTGTGAGTGCCTTGAAGGTAGAAAAGCGCTATAAAAATGTGACCATTAACTATAGTAATTACCAATAAAAAACAAAAAGATCTGTCTTCTGAATGGGGGGAAGTCATCTGTAAAAAGGTCAAACACATGAATATAACTTGTGGGCCAAGTCTTTGCTATTAGTTTGTTCTTCATCATCCTCATTAAGAACCGGTCGTAATAAAATAAATCTGTTCATCGGTTACTTCACATTATCCCCTTTTCCCCAACATAATCCGAGTAATACATTTGTATTTTGTCAAGACATTTATTTAATTTAAATAAATGGATTTATTTAATTTAAATAAATGGATTTAAAAAAAAAGAAGATTTAAAGCTCACCTCCCCCACACTTTTGCCCAGTAACTTTGCTATGACTAATAATTCTAGACCTTTCCATAGAGACAAGCAGATGGTGGACCCGACACCCAAAGTAGTGCATGTTTTTCTAATTATGACTTAGTTTGGAAGTGTATCACTTGTGGTAAATATTAATCATAGTTTTATATATTTTTTGAAAAGGTAAAGCTGAAGTTCTAAAACTGAATCCCTCTGTGATGTCATCAATATGCGACGTGCCATTGAAAACACAGACAATTTACACTTGACTGATACACTTTTCTGACAGTTTAAACAATCATTCGACAAAATAAAGTTGTTATATGATATTATTGATTCTCATTATATAAATCATAAATATTGTGTAATTTATATGGATTTTGGCTCTTTTTGTTCACATTATGGTTGCTAAGGTTGTATTTTAACTCCAGAAAATTGTCAAACTTGGGACAAATGGGCAAAAATGTTTAGGAAAAAACAAAAAAAATATGTAGTCTAACCTGCCATATAGACTTCAATGGATCAAGTAAGTAAAGTAAATAAAGTTGTTCATTTTCACCATGAAAGTGTTTTTCTTTCTGTCTGCATTCACAATGAGAAAAGCACAAAGACACAAAATCATCAATTTACAGGCATTTGAGCTTTTCAGCAGCATCATAAGTACAGTCATTTTCTTCAAGGTGCCATACATAACTGTAGGCACAGTAAACACTGTGCAGTATAAAGGACTGCTTTAAGACATATTTACTCCACATTTGAGCACATGAAAGAGCTTCGTTTTGCCTTCACACAAACCTGCCTCCACCATTGGCTCTTTGAACTTCCATTAAGCCATTTATCTGGGCCTCACAATTTATTTCATTTCTCAAACTTCAGGAATGAATGCCTTTAGCGCTCCCCAGGTCCCCAGGTCAGGTAGTTTTGACTTTATACACAGTTTAATTCAAGTAGTAACAGCCACATGTAAACATATATTTGAAAGTATAACCTCTCTGTTGTGTTTGCGCCCACAGTCGCTCCTTCTATCCACGAGATGAAGAGTAACGGCGTGAGCTTGGGACGCACAGGACTGCTCCGGTGCGAGGCCACCGCTGTGCCACTCCCCACGTTTGAGTGGTACAAGGGGGAGAAAAGGTACGTCTCTTTAAGAAATAATGAATACAGAGCAGCAGGATTAATCGCAAGCAAATCAATATGGACCCCTACAGATATGTCCTGATATGCACTTGCTTTAGTTTAGCGGTTTATATGTCCATCATCTCTCCCGCATGTGATTAAAATGTTCATTCAGAACTAGGGTTACTCATATTAATCGATCACAAATTTAAAAAAACAATCTCTTTCTAAAAACAAATAAAATGGCTTTCAATATTATTTTTTAAACATAAATAACACAGTCTTTTAATCATCATTTAAAACACAAAAATAGAAATGACTCAATTTAAATTTGATTGATCTGCCCTACTCTGAACTGAATTGTTCCATTAAACCATAAATCACCAATCGAATCGTAAATGCAACACATTGTTCAGCCCTTTAATGGTCGTATACTGGCTAACAGCTAACGTTTTGTTTTCATGCCTAACAAGGAATCTTATTAAGAAGTGCTAAGTTGAATCCAATCCAATACATTTTTTAATTTATTTTTTTCATATTTGTTTATTACGTTGATTATCACAAACCTTTCCTTAGTGGTAGTTTTAAAGTTATTCTAATCCTTATTATTACATTGACATTCTGACTACAGTTAACCTGTTTCATAGTAAACTATCTCTTTATTACAAACTTGCAGCAGTGTCTTGTATCCACCAGATTGAAAAATGATTCCTATTTTGACACTTGCTGTCTCTTTAAAATGTGTGTATAGTAAGACAGAAGCTAATTTAAAAGCAGCCACACCATATACAAATATTACTGTGAGTCCTGTTATTTTTTGTGATCTTGCATTTGATATTATTATCAAATGCTCGGCTTGCTTGATTTTACTTCAGTATTCCAATAAAGGGTTTACGATTACAGTATTTTGTTTCTACTGAGCTGTGTGTGATTATAGGAGCCGTGCTCTTGCTCAGTTGAACTCATTTCAACACCAGGTTGAATTCTTTGTGTGCAATCAAATCCTGCATCTGGAAATGACAAAAGCAGGATAACAAAAGCTCACACAGAGAAGAGCTCATCTGAATACGAATGAATGGAGTCACTGATATAAAATTAAATGCCTCACCAAATGTATTTTAAGTGTGGCGTGGAGATGAAACTCTATTCCATTTTTTTATTTTTTTTATGTATTGATCTTAATGGTAATTTGTGAATTGACCACAAATTTTAAGAGCATACACTACAAACACAGGTATGTGTAAAAAAAAAAACAACACACAAAAAAAAACATTAAACAACAACGAATTCATGGAAATGAGTACTACTTAAATAAATAAAATTTCACAACTGGCCGTTATGAATGCACATTACATGACTTAAGCATATAAAACGTAAGGTATTCTTAACTGTCTACATATAGTTGGACTGACCACTTTGTTGTCAGGAGCAATTTAGCATTTAGCACTGGGTATCACCCAAATCTAAATCAAGATGACCACCTTGTTGGGAGCATTAGCTCATCATGTTAAATGTTCAATCCCATCCAGACACAGAGAAAACATGCAAACCTGGAACCTTGATGCACTGGTGCAAGTGCGTTTGGTATTTATAATATACTTGCACATGCCCTGAGCAGACTGAAATTATGGCCATCCTAAGCCGCATGTAATGCTGTGATTTGAGTGCGCGTGTCCTAATTGCTGGCATTAAGGCAGATATTAGCCGAGGGAAGGCGTGTGATTAGTTTGTTTCCCCATATGCTGCTGCCTGGAGGTGCCATGAGGTGTAAAAGCTCACCTTGCCTCCTAATATACTGTTTGCCTCCGACGTCCGCAAATCATTCGCTGCACATACATCAATCAGGCAACATTCAAGTGTCACTCCTTGAATTTAAAAAACAAATTACCCCCATTACTCGTCATTTAGCCACTCCTGGCAAGCACAATTTCAATCATGAGCTCACACTGTGCTAATTGTAATTATGGGTTGGATTCAATTTATTCCAATTGCTAAGGAGGCAAGTTGCCATGATTCTAGTCTTTACTTAATTTGAGGACTTGGGGTTTTTGTGACTTCTAGCATGACTAAAATGGGATTTCTTCATTTGTGCCTCTTCATGAAAAGCCCATTAATACAAGCACAATAGACGTGTAGGTACAATATAGCATGAGCGCCTCTGTTCATACATTCTGAAAATTAAAGCTTTTGAATTGAGTTTATCAGCACAGAACTGCTGCCAGTTTGCCTTTATCAGGCGCTGAAAGACAGTTTTGACAAGTAAACCTTTGCAAAGATGACAGTGCTTTGATGACTGAGTAGACGTGAGTGGGCGTCGAGTTATTCCCCAGTTTGGTTTTTAAACATATTTTGACTTTCGAATGTTACCTCTTGATTTAAAAAAAAGAAAAAAGAAAAAAAACTTGCACATGGCAGGCATATCATTAAACTCCCCATCTTGTTCATTTGGAAAACAGTTGTAATTTAACTCCTTGTTGACACATACAAATGTCTTTAGGGCTTTTGGCAGAGAACAGTGCCAAATGTTCTGTTCAAATTTGCTGAAGTTCTCAAAATGAAACAACATTTCTTGCACACAAGGTTGCATGGCCATCAGCTAAGTGCAAATGCTCACACAGTCCATCCAAGCTGCGGTTTACAAAGGGCAGAAGTGGAGCCGACACACCACTATATCCTTTCGGTGGAGTTACAAGCTCGTGCCAAATGTGAAACCGTCTAAGAAATAGCACCAGACTTCACATGCTGGTATTTGGTAGTCAGGCATAAACTGACAAAAATCATGTAAATCAGTCAAATATCATCGTCTCCCATAGTAAACAGGGAAACATTTGTCATCGCGACTGCACAGATGTCACGTACAAGCAGAATGGGAGTTTTCCCTAATCCTGGCAGCTGTAACTAAACGATGAGTGTGTCAAGTGGCATCCAGCTGCTTCACCTGCAGGACACCACATCTTCCTTCAGAGCAGCCGTGATACAGTGTACAAGGGAGGAAATGTGTGGAAGAATGTCAATGTACATACAAGGAGGGAAAAACAGAAGAATGTGGAAGAATGTCATAAATAGCAGGACACATGCGATGAATACTATGTTTAAATCTGCTGCAATCAAATATTAATAGTAGTTCTGCTTTTATATTGTGTATCGAAAACAAATGCAAGGTACATGGCCTGTTATTATGTTGTTTCTACATGTTTGTTCTGAAATGCATGGGAGTCTTGTGTGTGTTTAGTCGATGCAGTGTTTCAGTCGTCTCGCAAATGTTAATGCTCGTGAACATGTTTAAAATGTGTATTAGGGCTGCAACAATTATCAACTAATCGTGAGTAGTCGATTATAGAAAATAATCTTAATCATACTTGTTATAAACCTATACTATACAAACTCAAAATATATTATTTTATAACGATGACAGGAACATCATTTAAAGTCTATATGGTCGATAGGTTCTCCTGTTCTAATTATAGTTTGGTGGTATGGAAGCTGTGGTAAATATTTATCATAGTTTTACATCTGTGAAGTTGTAGTTTGTGAAGACATTTTGAACAATAAACTTTGCAAATTCAAATTACAGGAAGTAGAGCTGAGTTCTAAAACCAACTCTCTGTGATGTCATCAAAAGGCGACGCATCATTGAAAACACAGACAATTTGCATGCAATAGACAGAATTTTCTGACAGTTTAAATGATAATTACAGGTCAAATCATAGCTGTTGTGTAATTTATATGGATTCTGGATCTTGTTTACATTATGGTTGCTTGGTAACAGTTGTGGAATTACTTTTACCCATTTCATATTTGCTGCATGTCCAACCAGGAAGTAACATTATAAACTATGAAAATTGTCAAAGTGGGGACAACCACGCAAAATCTTTTGTAAAATCTGAAATATAATCATCAGTCACCCTTTTATTTGGTTGGTAATGTATTAAGATGTCTCAATGTATAACATAATTAAAGTAAAAAGTATTGCGGACATGTCAACTATTAAATGAATCGTTAGTGACCGTTCTAATGTACTGAATTTAGAGGTTTTTTATTTTTTATTTTAAACACATAGTGCACATTGAATTGGAATTGCATGAGTTAAACCATAATCATATTTCTCCATATTGTTCAGCTTTTCATTTTCAGTACAGAGTTACTGATAAAAATATGATGCGAGTTCGAAATCCCGGCTCCGACAATTTACTGCATGTCATCCCTCCTCTCTCATCCCCATTTCACACTGAGCTATCCTGTCTAATAAAGCCTATGGGCCAAAACATCCTTAAGAAACAACAACAAAGAAAAAGTATGGAAAATAATTCAATCCCAGGACACAAGACTATAGCTTTGAGGCATTGTTATATACAGTATTTCGTGAAATGAGTTGGTTTTGTGTTGTGTGTCTAAAAGAGCGACTCCATTCAGCGCGACTTTTCTTGTGTCTCCAGGATTATCAAGGGCCAGGGCATCGACATCAAAAGCGTCAGCTCCAGATCAGTCCTGACAGTGACCAACATGACAGAGGATCGCTACGGCAACTACACATGCGTCGCCACCAACAAGATGGGCACGGCCAACGCCAGCGTGTCTCTCGCTCGTGAGTTCAGCCTTTCTGCTTCTCCGCGTGTTACAGAAAAAAAGAGAGGAAAGATAATCAATTCCGGAGTCATCTGGTTCAAATATAATGTTGTAATGAGATTTTTAACGGAAAATTTAAGGATAATTTAAAAAAAACGCTGTAAAAAGAAAGAAGTGAAAATTAGGTTTGCTTATTTTCTGAGAATAAAAGGTTTGGTGTCACTTCCGAGGATCTGCAAATAGAATGAGGGAACACACGTTTTTGCATATGTGTCTACTTGTCAGCTTGTGTTGTCTGTTGCATGCAGAGGTTAGATTGCTCATCTTCTATATAGATATCTCACCACTGAGCTTCACTGTGGACATGACTAATCTAATGTCCATGTAAATGTATACCGCAATGTGCCAATATGCCTTTTAATGCATGCAGTGAGGACCCTAGCCCAGCAGCAGGACCTGTACCTCAGGGCAACTTCTATATACAAGGTGTGTCCAGAAAGTGAGCATAACTCTTCCTCACTTGAAGATCTCCAGAGATGCTTTGAAGAATGGAAAAATCGCTTGGATGGTTGTGAACATTCAAAAGGTGCATATTTAGAAGGACAATTGACATTACTTCCTGGACACACCTTGTTAAGTCATTGTATTGGTTTTTATCCATCATCCTTTTCAAAGTTTAGACTTCAAGCCAGTGTTATTATAAACTGTGCACATATTCGCTGCAAAGACACATTGGTAGACATAGCCCATTGCTTTTGTTGTCTGCCCACAATGATGTCAACATACTTCATTTTTCTTTGAGTTGTTTTAATTCAGCCATTATCAGCAGAATTGTTTCACTTTTTGTTGCTAAGTGCTGTAAGTACCAGAGTGGGTTTCTGCCAGTGTCATAGTCCCATGTGAAAAATACATCTTATTCTCCATCCATACTGTAAATGTATCCTAATTACAGTTCAAACGCAGCAGTCTCATCAAACTCTTTGAAAATCGTGTATGACTCACCCAGTTTAGGCCTTTCATTGCACACAAAGGCCTGTGATGGCATGTGAGGCACCATTCAAGGGCCAAATGGCCCTTTCACTCCATTAAACTCCAGCACTTGATTTTGGGACAGCGTTACAATAGAGAGTGCTATGACCAATACAAAACACCAACAAATGAAACGGACAATAGGCCATTGTGAAAGGAGTGTCGTGACCAGAATGTGTAAGGCTTTGCTGTTTTTATTGAGTTCTATTTTTATTACAGGTTATAGTAAGAATTCTGAAAATGAAACATCACTGGAAAAAGTGTTTTAATTTTTTGTAAATTTAGGATGCATGGTGGTATAGTTTGTAGTAGTTAACAAGGACTTCACTGTTCCCCATGAAAAGACAATATGATAATTATTATTATTATTTTAGTAGTTTCCTGAGTATCCTGATAACGGTATTCAGTCATTCATCCATTTTATGTATTACATATATTATGTCCATCCAACAGAAAGATGTTAAAACATGTCTTTAAATCTATCAGTTTAGGTTTGATTACCAGAAATATCAATTAACTGTAAAATTACTCAATAAAGTGCAAAATTATTACTTATATCAGAGCTTCTCAAACTTGTTCTGGCACGCCCCCTTGGGATATAAACAATGTATCCACGCCCCCCACAGCCTCAAGAAATGATAAAGTATGATAGAATAAAACAATACAAAATGTAACTATTTAAGTGCACATTTGCCTGAAATAACAGTTCTAATTGGAGCTTAAATAGGCTAAATTACATTTATTTTAAGTGTCATTCACAAACTGTGGTTTTCGTTCTTTGGTTTGTGCATGAAGCTATGAAGAAATGACACAACACAGAGCCTCACTGCCCTGAGTGCTCTCCTCCCTCTCTTCTCCTGCAGATAAAGATAACTCAAAAGCAAATTGGGTTTATCAGACATTACACTCAGGATAAAAATGATGGCTATAGTGATATTAAAAGGGAATCAACTGAGTTTGGGTGCTTATCTATGTGAGAACTAAGTTTTTTTTCCGTATTACCTCTTAAAATTAAGACTGTACTCGTTAATTGCCGTTCTTACTTTGAGGTGCGGAGACGTTTCAAATTCCACTGTTGCTAGTCCGGAGTCCGAATTGAGCACCTAGTTTGAGTTTTGACATCCAGGGCACAAATCAGCAGGATCCAGAAGAGTGTGAGAGGAGCTCCTTTGATACTCTGGTCTGGAGCGGGATGGAGCAGTGGCAAGTGGGCCGAAGCTGGGAGCGGGTGAGGAGATTGTGCCTGTTGCGTGCAGGTAGTTCACACTGGAGCTAATCATTGACATTCGATGCTAATAGGTCCTTAATTGCCCTACGTCCACTTATTCACAAACAACTACTTCTGAGGTGCATACGCAAAACGTGATGTAAAATATAAAGAAAAAAACTTGGACACTTACATATGGCCAAGAGGTAGAAAAAATGCCTGGAAAAAGATACAGGGGAAAAAAAAGATGACTAAAACTTTAAGAACTAACTGAACTCTAAGAACTGTTGAACTACCTCTAACTTTAGTGAGCGTCTTATTTAGTCAAGCAGCATGGAGGGGGCGTAACTATGCTACTCATGGCGGGATAACTCTAGTTCAAACAAATTATAAAAGTATAACTTATCAGGGACAGACATTGTAAAACACGTCACATGACGTTAGACGAGTGGTGTTTTTTCTTAAGACAGTTTGATTAGGTACTTTAACCACAACATAAGTATTTTAAGGGGTTAGTTCTATAACATATACCACTACAATTAAATTGAGAAGTTAAAGTATTTTTTTCTGTCAAGATCAAGGGATCTTATTAATAATTTACAGATGGTCCCTCCTTTCTGCACAAATGAGGACTGTCAAGAATTGACTAATTTGATTATCGCATATGCATGTCATGGGGGGAGACACCCGCTGATCTTTCCTGGGGATCAAGTCGGCTCATTGTTTTGGTTCTTTTGCAAAAGACACGGTTAGTCATTAAGTTCATCCTGTGCTTTGGTTCTTTCTGGGCCTGCTGAGTCTGTGAAGAGGGCACAGGGAATCTCCCTACATAGACTTAATATTAACCTGTGGGAAATGCTTTGATGTTGCATGTTTCCATCTGTGATTAAATTAATCTTTGTTCTGGACCCAAGCACTTTCCAGTTCACAGAAAACATGTGTTCTCTGTGTCTAAATGTATGGTATCTAGAACAGTTTCAAACAAACATTGGTGTAGTGGCTTCTCCTCAAGGGAGAGGAACGCCTTCCACTCACTTCATGTGTCTGTCATTGGCTCCAGCTCTCATTCAATGTCTAATCAATGTTTTTTATTGCGCGAGGAAGTATAATAAGCCCATTATATTTTTAATAGGCACCTTTGAAACAGCCAGACAGACAATTATTCCCAGTACGGTGCCTTCAGCCATGGTCAGTAACGAGGTCAATTAAAAGACAAGGAATATGTTTTAGTAATAACTTCTAGATATAAATGGCCTGTTCTTGGCATGAATGACATGATCAATATGAGATGCTGTCAGTAGTGTCTATACTGAATGAACTGAGACACTGCAGGAGAAGACTGAAAGAAAAGTTGCATGGAATTAACAGAACAGTGCCAAGATATGAACAAGGAATTAGTTGTCACAATTTAGTAAAGGACCCAAAAAAGCAGACATTAACAAAAGACAAATTGTGGATTTATTGGCGATGGCAGGCAAGTTGTAAGCAGACAGGCAGAAAAACAGGGAAGTCTTGGACGAAAGTTAAGAAATTACAAACAAATTTGAAATAACTAGAGCCAAAAGGGTACTAACAGGAGGCAAGACAGCAGACTGTGTTATTAGTACATTAGACAATCGCAATCTCAAGTTAGAAAAGATAGTTTTGTTTATTGAGCATGTTGGTGATCATATTTGGTACACATGCAGATAATTACAATATTTCCACTTTCACATTATGTAGTAACAGGAGGGGGAAGAACTTTGACCTTATTTAAGTAAGTTATCTTTTTTTAATATAACTTGCATCTCAGGAAGCACAAACAATAATTTAATTTCAAACTGTCGTGACAAACAAAAAGTGATTATTTCTAACAAGAATTATTGCAATAAATAATTGTCATGTTAATCATGGGCAAGTTACTCCTTTAGACTCTTCAACCTTGTACCTCCTAAGCACATTTGGACATTCCTTGAGGTCCTCTTTTAAGCCATCCCATAATCTTAACACCACATACAGATAAGCTGGAACTTCTTTTTGTCATTCTTATTTTAGGTGTTTTCATCTGTCCTCTGAGATTATAACATTTTGTCTGTTGGTGAAACGTCTTTGAATTTTGAATTTAGTAGAAATTCATTGTGTGCTAGGAACATAAATCGTGCATTCTGCAGAGCAACTATATTATGAGATATAAGTAATTTTGACTGTATAAATGATGAATTGGTATGATCTCTATACCCTGCTTTGTTAACTCATCTTATTGCTTTTTTGTTAGATAAGATAACCTGTGGCTGTATTAATCTTGAAGGAAAAAAACGCCATTAAAAGGCACGTACATAAAATTATAAAGACCATGTATAAAATACAGCATTTAAAATATAAAGTGTTTCTGCCTCTACAAATACAACATCAGATAACATCAGCCTGAATGATGTTTTGAAGATAAAGATAGATAGGACCGAAGGAAACCGACTTGAAAACACATTGAAATCCCCCGTATCTGTGGTATTGCAATGAAAAACAGACCTCTCTTTTAGTTTTATAACAGCACTTGGTAATACATTTGCATTTGATACGTATTATGTGATAAAATATAAACAGGTGAAGTAAATTATTCAGCAGTTATGCGCTGGCACTGATGATAGCGTGGTACCTACCGGGCCAACACGCTCAACAACACAAAAAAGATATTCATGTAGCGATGGCAATTGTCAAAGGGGCACTCTATAGTCTGCTGCTTGTGCATTCACAAAGAACATCAAAGGCTCATCTCTGATCCCCAAATGGATGATCTTAATGTGACAGTGGCAGGCCTCAAAGGCAGCCAAAGAAGCCTGTGTCACCCAAAGCCCGCCTCTTCCCTCACTGCCTGCCGTCCTCCGTCTTTATCTGTGCTCTGTCTTTCCTCCTATCTCTTAGCCTTATCGTTACGCACTCGTTTGTCCTTCCATCTCCCCATACACACCGGTGATGGGCACTAATGGCAGAAAAAGGCCCAATGCTGTTGTAGTTCTTAATGAGAAATGGCACGTCAATCGCAGCACGGTGCCTCTTGTCACTGCACCGCGGCAAATAGCAAAACCCAGAGGTTACATTTCATTTGGGGTGACTTTGGAGGGCTATTTTCGACGCAGTCAATAGCTATTGATGAGCAAGGAGAGAGGAAACAAGACCACGCATGTTTGATAGGACGTCATACACAGAGGTGAATTCTAACTCACAGCTCAGCATGCGCGGTCTGTAGTGACGATGTTCTGTTTGTGTGCAGAGCATGTGGGAAGACTGAGCCAAGAGCACAGTAGGGATGATATCCAGACAAATATGTTCATCGATTATGTCCAAAGCAAATGCTGGAGACAAAAACGCATTAACTTTGGAATTTAAACTATTATGAATCTCTCCAGGAATCTGTGTTTTTACTCTGTGCAGCCTTGGGTTGTCCAAAAAAATCTATTTACTGACTACTTGCAATACTGAAATACTCATTTGAACTGGCCCTTTCTGTTTTTAATGGTTTTGGTTTTTATCAGAACTACTTTCTTAAACCACATGGCAGAAGTATATAAATGGCTTGTTTGTGAAGAAAATAACATTATGTTCTGTAGAAAAAATAATTAATTTAATCATCAGTAATCATCATCGTGGAATTGAAAACAATATCGAGTATTGGGTATTTTCCTTAGTATTAGTTGTGTACCCAAATAATAAAATGGATAAATACCTTTTTCTTCAGTATCCTTCTAAAGGTTAATATATTTGTCATTGTTTTTTTTATCTCTAAAATGAACATGCCCTTTGGAAGTCATATTTCTGCTAACAACAATCTCTGTTATGTTCAGTATTAGTTTTAGAAAATCAACTTGTTTATAATTGAGAACATTATGGCAGATGTTTAATTTTCCATAGCAGAGGAGAAGAGTAAAGTTACTTCAAAATGAACAGAACCAAAATAGTATTCATTAAACGTGAAAGGTGACTATGTTCTTTGTCGTAAATCCCTTTTACTCAAGCTCCCATAGTGTGTGTTTTTTTTAGTCCATGAAGCAGCACACAATTAGCTTTGAGGAGATGAACTGTGTTGACCCTGGAAATCCTTCTTTGTGTAAAAGTAAACACATTTGCTTATCAAGTCGGCACTAGTTTGTCATCTGCAAATACAACTAATGAATTGTCCCACATGCTGAAGCTGACTGTAAAACGATATCATTGTTTTATTTGTGCATCTGGATATTTAAAGGTTTATGTGTAACATTTCTGGCGCACCACTTTTTTGTCTCCATGTAGATGTTATTGCTTTGCTTAGAATGTTTCACAGTACTGTATGGCATTTAGCAAATCTATCTCCGTGGCGACGAGCAGGGAATATCACACGATTAAGTTATAGGTCAGATCCGTGAAGAGGTAAAAATGTTTGTTTTTCACAGATTTTTGAGCAATTAAAACACATCTAATGAAATACCTGACTGATAGATTTGCCGTCCACTAGAAAAGTTACATAGTGCACAGTTACCACCACATCCAGGCACAAATTCCACACCCAAACTTACATTTATGGAACTTGGAAGGGAAAAATAATGAAAGAGAATTTTTAAGTCAGTTTCCAAACCTGCATTATTTTTCATCCGGCTCAAAGTGACCTGCAAAGTACATACTGGAACAAAAGAATCGTGTCTAGTGCGGTGTCAGCTTTCCGAGGGAATCATTACATTCTTGTTTAATCAGGCACTGAAAAGGAATCAGTCAATTTGAATGTGCACCGTGTGGGCTCAGATTGATGCGCTTGCTGCTAAGAAAGAAAAAAAAAAAATCCAATTTAATAAACAAAAAGAGAAGCGAGCCTCACTTGGCTGTTTTTTGTAGTTTATTTTTATTTTTTTGCGTTGAAAATGACATAACATGACAGAAAAGTATTCTCAACTTGTTTATGTGACTCAATGTTCGCAGTAAAATGAATGAAAATGTTGCTTTTGCTGGTACCATCTAATTTCAATGTTTTTTTATTACCATGCAAATGATGTTAATTCCTCTGATGTCAAGTCTTTGTGCAGTGTTCGCTTTCATACCTGGGGCCTTCTGTGCAAAAAAGAATTATAATTTTTCACTTCTTTGAGCGCATAAGACTAAAACAAGATATGAAAACAACTGAACTCTACAGTGGTCCTTAGGCTGCTCTGTGTATAGTCATCTCAATAATACATGATGCAGTTACGCCTGCTGCTGTTGGAGACAAAATATTGTTCTTAAGTAGACCACTGATACTGTCTGTCCATGTACTTGAGTATGCTTTCAGCTTATCCAGATCCTAAGAAAGAACAAGAATGTCTTTAAATAACATCAATGGAGGCTAGGATGGACTAAATAATATAATGAAATTGGATGCAACATTACATTTTTACCATTTCATGCATTATTCATGTGAGTGTTTTGTCAAATATTATGTGAATAAAGCCCGTCTAATCCACATGAACCAGACCGTCACGTGGTCACACACTGTATATGGTCTTCTAAAGTTTATACACTAACATCTACCCCTGAGTCTCTGCCCGGGATTAACAAAACAATATTTGTTCAAATGAAACCATATTGGCTGGAGTTATAACTCAATAATAATCAAAATGCACAAAAGCTCATCAGAAACACAATTAGAATTTAGAGTGTGCAATTGCTTGGTGGAGAATCTCTAAATGTCACCATGTTGCCTTCCGGACACTCTGCACGCATCCTGCATTCTCCCTCCTTAATAATTTCAGCCTGTGATTTACCAATCACCAAACTTGCAATCTCCACCGTTTGAACTTGCCATTTCATGTGTGGGATGGAAGTGAAGTTTGATGAAAAGACTGAGACTGCTCACTCCAATTTCTTTTCCGGCGTCCTCCAGCTTAATTGGTCAAGCTCTTATCCCCTTGCCCACCTCGGCTTAGCCCTGGAGAATTTTTCCTTTTGCTTGGTACCCTCATTTCCCCCTCCTCGCCCCACCACCCCACTGTGCTGTAATCGGAAGAGACTGATGGTTTGGGAGAGTGAACGCCTCTCTGTCAAGGCTCGGCATCCCCTCTGGCACACACACACACACACACATTCTAGGCTTGTTGCTTAATGAACATTGTGCTGGTTTGTTGCTCGTATCAATCAGCGGATGTGTATGTGCTGTTTTGACGTGTCTCCTCATCTGCTCAGGTTGTTGATTATGTTGTTTGTCGCTTGCTGTGATTGTTACCTGAGTCATGCTACAGCCGGGCGGCGAGATGGCAGCTAAAGGTGAACTCCGAAATGTGGGCGTGTAATAATAACAGTGTATGTCCCCCCCAAAAAATGTCATCCAGGTGTTTGCCAAAACTAGTCAATCACATTCAAGTTAATAGGCCTCTTTTTGTCCAAATGGAAAGCGTTTTGACTGTGAACATTCATACAAAATGATTGAAGCCGGTTGAGCTTCCAGTGTCCTTTTATTTTCCCAAAAGTGCCCTTATGGTGTTGTGCCATTTATCCATCATAGAAATGCCTGCATTTCCATATTCAGGCAATCAGAAAGGCAATTAACATTTCACATGTGAACTGCCATGAGGAACTATTTGGTGCTGAAGCGAGCGTTCGTTTAGCGGTCCAGTGGGCAATGGGCTGAATCCACTCCCACTCCACACCCACAGAGTAAGCGCAGCCAGCTGCTCCGGTAACAGGACTCATGCCTGGATGACCGGCCAGTGCAGGCCCACGTGATGATGCATAGTCTGGCCATCATTAAAAGGACATAGGATGAATAAGTCATGATTTGGCTCAGGATTGAGAACAGAGACACCCACAATCCCACCAGGAGCCAAGTTCTACATAACTGATATGAACTCTTAACAGACCAAGTATCGAACCACTCACTTCCTGTAAGTTGCATTATGAGTACCCAAGAAAGCTTTTTATTGCACTTAGATCAATATCAAATTACATCTGAAAGATTTTTAGTTTTAATCAATACTCTCACTCCTCAAATCTTTCACAAAATTGTGTTTAGGATTCTGGACAATTATATTTGTCCCCTGCTGTTGCTGTATTTTCTTACAATCTCCTTTTCATTTTGTCATCTTCAAAAATGACAGGACTATTTTTCTCAATGCAAAGTGCTTGCCACACTTGTATATTCTTTTATAACATCTAAATAAGCCTCTTTATTCAGACAACAAAAAGGATAGCACTGGCATAAAGTAAGTTGCTGTTAAAAGAAATATGTTTTATTTCACAAGAGTTGTTGCTTCTGTCACACGACATGAAGTGGCAGCTTTAGCCTTAGTGATAATTAAGTGTAGTGCAAGGATGTGAAAGCAAAGATTGCCACTCAAAAGAAAGAAGTAGAAACCAGCGTTACTGAAGGACACGAGAAGGTGATAACATAGTATCAATAATATCAATACTAACTGGGGTATAAAAAGGTATCAATTCTCACACAAAAATATTTTACAATATTTTGAAACGGAATTGTTTGCGTGTTAGTTTATCTGAACATATACAGATGTTTTTTAGATCAGTTCAAGCGGAGTTGGAGCCTTTAAATAGCCTTTATACGCCAAGGTAAAATTATTTATAGTACTGGGGTTTCAATGTTTTTGAGTACAGAACTCATTGATAATGCTGTTGCTGATATTGTGACCATACTATTACTTGGTAGTGGATCAAAACAAAAAAGCATTGATATTGCCCGTTTCTGCTTGGAATGATTCACCTTGACTGAAATTCAAACCATTTAGTACACAAGAAAGAAACTTAACGCCTTTTCCCCCTGGAGCTCATAAAGTGGAGCATTTGAGGATGAAAAGATGAATTTAATCATTGCTCATCAATACACAAAGGTACCCACGCAGTTCCCCCGTGCAACTCAAATGATGAAACCAAATGAAAGCCAACGCATTGTTGCGGGCGCCGTCGCCGTTCGAACGTGAGCGCGTTGTGTACGGAGCCGCTCGCTTTTTTTTGCCCTTCAATCCATGTTGAGAACGCGTGTAAATGGATTCAAATGGAAACTGTAACTAGGGGCTGGAAACATCATGCCCTAGATTCTCCGACTCTCTGAATACTAACTATACTGTGCGATGTAATCATGACGCCAACGTTCCCCGAAGCCCAAGCTCCTCCTCTGCTTGGTGCTCGTTCAGAAAGGTGGTATGGACGTTCCGAGTATAAATAGTTCCTTCTTTCCCGCTGATTTAAGTCATGCTGGTTTGTGTCTAAAGCAAAGCAAATAACGCCCCATGAGTCCCAGCACCAGGCTTACCGCACTGGAGTTCTTCTGCTATAGACAGCTCACACCTTCCAAGTGAGTCACGGTGCAAATCTGCGCGCTGCTTATTGCGGACTAAGTGTCTGTTTACCAAACCGGAAAGATGTCTTATTGAATTATTTAGCTCAAACTTCAGATCAGTCTTGCAGTCATGTTTGTATTACTCAATGTTTAATAATGCATGTGGAAATCGAAGGCAAGTTTAAGTTGCAAGTTTTGAGGAATTGTCAATGTTTGTTTTAATTATAGATGATGGCAAAGCTGTAAGAGAGGTGCAATATACTATATAACTTTTCTGGTGGAGGGGCTTTCAACAAATGTTCTCATATGCTAGATAGATAATCTCTAAAATGTTCTAGGTAGCGCAAAAAAAATCTCATGAGGAAAAGATAAAATGGTTACATGGTGCAATTGTTTCATTCTGTTTGTACTAATTAGGCTTAATATTGTGGATAGACTTTGATGCTCTATTACTGTTTTCCAATTAGACTTAGCATCAACCTGTCAGCACCACAGACTGTATGAGTGCACAGTGCTGGCATTCCAAATAGGAAGTGAGCCTGGCCACACATTGGCACCTTCGAGCCTGGCACACCTTCACTTTCCTTTAAAACATTGGCACCTGCTTCTCCGTGACTGCCACTGTGAGGCTTGATTTAAAATGTTTTTTGAAAGCTCTGCATTTGCTTCTGGTGTTTTTATTTTGCTATTGTTTTGGTAAATCAACATGAGAACAAAAATCAGAGGCCTTCTGTCGCCGAGGCCTGCTCCACACTAGCAACAGGTTTGATTGACAGCTATGGCCGCCCTGTGAAAACCAACGATGCAGCAGGAAGGGGCGAGTACCTTGTCCCCCTGTCCCCTCTGTGGTTGCCAAGAAATGGACACTCGGAGTTCCAAATATGGAACTCGGCTCTGCATTAGTCGCTTCAAATGCTAGCCGTGATTGTCTCCAGCCAATCACTATGATGTAAGGACGACTGCTTCTACATACTGTCTGAGGTCAGCACTCAATTCACTGTCCATTTACCATTGTTAGTTCTTGGACCTTATGAGAACACCAATTGCAATCATGTCTTTGCTTCAAGGTACAACTGATTTGTCTTTAGTGCACTCTATTACACTCTAAAATGTGTCGGATAAAAGTATTTCTTGTTGTTGGCTGCAGTGAACTGTTGCAATTGACCATGCAGTTATTTTACTCCATCTCTCAGTGGTCATAATTCAGTACCTGATTAGAGTAATTGCTGCCATGATCTCTACATAAATGCTCACTTCTCATAATACAGTGGCTGAGCCTGAAATGAGTTCAGAAGGTAATCAGATTGGGACGGCACTTGCTCCTCGGAGGGATCAAACCAAGACTAAACTTTCCCCCTTTTCCCCCAAAGCACTGTGCTGGAAAATGAGGTCATAAAATGTAGGGCTGCTCTATAATCCATAGGACATGAAAATAAAATTAAAACCGTGAGATTTAAGCGCCACCTAGCATACGCAGATGAAATTATGGCTGCTAACTGTGCGCAACATGGGCCGGCCGCTTCAAAGTGTTAAGGCGAGCGGGTTGTTTAGCATATACCAGGCTTGGAAGTGTGATTATAGTTGCTGCTTTATTAGAAAACTGCTTTAGGGCCTCCGGAGCGTTCTCGCATACACAGATTCTCCTTGTTATTGTCTCAGAAGCAAGGATCCAAACCCACCTGGGGGATAAGGCATGTTGTTAAAAACATGTGGCGGTTGCATTTTGCCGTTGAGACTCGTTGTAGTCGTTGAAGATCTGTGTCCATCCCTCTGTCCTTTTGTCCTTGCATGCATTCTTTTCAGTTTTTATTTTACGTCTCCATTCTGTTAATAATACATGACTGTCCTCTTTCCCTCCCCTCTCCCCCCTTCTCCTCCCCTGTAGCAATTATTGAACCCACCACTTCTAGTGCTGTCTCAAGCCCAGGTCAGTATATGTCACTGCGCTGTACACGAAACCAGCCACTGAGGTGTGCCGCCTCACACTAACCTGGTCTGAAATTCCCATCTTTTTTGTTGGTTTTTCTTTTCCTTTTTTTTTTACAATTGGCTGACTGCAATGCCTGCTGGATGTACAGCTTCATTGTATGTTTCTGATTTTGTTATTTTTTTTTGGTTAGCTTGTACAGCCTGCGCACATATACTACCTGCAGTCCGTTGTCATTGCCACACCCTTTATTCCCAACTTTAAAGCAACACAATGTAACCGTCGCTCTCTTCTTCTCTGCTGCTTTGGTTCATAAGACAGCTGAAATTTGAGATCAAAAATATGCTGTGTAGGGAAGTAACTGAATACTTGCACAGAAAATACATATCCAGCACAGTTACGCTTTCATTTGGTTATATTGAGAACACAATTACTTTCCTAAAATCAAAAGAATACATTGTGGTAACTCATAATGTAGTTTAGTTTTCAAACTGTGCATGCGCTATTGTTGAGAAAAATATAAATAACCACTCTCACTGTTAGTGAATGTGAGATTTTTCCTTTTCTGAGCAGTGGTTCATAAATGCAACAACAACAAAAACATTATAAAGCTACTTTAATCCTATGTAGCTTTTTTTGAACTGTAATATATGCAACTCAATGTGAAATTATTCAGAATAGAGTACTCTGATTGGACCACAAAATGCCATAGCCAGTTTTAGTATTCAGAAATATATTGAAGTTTCAATAAAGCCATTTTAACTAACATTAATCTTATGTTTATATGTTAGCTCCTAGCAGCTCATACACTTGTAAGTTGCAGAGTGATAAAGAATAAGAAGTGGTTGGGAGTGAGATATTAGTTTAACATCCATAACTACATAGTGTTGCTTTAAACCCTTTTCTGTCGCTGTCGCCTCATGTGGAGCGACCTCTATGATGTCATCTAAATGGCTGCTCCATGTTCGTATCTCTGGGCTTCCTCACGCTGATGGCTGCTTCTTCTGACGCCTGGACATTAAAGCCAGGATGTTGTTCGTCGCAGAAGCTCTTGGTCGGCTGTTTATAGATGAAAACGCTGCTGTCTCGTTTATCGCCGGCCCTTGTCTCCCGTTCTGTATCTTTAAATATCCTCTCTCTGTCCTCTGTGTTTGCTCAACAATCATCTGGTGCTTTGCCATCCGAACGCGGTCGGCTGCTGTAGTCGCTGTATTTCTGGTTGCCACATTGTCAATGTCGCCCTTGTCCCCCCCACAACCCTTCCCCTGACTGTGTTCAGCCGCCTCCACATTCCAGTCGAGCCTAATCCCCTGTGCCGGGTCGTCTTTTCGCCTTCTCTAATGGTTTTAAACAAGTCACAAAATGTAATCTCCCATGCTGGTTACATTATTTTCGCTTAATGCGCTTCACACACGCACGGGCCATGCAAATGCACTGAGAACTCCCAGGGTGGTTCAGACGAGCATGTAAATAAGAAACACAGCACGACTGTAAAGTGCTGTTAACTAGACGCGTTTTGATAAATACACAATTTATTTTTAGCTCTGAAATTTTTAAGGTGGGGTACTTTGGAGCTTAACTCTCACACTACTTCTAATTAGCATTTTACTACTTCTAATTTGCATTTACTACTTCTAATTTGCATTTGACTACTAATGTAAAAAATAAGACGAGATCCTTTTCTCACATTATGATTTATTTATTTTTGCATTAAAAACAATTAAATATGTCTGTGTAATTCCTCAGTCGGACATTCTTATTACAGTGTATTTTTAATGGGCTTTCCCACCTTCAAGGCACTCAAATCGATTTACTAAGCAATGTGGGTGAAGTGTCTTGCCTAAGGACACAACTTTTCCTCAGGTCCACTGCTTAGCTTCCAAGAGCAGCTGTTTATCGACGCGCGGTACTCACGACCGAAAACATTATATTTACAGCGCATAAAGCATCAAACATAACCCAACTAATTTCAAAATGAGAAATGCGGCGTAGAGGCACAAAGAAGGGAAATAAATGCAGAAAAAGCTGACATTTAAATTGGAAGTTGTTTCTTGTTTACTCAAGCTTTAGCCTCACAGCGCCACAAACTTGGAATTACCAAACATCTTTTGTGATCGGTTGTATGAAGAAAAAAACTGTACAATTCAGGTACAATTTACATTTTATTCATCAAGAAAACATTAGTTATGCGTTTAGTTATGCCTGTGAGACGCCCCAAAAGTAAACCGGTCCGGGAACCAAGGCTAGTCTAAACGTGGCTTAGCACACCTTTTTCTTGTAAGGAAGGATAATCTATTGTTAAGTCTATTGAACTGCTCCGAGGTGGGAATTTTCATCTGAGTCATATTTTGCATAATCGTTCAACACACAAAAAAAATCTAATTTGCTGCACCAAAATATTCAAGAAACATGCTTTAACTGCCTCTGGAAAAGCTCTAAAGGTGTGAGCGATCTGCAATCTACTATATCAAGATTGTTTTAGATGTAATTCGTAGTTCACATTCTAAATAAAACAAAAACTATCTAACACGCTACATCGTGCGTGAATCTGAATGGATCTTCGTGAATGGATTTATATTGAGCGCTTCTGTAAAATAAACAGTGTCATTTTGCAGACAGAGCCAGATTAGTGTGAGCATTCAGTACCTGTCTATCTGAGCTAAATATAATTATGCATGGAGATTGTGCCGGATAAGTAGCTAAAATGGCTTGGCGGCGCCGAACAGTCCTGACGCAGCCCTGAACTCTCATTTGATGTACGCTTGCAGAACAAATGATAATTTCATGGTCCAAAGGAACGCCACTGGTTTAAATTGGAAAGATAAACTCGCTCGGCAGCCCTCTCTTCTTGTTTTATATAATGTCTAATGTTTTTATTATATTTGTTATGCCGTTTTTAATAAGTGGCATAGTTAGATCTTTACAAATGGATGATTATATTTACTCGTGTTTAATTAAGTTTGATAATTAATTTCACAGATTATTATCTGTTTTTATTTCCCTAGTTGATGTCAAAAATGAAATCACAATAAGAAACCAATTACAGCACATGTGAGAAATCTTGGGAATACCAACATAACAATCGATGTGTCTCTCCATTAACGTGTGTGTGCTTCACATTAATCAACAAGGACATTCACAAGATTAGATCAAATATACAAAAGACATGACAGTAGCTCCGCGTTAGTGGTCCAAAACCTAGATGAATAGACACGCTTCAGGCAGGGAGGGCATCTGGCACAAAGACAGTCTGTCCCGGTCAGTTAAAGGAGACGTGTTACGCAACCGCACGCTTGTTTCATTAATGCTGCTTACGAGGTCGTCTACTCACAAATCACTCTTTTTGAAATTGAAATAAATTACAATCTTCAACACAATCCAACACTTTTGTTATGATAAGTTTTAGCCTTCTACAGACTCCTACTATAACTGTAAAAACCTCTCGAGAAAGTTTATCCGTACGCTGTGAACTTAAGACTTTGGAGGTCAACGTTTAAAAGTTTCTCTCCAGCTGCTGCCGCGCACATGAAGCTGAATACTTGTCCTTCCTGGTCCGAGCGGTAACACTTGGCCCCGGTCATCAAAGGGAGGTTGGACAAAGTGTTGTTGCCAGCACGCCGAGTAAACTGCGAGGCTGTGTTTGTGCTGGAACGTTGCGGAGGAGACAAGGGTGACAAACACCGAGAACAACCCCTCCCACTTTAAAACATGATGGAGTATGGCAGATGGGAAGTGCGTTCTGCCACCAGCTGATAGTACCAAAGAGCAAGATGGAGGGCTTCAGGCGTGCACGGTCTCCTACCGCCACCACCAGACGATCCGCGGTGACAGCTGGAGCGCCACACTAGGCCCCCCCGGTCCACATCCAGACAAGCACTGTTGACCTTTGGATCGGAAACAGAGTCCTCCCCTTCTGCAAGGCTAAGGAGCTGTGTGAAAGTGTCTGCTTATAAGGGGGATCGTCCCTCGCCACCACAGACATTGTCTGACTCCATCGCCACCACAGACATTGTTGATTCATTTCTCCCTGTGGCCCTCAGAGGCAACTGTTGTTGTGATTTTGGGCCTTACAAAAATAAATTGATTTGATTTGATGATTTGAAGTAAAGCCGGGAAATATATCCAAATTCAGATTATATAGGGGGAAATTACAAAAAAGAGCTGATTTAAAGAGCTGCATTTTTGTGATTCATTTTAAACACATCTTTTATTTTAAGTGTAGATGCTATTTCTATGCTTAATGACATGTTTTAACCATGGATCTATTGACTGTCGGGTTGACATGATATCATCTGATTCTAAATATCAAGATATTCAGTTTTGCCCATATTGCCCACGCCTAGCTGCAAGATATATAGCAATTAAATCAATGAGTAAATCACAAAGACTGTAATTATTGGAGTGACATAATTTCCTTCGCAAACATCTTATTATGTAAAATCTGGCTTACCATTTAGTGTAAACTTAGTACAAACATGATCAGAAGTGCATGGGATTCTTCTGTTAGTTCAGCAAATGTTAATACTTAATAGACTTTTTAATTTCTGTTACTTGGGCAGTACTTCCATTTTGTCATTTTGTTGAAAGGCGTATTTGGGTTAACACCACCGCTTATTACTACAACATCATTACAACATGATTAAAAGCTCAGATGTGGGGTAAAGGCCACTTCAGCTCACACCTTCACGACAAAGAAAACAGGAAGTATTGAAACACGTAAAGCGGTAAACAAACACTCACCTCGCACCAACGCAACCATTGTCCAAATAACATCGATTTTCACTTGACTTTTGTACTGCAGCAGTGTCATTACATCGACATTATTTTAAGGTGCTATTGTTTCTTTATCGATCAGTGTTTCAACAAATACAGGTACATAATGGCAATCTTTTAGAATATTGGGCAAATGTTACGTTGGGAAATGCATAGTGAACATGCCACGTTGTTTGCTCCACCTGCCTGTTTGTATCAAGGTTAGTACCAGAAAGAAAGTCTGGCTTAAGTCTTACAAACATGAAAGTGACTGTAAAACAAAGCAAGAGTATGCTGAAAAATGGGCATGTCGTATGCAAGAAGCCTACAGAATTGCTTCAGAAAACAGCCAGAAAAGCTCTGCTAAAGGGAAAAAGTACTATGACAAACACACAAAAGGTATACAACCTGGAGATCGAGTACTAGTCAGGAATCTCTCTGAACGAGGAGGTCCTGGAAAACTAAGAGCTTACTGGGAAAGATGTATCCAATGTTAGAAATACATTGCTTGAATGTAATTTAAATCCACACTTTTGGAGAGTTAACAGATTTGCACAGCAGCAGCGTTATCTCATCCTATTCTTAGTCAAGCTGCTGCTTTTTGTTGTTTAATATTCAGTGGCATCTGATCACTAATTTGAGTCAGATGTTCGCACCTACTGTACAAACTGGATAAGGACTGAAATAGAAAACCATGTGGAAAACCCTTCTGCCTACACCGGAAATGCCCCATTGTTAACAGTAAAGGGTCGTAAGCTGTTTTCATCTCTAACGTATGGATTAGAATGTGTTTGCTTATCGCTTTACACCCTGCCCCAATACTCCAAAGCAGCTGGCGAGGTGCCACCCTGTCAGTCCAATGAATTGTAGATCTGTGATAATAGCATCTGCTCCCACTGGCTTTCGCTCCTGTTTATTTCTGCAAATCACTTGACAGTAAGAAAAACAATACTCTTAACACTGTAAGGAGCTCCAGCGCTGCACATTTCTCTCCCTTTTGTGTGAGATGCTGTGTACAACGCCGCTAGATCAAGAAATTATACATGCATTATCCAGAAAGAGATTCCCCAGTGCTGTGTTAACTCCCAGATAAACACGTCGACAAGAGCTAGTGTAAGGTGCCCCAGATATTGCACAGGGTTTTTAATCTGTTCACTGTTTCTCTGTTTTTGGAGTGAATATTGCAACAAATACAGGTACATGGCAATGTTTAAGAATACTGGGCACAATATAAACTTAAATTAATTATGTAGTTCTTAAATTAATTATGTAGTTTCACTTTATTTGCTTCAAGGGTTTTCGTTTTTGAAAAGAACCCCTTTATTTTTGCCGTTTCTATTGCTGTATATTCTCTCATGTTCTATTTCATCTTTACACTTGTACGACTGACCAACATGACCACATCTTTAACCACATGAAATGGTAAATGGTTTTGGTAGTAAAAATAAAGAGATAGTTTCATGTAATAAAATAAAATATGTGTCGCCACAATACAGATGTATCGTAAAAGCAGATATTTTGGTAAAAAAGAGACCGCTGTGTTCTGTCTGCACCAATAGAGCGAAACAGCAAGTGTGTTTTTAGCATGCTATTTGTTAGCTTTACCGTGATGGCAAACTTCTGCTCTGGCCTCTGAAAGCTGTGAAAAGTGCTTATAAATGCACTGCGGTGAATCATTTTCAATGCGGTTGGTGAGTGAGAAATACATATTGACTGATGCCAAGTGTTAAAAATTAACAAGTTCTGTTTTTAAGATTTAAAAATCAGGCGCAGCACTTATAAATTATTGAACAATACTGTTTGCATTGGCTCAATATTTCTTGCCAATTGCTGTTAATGTATTGCTATTTACCAACTAGGCGAGGATTAATGGCTATTTGAAACCCACCCAATGAACTAGCTTTAAATGTGTGTCATAATGAATGGACGGTGAGGTTTACGCTGAGCAGCAAATCAGTCAGATCAGGTTTTTCCTTGATGTTTTTGGTAATAGTCCCAGCAGCTTAATTAAAATATCTTCTCCTGATTGATTCCTGCTGACTGCGGGTCATACCTCTTTCTTTATTCAAGGTCCAAGACACAACATCAAAGCGCAATGATCTGCTCATTAAGTATTCTCCCGTAGTCACTTGCTCATTATCACGAGGAGCGGCTACTGTACTACTCAAATTACTCCGTCTAAAGCTTTGTAACTTTAAGGTCTTGCAGGTTTAATTCGATGCCTGTCATCTTACTGAGAGCGTTGTTTTCTTTGTGAGTGTGTTTTTGTTTTTGCCAAGCACACAGCATGCTTAATAGCAAAGCAGTTCTTTATTAATTTGATATCAACTTGTAAAAGGTAGGTGTTGGGAGCCAGTATTTTCCATTCAAGCAAGATTAAGAAAGCCTTTGTAAAGTTAAGGTAATATGGCAAACTCAGATGTGCTTGTACTATATATGTTTATTTTATGTATATTTCATTGTATCATCTTACCTCAAAAGCAGTTTAAATTTAAGTGAACACATTATGCAAACAGTCATTCGTTTTTTTGTCTGTAACATTTCTGGTGGGGATTCTTGAACCATGGGGACAATATTGCTTTAACAGGAATGTTCCCCAGTATGGCAATAAACGCTTGCATTTATTCAATTACAGCGAGCGGTTAAAGTGGAATTCGGGAGGTGGTGGAATTTTGCCATGCGTCGACAATTTTAAGGCATTTTTTAATCTCATAATAACGAAGGAAGGTTGGCGTTCCCTCAAAAGATAATTAGCAAAACAGATAATTGTGTGTATTTTGGATCATATTTCATCAGCATTACGCATAAGTAAAGAAAAAGGACATGCGTTATGTAATATATATATATAGGCCAGAGTTGGGTAAACTTTTTTGAAATATTGAAATAACATGTGCACTATGAATCGTTAGCAAAGGTATGCCTATTTAATTTGGTTGAATTTGATATAATTATGCCTATTTGACAGTGGATACAAAACATTCTTTCAGCACTGGAGGAGAAAGGCCTATTACGTCAACAGCCATCATTTAGTCCTAATTAAAGATCACACAAGGGCACCTTTCTCTGCAGCATTTTGTCAGAGCTCTCTGCAGCTAGTTTACATAATTGTGTTCAGAAGATTCGACTAACAATAAGCTACTTTGTGAAGAAAACACAGACTAATAAACAGGTGTGGCCCCTTCACCTGTCTCATGGTGCGACCCTTTTCTTCTTCCCCCTCTTGCATTGCACTGAGCTACGCTGCACGGGCGGCAGAAGGTGTGCCGTCTGCGGCTGACAATGCGGCTTCTGAAGGCACAAATGCTGCTCATGTCGTGACTGCAGCTCGTGTTTACAGCCAGTTGTCCCGTGTGTAAATCTAAAGCCAGATGTTCGATGACTAAGCCCACAGCCCAGTTTATGGACAGGCGCTCCAGAAAACTCATCTAAACAGCATAACTTTCATTCACGCGTCTTCTCCCCCGGTAACGCAGAATTTGCTACTTTATTTTGTTATTTACTTAAAAAGAACACAGTGATGGCTACGCTCAGCTTTGCTCTTGGGCAGCTGTCTATCAGAGTGGGTGTGAGTGGCAGCTGAGGAAGAGGGTGCAGCGTGGCTTATGACCCTTGACCCAAACCTGACCTGACTCAACAACAGAGCGGGGAAATCTGGGCCTAGCCTGGATTCTGCTCTTATCTTCACTTCAGCTCTTAATACTATACAATAAACACTGTACTGCGCTTCTCACTCTGTTTACTGCTGGTAAATTGGTGCTTTATTCTTCTTCTTTTTTGCTGGAACACAATCCTAGACTGTTCTGGCCCACTTTAACCCCTGATTGTTTTTAGTGTGGAAAACATACCTTCAAAATCCTTCTTACTGTGAGTGGGGTCACAATCCACAGATCTGACCAGTAATTAGGCCTGGTGGCATCTGCTTGTCTCCTTGAAGAGAGATAAGCTTAATGTCGTACCGTGGGACATTCTTGACCCTATTCAAAATAATTCGGTGATGCAATACACATTTTTTTTTTCAGCCTCAAATTCTTGCCAAAGCAAAGTAGATTTATAACCGAAAAGACACAAGTAAAACGTTGTATAAGTGAGAGATTTGAGAGAAGACTATTTTGATACTCAAAAACGTTACAGATCTGACCAGTAACTCTGCCTCGTGGCGTCACCAGCTTGTCTCCATGGAGATAGATAAGTATAACGCTCTACCATGGAACATTCTTGGCAGACCGTCCACTAGAAACGTATAATGCAAGTGTTTATCAGCTTTTATTGTAGAGCATAGAACATTAAATCATCCCAGTTCCCAATCCATTTATACTTGACGTGATACTTTGCTTGCTTTGGCCTTTGCTGCTTGTCACATCAAAGACCCCCATGTTATGTGCTGTCATATGGGTCAGTTTCATCTGGTGGGGGACACTGACATAGCAACTCTAAATGTAGTGCCAGAAACAAGAAGAATGCCAAATGGGAATTTTCAAGTATTCGACCCAATGGATATTAAATACTATAAGCAGTGGTGGAAAGAGTACTACAAATCTGAGTATCTTTCTGGATAATGCATGTATAATTTCTTGATCTAGCGGCGTTGTACACAGCATCTCACACAAAAGGGAGAGACGTAAATGTACAAGTGCAAACATTGCTGCCAGAGTTGCACTTACACTAATTAAAAAAGTAGAAAAGTACACACACAAAAAAACTCTAAATTTTCTTTACCCTGTAGCACAGTTTTAGGATATTTTCAGGATGAATCTTTTGTATAAAACTTCAATAATAAGTTGAAATAAGATATGTTTAACTGCAATCTGCATATTCTTAGAACTTCTTACAAGTCAAATTTACTCAAAAAGTACAGTACAATTACTTTTATTTGTAATTTGTTTCTTCCCCCCCTGAATATAAGGAAAATATAAGGAATTGTAAAATGTTAGCAAGTCACTGTAAGAAAAACATGCATGTAAAAAACACATGGTTCTATAGATTTACAGCTGTGTTCTTAAGAGTCGGCGAGTGGCCGTGCGATCCTGGTGCCATTGTGAAGTCTCTTAATTGTGTCTTCAGAGATTTAAAAAAAAAATAAAGTATATATATTTTAAAAAGGCAGCATAACATGAAAATGAAGGCACATAATTATTGTTCAAAATAGCTGCCCCATTTCGTCCAAAGTCTTTGTGTGAATGTTATCTTTTTCTTTCCATTAATGTTTAAGCTTCCTGTTTGTTTCTCCTTTGAAACGATTAACTGATGTGGAAATAATAGAAGTTGGAGTTGTTAAATAGGACCGAACTGGAGGTGTCCTTGGTACGACTTTCTCAATTACTTTTAAAAGTATCATCTGTAACAGTACAAATAAGCACTTCACCTGCTTTTCAAACAACTGTCCTGATGAAGTTCAGTCTAGTAACTGAAATAAAGGCTTGCCAAAAGACGCGCACTGTTGTTTCTGTAAGCGCGGCGTCTGAGCTGTTTGAAGTGGCAATTACATTACTGTCAACAGCGTGAGTGACGGCTCCTGTTTGTGACTCACAGGCTAATTGCTATATAAGTGTTCCACAGATGCATGTGTATATGCTGCTACGCCTTGCTTACTTGAAAATGTAGTGACAAACGAAGCATAACGTGCTCTTGCTCTGACAGTCAACAGTCCAGCCCCTCTTATTACCCAGCATGCTCGCCGCTACACCTCAGATAATCCCTTTTGACTGCGTGTTTTTCCTTCTTTTTTTTTTTTACTCTTATCACTTGTACTTGATCGTACGATGGCGCGATCAAAACCTTCGCTGCCCCGCTCTTGCCACCTCGGAGCCGCCCTGAATCCTGCCCCGGGAGTTTGTTTTTCAGCCGGGACGTTGACCTTCATTTTTTTTTTTTTTTTTACACCGCGCTAACTCAAGCAATCATCTCTGGAAGCGCCTGATAAGCAGATGGCGTGTCATCTATCATACTTGACCCCGTGATCCCAGGACAATGTATACACACTCGAGCTGTTCGGTGCAAGCCTGAGTGCTCAGAGTGCTCCTCCTGCACGGGGCAGCATGGGATCGCTGTCCTGGATTTGATATGACTCTTACACAAGGCACCAGTAATAGTATGCGATAGGATGGGAATATGGCAATAACGCAATCAACGCATTTTGCATTGCATTGTCCGTTTATCCACATCTTAACGCTAGGATTAAGATTCCTGTCAAGGTTAGTTTTCATCGCATTGCCCTGAAATAGAGGTGGGAGATATATCGAAAAATTGATAATGTCATAATTGCTGTTCTGGATATATGCAAAATTAGAATATTCAATGTTCAAAACCATGAAAAATGAGACAGAAACATCCAGTGTAAACTTCTAAACAAAGGTATAAAAGTTTATATTTATGCACTTTTGTGGTTCATTTTATGGTCTCTTCAAATTCTGTGCAACATTTGAACCTCAATTAATTTACAGGCTCATTTTAGCACATTCATGATGCACTGTGAAAATATCTTCTGATTACACCGGCGTCATGGTGACAGAGGCAAGAAAGCGCAGATACAGAGGACAAATTGTCCAACGGGGGCAATATAGTGCACCTTAACCGTAACCTTATATCGTTGACAAGATAATGCATTTGATTTTTGTCATAATTATCCACCCCTATCTTGAAATAAAGTAGATTGACAGATGTTAATACTTGGATACTATGCTATTTCCAACCAAATTACTGTGCTGTAAAGTAAGCCCATGTGTGCATATTATATTTACAGTTTTATATGCATCTTATAGCAGAAACCTCATTCAAACTTACTTACAAATGTCGAGATAATGTAGCCCTCAAATTATTTGTTCTGAAGACAACATAATAAAAATGCTTGGCACCAAAGGGATTTAATTGCTATATTGCTTCAATTTGCTGTCAGATTTTTCCAAATAACCTTTATTAAGTTTAATTATCAGTGCATTATTAATATACTTTCAATTTGATGCAAGAGGCAGCCATGTTTATTAAAATGAAACCCATTACTTTGCCGTAATAGAAGACACATTAGAACAAATACTGCG
This sequence comes from Eucyclogobius newberryi, assembly GCF_026437365.1. Lineage (NCBI taxonomy): Eukaryota > Metazoa > Chordata > Actinopteri > Gobiiformes > Gobiidae > Eucyclogobius > Eucyclogobius newberryi. The sequence goes on along the minus strand of NW_027316532.1, from coordinate 29,451,269 downwards.
GGATGTCTTTATTCTTTCTTTTATTTGTGCTAATTAAAGGCTGGCGTTATTGTGCGCTCTTTGGTTGATCGGTTCTGAGTAGTGGCTTTGATATTAGTAATCATGGATTTGTCTTTTTCATTTAAACTTGCTTTATTTAGCTTCAATAAAACACTTCTTACTGGGGATCTGTCAAATGTGGGAAGGTTGGCAAAATTATGTGAAATGTGTTTATTTGTTTTAAGTAATTGAGCTTCATAAAAGGATAGACTTAAATCCCCTGTGAGAGTGAATTCATGTTTGTGAAATAGTTTATTTGATCTTGACCAGTGGAATGATTAGTTCTTATCCGAAAAAAAATATTACTGATGAGAAACGATGAGAAACAAGCTGTATTTCCAAAATCCCTGGTTAGATTACATTAGGACCACTGTTGTGGGGAAAATGTATGTATTTCTCAAAAGTATTTATATAACTAGAATAGACAATAACTTGCTAACAAATGATGTAGTTTTGTGTTGTTGAACTGCTTTAAAGCTGCCTCAGTAAGCAGTGAATCATACTTGATTCACTCTACTTGAGCCTTTCATTTGGAATTAGGCTGACTTCGAACTGCACTTGGAAAAGCGTGGTAATTGGTAGTATACATGTGGCTGTAAGTGGTGATGGTGACACAATACAATTTATTTTTCAGCCTCAAATTCTTGCCAAAGCAAAAAAATTGACTCTATTTTCAGAAGGAAAAGACAAATTTGAAAGAAGACTATTTTGGAAAACATGTCCAACCTGCCAATTTACTCTGAAGATTTGAATGTCATTCCACTGGAAGTCTCCCAAAACAGTGAATATGGAAATGAAAAAGAAATATCGCATAAAGGAATTACCAGCACCTTGTCTGATTCTGAAACTTTAATTTTCATAACTAATTTGAAAACCCCAATTTACACTGTTGGTTGTATTGCAGATTGTTTGCTCGTCTCCAAATCCTCACCTTCTCCTGTGTGATTTACCTGAAAGTATTGACTCTTTGGTCCCACGTCATTAATTCCTGTCACACCATTCTCACTCTGCCTGTGTCTCTTGCCTCTTCGTCTCTTCCCAGCTCTGATCATCTCTCCCACTCAGCTCCTTCCTCAAGAGTGTCGACCATTAAATGTAAACCATAGCTACCCCACGCACACCAGGAAGACATGCAATATATTCAACTCCAAAAGACAACTTTCATCTTCCATTCATCGTATATCCCTTTGTATTGTCAAACCTAATACCGGCGAAGCATATTTAAAAGAGCGACCTGTCTACACCGCTGCAGTTTCCAAATTTCCACACGTATCTTCTTCGTATTTATGTTGTATCCGTTTGTGTTATTACTTTTTGTTGTTAGCAATAACTTTCTGTAAGTTTGCAGATCACCAACTTGGATTTTTTTGGGGTATTTTATTTGTACAGATCAAAGCGCAGCGTGTTGTGAAGCTTGCATGCTTCTGTGTGTATACTTCAATTCAACTGTATGAGCTGGTTTTCTATAGGGATGTTTTCTTCAACTTTAATTGACATTTTGGTCCCAAATGTCAAAGAGATTAATATTGCCAAGTGTTGCAAAGAGGCGTTTATTGCGTTCGACTTGGGCTGCGAAATGGATAGCCTTTTCTCGCTAAGGCCAATGAAGTCTGCTGTAAGAGACGATCTTGATCTATAATTGAGACACCAGGGTATATTTTCTTTCTGGACACACTGTAATGGTCAGTGGATTAAGGTGGATGATGGAAGAAAGCCGCACACTTCCAGTATGAGCCACAGTAAATCAGAAAATATCCTCTCCTTTTCTTTCGGCCAATTTGTAGATTTTAGTGGCGTCATACTGCGCTACAGTGCTTTAGGTCTTCCCTCTCCCTTTTTTTCCCTGCTAAAAGCACTCCTCCGCGTCTTTAAATGAGCATAATTTGAAGCACACTTTTAGGCGTAATGGAAAGACTGCGCTGGACATGTTGTCACTGGCCTTTGAAATGTGGTAAATGCGCTCTTAAGTCTGAGGACGGTTGCTAGGAGCCTCTTCAGCCCATCCATCTCAAAGGTGAGGATGTTAACACTAAGACATCTGCTGAACTCGGCTCATAAAGCACAAATATCAGACAGATCGCGCCAAAGGCCACAACATAAATGATTCCTGGCCTTAATAAACTGTGCACTTACTGCCCAATCTATTGAGAGTTCAGGTGGTTCTGTAAGTCTGAGGGAGGGACCGCTACCTGCTTGTCTCCATGGTAATGTCGTTGTTTTGCATTAAACTACGGTATCTATCTCCAGACAACTTTTGAATAGTGAAGTTACAAGTCAGATCTCTGGAAAGCCAGGTCAGCTTAAAGGCGCAATGGACGATTTTTCGTCCATTGCGAAGTGCGCATGCGCACTCCCCCGTGTGGACTGATACAACACACATGTGCGTTTGTTTATTAGCCCAACGGATCGCATCGCATCGCTCGTCTCCTGTAGATTTCCGTCTTCTTCTGAGTCAGCTCGAACTGTCTTTCTCCGTCTTCATCTTGTCCCGTACACTGAGGGAACTATATTATGATAGATTCATGCACTTAGACACGAGGAAACGTGCTGCTCTCAGGGGACGAGCCGCACGCGGCTGCAGGTGAGCGGTAGAGGTTTTATGATTGATACGTGGCAGGACTAATCGGCAGTCCACGCCACGAGGAAATGAGACTCAGATTTGGGCCAAAAAAATCATCTATTCAACCTTTAATGTGAGAATACATATTTTTTCATTTTTTTCTTAAATAAAAAATGTACGTTTACGGACCCTTTACCAGAAAAGAGTACAGCTAACTCATAGAAAAGGGAACACAAATGTACACGATATAATTTGTTTACGGCTGATGCCTTGCTTCAATGTACATGGCTGATGGTCCAGCTACTGTTGCTCCAGCAACAGTGTTTAATGAAGAGATTTAAATTAGATTAGAATTAGAAGTTTCCAAGACAAGGGCTCACATAAAGAAGTATATATATATATATATATATATATATATATATATTTGATGTAGAGAGTCAGAACAGACTTATGGCTAACATGACCCTTGTGCAGTACTTTCAAATACACCAGTTAGATTTAAGTGCCATTGGTTTTTGCAGATGGAAATGGAAAATACAGTTATTTGAGTCTTTCTCTCATTTCCTGGATGCCACACTTGAGGAGTAAGCCTTGTGTACTCTTAAGTATTCATATATGACAGCTGGCTGCCAGCAGATTAGTCCTCTTTCATGTGATTGTGCCAGAAGGGTTAAGACTTAGTGGCTTGCTCTCCTCATAACATTAAAAACCTCTGGCTGTGCACCTAATCAACATAGCTTCAACCATGTGTGGGAGACGCTGCAGAGTGAAGCCCCTATATGTCACTCTATGATAAGTATTGGGAATCACACTCTAAGTAGCTTGCCTCTTCCAGACATGGCCTGAATGACACTGACAATATAAATTGCCCGGGGAGCAAACATACCGCGCCCACTGCATTTAACAGCAACCACCATTTCATCCTTAATTTGCATTTTTTTTTCCCATTCCGGGATTTGTTTCACTTGTATGAATCAAACACACATATTGATATGGAGATGCACTTGCGCTGCCTTTTCATGCAAAACGTTGAATTCACTCTCACAGGTGTGCTTAGTTTATATGTGCGCATAATTGCTATGTTTCCTTCCTTGCTGAACTTTAACTAGCCTTCAAAGACTTCCATTCAAAAGCTTGTCAGTCATCAAAGCTCCGTCTGCATTGGCGACTCGTTTTCATTTCATCCAACTATAGCTAAAATAGAATTCAAGCTCTCTCCTCATAATCTCAACAGCCCTGGGCAAACAGCTCAAGCTTGCGTCTCCTCTTTATAGTTATGTGAGATCAGAGTGGGGGAAAGGATACAATGGCGTTTTACTTTCCTGGAGTGACTTCAGCACGGATCCAATGTATTTGTTTCACCTTTTGAAGAACAGTATTGATTATAAGACGTCGCACTCCCAGACTCTTGTGATGCCTTCAATTTGTTCCTCGGTTCTGTGCAGGTTTTGAAGTCTTTTTGGTGACCTTTGAACCCCCAGCGGATGTACTCTTGGCACCATCGCTGCAGTACAATGTTGCTTTATTCTGGCAGACAATTATCCAGGAGAAGCCTGAAGAGAAAGAATGCTTTTCACGTCAGTTTCCTCTCATTCGTAAACCAGGCCTGCTGTCCATCACCTTCTAAATGGATCCTAGCTCTGTCTGGCTGCAAACAAACACCAGATTACTCGCAACACATCTCCGTCAGCTTTCCGTTTAATTTCACCTTATAGTGACGGGGGTTTAACATCTGTGTGGTTAAAGCTGAATTACTTGATTTTTAAAAGGCGATAATATTTGAATCTATCTAATCTATCTTGTTTCTAGCTCGCACAAAAACTCGGACATTTCCAGGCACCAGTAAAGCTTTAGAACATCTTGTTTCATACAGGAATGTAATGTAGTTAATTCATTCCTAGGGATTTTAGATTGATACAATACTTAAATTCTTAAATTCAGACAGCATGAAGCAGACTGATTTGGTCAAAAACTGCTGCTTTTGCCATGTACCTTTACCCTATGGATAAAACCATTATATTTACCCAAAAGGAAAGAAAACCGATGCTTGCCTCATAACTCATGACAGAAGCCCTATGATATACAGTTAAGGTCAACTGACAACGAAATGGTTGTCAGGGAGTTCTGCTAAGACAACCTTAAAAGTAGCAAGAAGACACACTTTGCAAAGCTTTTACTTAAACTTAAAAGTTAAAAAAAAAAATCAGTAACATGAAAATACAGAATATGGACCAAGTAGAGGATGAAATGGTCCTGACCATTCAATAGGAGTCTGACCACTCTATAGGAGTCTGGATGTTCTGTCCCGTTTACTACGTGTTCTCTTCAATGTACGACAAACATGACAATCTATCTCCACTAATATGGACAACTTTTCCCCTTTTCTTTCCCTCTTTTCTGTGATCTCTTAAAACCTTCTTATTGACAAGTCGTACCTTGAAGACCTTGGGAGGTTTTTAATGTGGTTAGAAAAGGTTATGACATTCAGAAATGGCATTCTCTTTGGGGCTTGGATGTCTGGCTGTTAAATAAGGTTACTTCTATCTGCTCACTTCTCTGTCCGTTTGTTGTCCTTAAAGAGAGCAGACCGGCCTTCTTCGAACTCCTCTGCACTGGTTGGCGCATAGGTCTGTCCAGGATATATTTTCATGTCACTTAATGTATTCACTGCTCAGCTGCCTCTAGACATGTACTAGTGTGCAGCGATGGTTGGCTGCATTAGCACTGGAGACCATCAGTTAATGATACTCTCCCCCCTTGCACGCACAAACCTTCTTTTTTTTTTTTTTTACACATCTAGACAAGCACGCCGCTCTATCTCCCATTCCGCCCGGCTTGCCTCGCTCTCTTCCACAGCCTATTGAAATGCATGTGCTTACCAATAGCCTTCGAGGACTCTCAAACAGAAAAGCATTAACCCTTCACTATTCCCCTGGCCTCGGTGGTGATGAGTTATTCAAGGCTTTTGACAAGGATCCCACCCCTCTTTACATCTGCTAATGATGGAGAAAGGTCAATGAGTGTGCTGGGAGATGGCCCCTGGCACAATAGTCCCGGGATTCAATACACCAAGGCTGTTGACGAGTCTGACATGATTGTTGCTACCGCCACCACGGAGGTTGTGTTTGTTGAAAGATGCTGTAACGGTCTGTGAAGCGGGAAGGAAAACGTGTGGTTGATGGTTGATAATATGATAGGGCTTTAGTAATAAGCAACTAGTAGCTAAATGGTAAGTTTAAGAGAAAAGGGAATTCATTTGCATTAGACAAGTGACATAAAAAACATGCACATATTTAAGTGACAAGGGTTGCCAAATAAAGGAGTAGAGCTGTTCAAGTCACAAGCAGATTGTTATACTTTCATGTGCAAATGAAGGGTATCAGCTCACTTAAGTCAGATGGGAACTTGTGGTGTGCAACATTTTCAGTTCAAATCTATGTCTGAGCTCATATTAATTCCTCCATATTTCAAGTACAATGTGACTCTTTTGTCTGGGCGTATAGCTACCCAGGACCTTCTAGTTCTTTTTTATGTATTCATTTTAGTTGAGTGCTTCCTGCTGCAATACTGTAAAATGCTTGATACAATCAATGGTCTGAGCTGCTCTAAAGTAAGATTTCTGTCACCGCTGACACCACTAATTGGCGCCGAAGAATCCCAGGCCCTTCACTCTGAGCACATTGAGCGGATTATCCATTTTGCTTTACATTTGTTATTCCTAATGCTAGAGCAGATCTAAGTGCTGGTGGGTGGTGCCCAGGGGGGCCCAAGCAACAGATCTAAATCCCAGTGTAAAGCCAACTCGACTGAGAAGGACGACACTTGAATACAACTAGACAGGGGTTCAAACAATCATTTTCCACATCCTTTATACATTTACCAGTTTATTGCTATTGAAAAGAATGCCATTTACCTTGGACCATGACATTTAGGTGATTGATGCCAGTTTTGCACAGTCGGGAAACCTCATTCTTTGTTCTGCAAATTGGAACACGCCTTAATTTAATAAGAAAAGAAGAAATATTGACAATCTTCCACTAAGGCATTTATCAACGATTGGAGACTTCCTTTAAAAGTCAAAACAGAAATTGTCTTGCCCTGGTTAGATGTGATGAATGACCGCTTATCCTCTCATGTATTGTGTACATTCTCATTGACTGTTAGATTGTTATTTAAGAGCTTGAGTATGAAAGCATAATTTTAGGGTTTGGTGTGCAAGACTTGTCAGAGGAATTACCTTAAAAGCTTAAAAACCTAATTGCTGCTCTATTTTACTCTGACCTTATTGATAAAAACAGTGTAGCTTGTTTATGACTGCGCTCTCCGCTGTTCGGCTGCTGTTACTTTGTTGAGAATTACTCTATATATTTGCAATTGCAGATTTTTGTCTTCATTAGGCACGAATGAGTCCAGTTCTCCGGTCGGGAAATCGGAACAAGCCTTGAGCGGGGAATTAGGTGTCAATAACAATATAACAAAACAGTGAATATAGACGCACACAGACTTGAGAGAGTAGGAAATTAAAGCTAGACAAGCTGATGTGACTCATCGTGAATGATTATCTAATATAGTTGTTTACATTTGTTCATTTATTCCTTCACTTCCACTTCTTTTCCATTTTCAATCACTGTAGTTTAGGGCTACTATATGTTTTTTGGTAAGGCCATTGATTACAAGCACGTGATTGCTCTCTGGAGGAAAGCTCAAGTACCCAAAATGAACCTTATGGAACAGAGAGAACATACAGCCTCCATCCAGAGGTATTGCCAGGATGTAGGTCAGATGCCCTATCAAATAGAACATTGGCTTCATTTATACTGTGGTGCTCTCCCCTATTGCTAACCTCTGATTTTCAGTATCTATACCAGTCGAAACAATTGTTTCTATTGTACAGTGAGACGTTTTACATACACTATCACCCAAATAAAACTGAAGATTTCTAAATAGATAAAAAGTAGTTTCAGAAGTATTTTCACCTGTGTTTTCCAAATCTGTATTGTCCAGTTAACAATCATGATAGTCATGATTGTTTGATTCTTCTTTATAGTCACAATTAAAATGGTAAAAAGGTAAATGGTCACTTTTATATAGCACTTTTCTACCTTCAAGGCACTCAAAGTGCTTTACATCAAGGAGCTAGTCACCCATTCACACACCAGTTTACGCAGACACTGGGGGCGGGTTAAGTGTAGTGTGTAGTGTGTAAGGACAAAACGGTAGTATTCACCTGAGACAGATGCGATTGCACCGCCAACCTGTGGGCCAGTGTATCTGACCGCTCTACCAGAATGTTAATGTCGTGAGCAGGATTCAAACCGCTGAGCTTTGGATCAGAAGACGAGCGCTCTGCCACTGTTGATGAATCATTTTAGCCCTAATTGACATGAAAGTATACTATTTTATGAGGTCTTAGGACTGGTAATTACACATTTATTTTTGAAGGGAAATGGTCTTTTTTACGCAACACAATCTTGTTTTACACCGACTGTGAAGAGAGTAGCTTTTTAATTAAACCCAACATATGTTATCTCACGTCTCATTGTCAATTCACAGTGTGCTGTGAAAGTTGTTGTTAAATACAGTAATACTCCTGATGGATCCATAGTCAATTGAGCTTTTTCCCATGTACATAATACCTTACAAATTAACCGAGATAAACGAGCTCTTTAATTGGATTCTAATAATTGTACAGCGTAGTGTTAGTAATTGCTGGTAAATCTTCGATTATGTTTTACAGACTGATGCTATCATCATTGTACATATTTCTACACACTGGCTTTTTACATTCTCCATAATTACTTTTCATGGTATGAATGCTCTGTAATTTAAGTGAAATTTACCATGCTCACATCTCCCTTTGGTTATAAATACTATTATGTCAAAGGCTCCATATTGTACGCTCATCTCCCTCTCCAAAAACGCTTTCCTCTTCTGCTCCGTGTCAGGGCGTAATCCATGAACCTCTCCAGATTGTGCACAATTCAGTATTTTGGATGACCATAAACATTGTTTTCAGATTCTTACAAGTTTTAAAACCACTCATGTGAATCTGCTCCTACATACCTATCATTGAGCATGTATTGCAGAAGATATATTGATATTTGCTCCTCTTCCCTCGCCCGCTGAGTTGAACCAGGGGTCAATCCACTGGACCAATTTGTCGGTAAGCGCGCAGTCATCCCCCACTGCGATTCCATTCAATAATGTTTGACCTGGTCTGACGCAAGGTTCCAGCTGCGTTGTGGTTTGTCTTGGGGAGATGCCGACGTCTCCCCTCAGAAGAATACAAGTGTGTCACCATCTTATGTTGGGCTATTGCTGCTGTGAATGTCGCAAGTCGGCAGCGTCGAGCATAAGACTTCAGAAAAAGAGAGACTTGAGTCGATTCGGTTTAGGAGGTGTATGTGAAACAGAAGATAAGGACTCAAGAGCTGGACTGACTTTTGAACATTTTGGAGTCTAAGGTGATACTGTCTGGCTTTTATTGTGATAGCTTTTAAGTCCAGTGGGCTAGAGAAGTTAAAAAATACATAGCAATACACACCAACATACTCCTTCGATACACTGAAGTTTTAGTATGCTACAATGTTACATCATCTCAGTTATAATATGCTAAATCAAAACTGGATTTGCAAAGTTACTTAACGCCACCCTATTTTTTGACTCAAGCAAATTGTGTTTTTGTTTGTTTATGCTGCAGCAGGTTGAAATATTTCTATTTCAAGTTACCACACTTTAGTTTGCCAACATATTTCATATTTGGGAAGCGCCATTCGTAAAAGCTACTTCACAGGTCCAACAAATAAAACAATAAAAATGAAAACAATATATCACATATTGAGTTTACAGAAACAACGAAAAACAAAAGGCTTAGTCTCAACAGTACATTTAGAAGAGTTAGAGAAGAGCAGTATCATTTTTATGTCCCCACCGAACCTAAGCATCATGTGTCATTCCCTCTTATGCACTAAGCCGAAAAATGTCAGAAGAAACACATCAATCTGTCCGATGTCAAAGTCACTCTTCATCTCTGTTTATTAGTTGCCTAGTTTAAATGTCTCTGGCTTCACTGACTGAGGTTTTAGTTTTCACCCTCTTTTCACAGCGCATCACCACGGCGGCAGATGGAGAATATTAACAATTAATTAGTGTTGTTTTGCTCTGAGTATCAGCGATATAAATTCTTTATCAACAGAAGCTACATGGGTTAAATGGGCATGTTGGTGCATTTGTGTGTTTCTTTATCCAATCCTTAAAAAAAACTATGTTTTTTCTGTCTTTTTGAAAACAATTTGGGCATCCCTGTTGTCTGATATCATTTATGAGTCTAGTGATGATGTATGGAATAAAAACAAGTTATATTATAAGCTCAAAGTGCAGCATAGAAAATCTACACTGTTTCTAGTACAGAAGAAAGATTTGTATTTCCGTCAAACCTGCAGATGACAGTGTGAGGCATACACTGTTGAATCAATGTGTTCACTTCAAGACTCTGCTTTCATATGAACCTCCCGCAGGCTCTGAGCAACAAGGTAGGGGCCGCAGACCAGAATACACCCATCGACCCCAGGTTCTGTCTTGGCTTAATAAAGGAATATTTCGTGTGTGGCTCTCTTACTACCTTTGGGCATACAGTAAGTAGCAAAAGCAGCGACTCAGAGCAAGCTAGCTATAATTAACATAAACATATGCCACGCACCTCCTTTCCATATGAATAAGTCTTGAACAGAGAAGGATAATCCACTGCATATGCTAATCGCTTGACCATTGATTTTGGTCTTTTTTTGGTACAGCAATTTTGTAAACCACCAAATTGATCCGTTAGAAATCTATTAACAGCCGAGGGTAGGCAAAACGCACAAAAAATATGGATTCGGCTGCATTCTTTGCGTGACTGTTTGAGCAGATTGTGAATGGGCTTTTCGCCGTGTAAGAAAATTCTGGTCAGGTTCACCAAGCCCCAGGTGAAGTGTGATAACCAGGCAGTGTGCAGCGATAAACTTATCTTATATCAATCAAGTCGGAAATGCACTTAACCCTCTACAGTCCTGCCTGGCAAGTTATCAGTGCTGTAATGGAAATTGATAAAAGAGAGCTGTCTTATCATAATCAAACATACGTAACGGAGGGGGAAAGCTATTTTTAGGCTGCTACCGCCTGAGGATTTGGGCGGAGAAATAAGGTGAAGGAAGTCATCATGTGGTTGGAGATCAGATGTTATCAAAGTGTATTGATGGAGGGCCCAGTGGCGATTCTAGCTACCATTGCGCCTCTGTCACTGGGCCTTTCTCCTCGTGACGTGAATGCTCATACACAAGAGCATAAGTGTGTGAGTGATGAGACAAAAATAATGAATCTGCATTTTCTTCCCTTGAGCGATCATATAGTTATTTTCAAGTAGATTGTATTTTGTCGTATTAAAAAACTGGGGTGAGGGAGGTTTGAGAGTCTCTGGTTGGACTGACCCTGAATAAGTGAAAGAAGATGGATGAGAAAATACATCATGTTTCCTGAACATTCAAACATTCTCCAAAGTCTGAACTCTTATCCTTATCTTTTTTTTTAATTTGGATTGGCTGTGAACCTTGACATATAACCTCCAATGAGAATCGCTACTCGGGCCACGCCTCCCCGAACTTGTGGAGAGGCAAATTGTGCCAAAAATCCAAAAGTCTTGTGTGCAGAAGGCTGATAGATGACAGAGCAGAGTGTACAATAGTGCATGTTATAACTGGAATAAAGCAAGTACATGCATAAAGGATACGCAAATGCAGAAAGCTGTTTTCCGTTGAGATAACATGTTAAGGATGTGTTTTAACGGGGCAGCGATGCAGATTCAAGTCGACTGGTTTCATCGCAGAGCCTTCCTCATAGAAGCGAGCAGATTGTGTCTCTCGTCGGAAGCAGTGTGGTAGCTAAATAGCAGCTGACTAAGCAAAATCCTTGGGCCTCGCTGCAGCTCTCATATGGAAATAAAGCCCGGATAAGCATTAAAAGTGAGAGAGACTGAGGGCATGGGGAATTATTGGAAAGTCAGTCTGAGACCCAAATATGAGCGTGAGATTATTACAGAGTGCAAAGGGGGGGGGGTTGCGTGAAGCTACATGCTGACGGCATTTGTTTGTGTCCCCGTGCATTTTATTAAGCCTTGAACATTAAGTAGATTTAGCTCAAGCAGTCAAAGTCACAGAATAATTATGCCCGTGGAAATACAGTGATTAAAATTTCTTGCGTTTGACGCTCAAACCTGCGTTTGCTCTTTGTTGTGTTTACTCCCCAAATGTGCTGATGTGGAGTTACATTAGAGATTAGAAATACAAAAGGGAAAACTCATAAAACAGTTTAAAATGTAGATTTATCAGGCGACTGTGCATACAAAGTAGTCCATTTGCAAGCGCAGTGATTTCTTATACTTCAACCGTGTCCTTGAATTGATAGGTGCTCATGTACTCTAGGTCACCGCTGATTTTAGATTCTTTCAAAAGTCGGACTCTCTTTGCTACCGCTGGTGAAATGTATTTTTAAAGTGGTCGAAGGAAAAAAACTGGATCAAAAAATTACATAATGTAGAAGTGAGAGGGCTCAATCAATAATGAAAAGGGAACAGTATCTGCGCAGACCCTGGAAATCTTTGTTCTGCTGGGATATCTCTCACCAGCAGACCTTGCAGTGCCCGGCCTCTCTTATGTGTCTAGATACCCCAGAGTGGTGCTGATTAAGTCCAGAATGAAGGCTGATGTATGCTTGCAATTGAGAGGTCCCACTGCTCACTCAGCAGGGCTATCAGGGGGTCTTTCCTCACTCATTCACTCTCCAAGTGCAGATATGGATGCTTAAGAGGAGTTATATGGGGCCTAGTCTCTAACCCCCAAAATGCATCCTGCCACGGGTTGATAACCAGCAGAAAGCAAGATGTGAAAAGAAGAAAACGAGTGGTGTGAGTGAATACGGTAGCACAGGGAAGCAGAGGGTAAATGATCTCTGAAGGCCATCTTATTAATAGAGTCTTTTCATTGTGGATAGTAGTGTAGGTGATTGGTGTGGGATAACGAGCTCTCGGGCTCTGTCCTATCAGATCTCCTTATGATGGTGGATGATGCCCAGTCATTTTCATTTTATTATTTTTTTCCCTTTTTTTGATTGTGATGAACATTTTGCTTGTACAAGAACAGGAAGGAATAAAGGGGGAATGGATGAATGGGCTGATGGGTCGTTGAGTCAATTGTGCGCCAACTCAATATGGCTGACTGCTACAGGCTAGAGGCGAAGATGGATTGGTGGGAAGGAAGTGAGTCTATTTCTATGTCAGTGGACTGTGCCGTGAAGCATGGGGTAATGCTTTGATCACCTCCTGGAAAGTGATGTGTTCCAGTCAATGCTACGATGAACAAGAAAACATTCAGCCAACTGTCTCATGTTCAACAAAAATCAATCAATATGTGTCATATTGCATATTCATCTTTGTCAATTCTGTATATTACATGATGAGAAAATATATAACTTTAGATACTAACAACTGGCTAATGCTAATGCTAAAAACAAAACTATAAAGAAATTGTGAGAGTTGAAGAAAAGTATGCTTCCGTCAATGCATACATGGTACGACATTTTTTAACATAATGTATTTGCTAAAAGAAGGGTCCCTTATAGTATATAGACACTAAGTAAAAATGTATGTACCATATTTGTATTTTCCGTACAATAAGTCGCACCGCAATATAAGTCGTACCAGCCCAAAAATGCATAATAGAGAAGAAAAAACATATATAAGTAGCACTGGAATATAAGTAGCATTTTTGGGGGACATTTATTTGATCAAATCCAAGACCAAGAACAGACATTTCATCTGGAGATGCAATTTAAAATAATAACAGATTAAAGAACATGGTGAATAGGTGTACGTATGCTAATGTAACACCTTCAGCTACATGACGCACAAACAACAACTTCTGTGGTAAGTGTCTGGTATGTCAACGTAACTATAGCATAAAAAACATGCTAACAAGTTTACCAAAGCATCAGTATTATCCCAAATCACTAAATCCATTGAATTCTTCTTCTTGGGTGTCACTTCTAAACACCTTCGCAAACTCTGGAGGTAGAGGAAGTGCTGATTCTTCTTCTGTGACGCCTAGACCAGAACGCCCTCTTGCGGTTGTCAGTGTGAAAAGAACAAATATAATATCACATAAAAGTCACTCTGGAGTATAAGGCCAAAACTATGAAAAAAGATGTGACTTATAGTCTGGAAAATATGGTATGAACTAGGTCTGTGCGATAGGATTGATTGATTAAAAAAAGTGTATTTTGGCTTTGTTTTAAAAAACAAATACCATTCAAATTGCTTTCAATCATAATTTCACGAAAACAAAAATAGTCAAATTTCTTTCTCCAAAGTCTGATCTCTGCTCAGAACCATTTGCTTTTACTTACAGAGGATTGACTGTAGACCTCTAGATTAAAAATAAATACATTAAAAAAATTAAAATGACTGAATCTTGATCTAGATTAGAATTGGAATCTTTGCACAACCCTTTGGGGGTGTTGTCAAAGTTCTAAGTTGCATGGTTGTTGTTGTTGTTGTTGTTGTTTTATGGCGGTTGGCATCCAAGTGTTGCATTACCGCCAGACTTTATTCCTCAGACTTTGTCGTAGTCCTCAGACTCTGTCGTAGTCCGTAAAAGTACTCCTTCCATTGCTTTGGTGTTACAAAGCCCATGAGGTCATGATATGTCTTTGTGACTAGAATAGTCGTTGTTGTTTCAGACAACAACCAGCTTTATTCCAGGGAGACTCTTCTTCATCTTCCTCTCCTTCTGTGACGTTCGGTGCTTCCACCGTACAGCTTTATTCTTTAGGCTTCATTCTACAGGCTTTAATATTTCCACTGATGTCGCTGCTTGGTAGCCGTGCGTCTACGAGACTGGACGAGGACAGGAGACCACCCCCACCCCCATCTCGTCACTCTGATCACTCTGACTCCCCAAAAGCAGACCCCCATCACTCCGACTCCCATTTAGCGCCTTTAGCCTGTTTTCTATATCTGCCCAATCAAGCTCCTTTGTTCCAAGGAATCTCCCTGCAGCTTTAGCAATGATCCTGATCCTTTCAGTTCTGCTTTGAGTCTGAGCATGGTTCAATGAAGGTGAATAGACTTAAAATTACTTGCTGACGTTCCTAAAGGTGACAAGGAATTGTGGTGAGGAAGATTATTTGTTTTATTTTATTTTTATACAAAAGACTAAGAACTTCAATATAAAAGTCCCTAGCTAAGTCAAGTATGGTTACAAAATACTGCACACAACCTTCAATCCAGTTGGGATATTGAACTATAATCATTGGTATTATTAGATTTGTGGTTAGTTCAACACATTTCTTTTTCAAACGGGACATGTATATCTCTGTACAGTGTCTTGCAGAAACTACTCTTTCATTGATGGCTGTAGTGTTTTAAAAAAGAAGCCCTTGCAGCTTGCCATGAACCCTCCATGTTCTGGGATTTGGCCCGATTTACCGCGCACTGTGTTGGGGATCAGTTGTGGCCCGGCAGTGTCTCATGCGGGCTCTCTCTGGGGGAGGACCACAGGCCACTGATTGATGGTCAAGGACACTGTGAACCCCCCACTCCCTCACGCGCACACAGGAGCCCATCGCTGAAACCCCGCTCTCCTGGGGATTGGGCTGCTGCGGGCTGGATACTGCCGTCTGTGCCGGATCACTCAGAGGACAGCACCACCAGCAACAACTCCACTAAATTAATCATTGGCTAAACGGCAAAGTCCCATTCCAACATGAAGATTGATATTTTGGGGGTTTTGGGCTTGGGGTACAGATCCTCTACAAAAGTGAAGCTAGGCAATAGCGAGAACAGTGAAATGTTGTGTATTTGAATAAATGGTTGACGGAATGTATAAAAAAAATTAAAAAAAGACAATAACCGATAGATTTCTCGATTACTAAAATAATGGATAGCTGCAGCCTTACTTCTGTACATTAGTGAGTTGATTGCATTTTGCAGATTTGTTGATGCTTGAATATAGGCTTGTAACACAATATCCACAATGGTATTTCAATTCATTTGGGCTTATGGAAATGGCCAAAGATGACTACTACTTCTTCAATATTATCAAAATAAACTAGATGCTGTGCAATGGCACAAAGCCATCGTGAGCAACTGCGTAACGCACAACCATATTCTGTACAGTTGCCGTGACGACGATGTCACACAGCACAAAACTTCCGTGACATCACAAACATTCCGCCACTCTCTAAGAGATAGGAAAAAATCTCTTTTTCTTTCTTTCTCGCTCTCCTTTTTTATTATGGTATAACATAAAGCACATACTTTGAACAGCAATAAAACAACAACAAGACATACAACTACAGTAGGTGGCGGGAAATGCATCTTTTCAGTTGGCTGCCAACCACCAATAAAAGCAACACAACAACAACCACCAATAAAAGCAACACAACAACAACAACCACCACCATTAAAAGCAACACAACAACAACCACCACCATTAAAAGCAACACAACAACAACAACCACCATTAAAAGCAACACAACAACAACCACCACCATTAAAAGCAACACAACAACAACAACCACCACCATTAAAAGCAACACAAAATCTGTGGAGCCGCGAGCCTGTTCAGTGAGAACGCATGATTCCCAAGATTCCCATGTTTTTGTTGTTGTTGTTGTTTTATGGCGGTTGACATCCGAGTGTTGCATTACCGCCAGACTTTATTCCTTAGACTTTGTCGTAGTCCTAAAAGTTCTTCTTCCAGTGCCTTGACTTCCAGTGCTTTGTCCTCAGACTCTGTCGTAGTCCGTAAAAGTACTCCTTCCATTGCTTTGGTGTTACAAAGCCCATGAGGTCATGATTTGTCTTTGTGACTAGAATAGTTGTTGTTGTTTCAGAGACCAACCGGGAAGAAGAACTTTTAAGGACTACGACAAAGTCTGAGGAATAAAGTCTGGCGGTAATGCAAAACTCGGATGCCAACCGCCATAAAACACCAACAACAACAACAACAACCGGCTTTATTCCAGGGAGACTCTTCTTCATCTTCCTCTCCTTCTTTGACGTTCGGTGCTTCCATCGTACAGCTTTATTCTTTAGGCTTCATTCTATAGGCTTTAATATGTCCACTGATGTCGCCACTTGGTAGCCGTGCGTCTACGAGACTGGACGAGGACAGGAGACCACCCCCACCCCCATCTCGTCACTCTGATCACTCTGACTCCCCAAAAGCAGACCCCCATCACTCCGACTCCCATTTAGCGCCTTTAGCCTGTTTTCTATATCTGCCCAATCAAAGCTCCTTTGTTCCAAGGAATCTCCCTGCAGCTCTAGCAATGATCCTGATCCTTTCAGTTCTGCTTTGAGTCTGAGCAGCACAGTTTACAACATCCACCATAAAGAGTACAAAATCCTCTCTATCCACAACCAGGGTATTCTCATTAATTCTGGAACCTGCACACTTGGGACCTCCACTCTTGAAACCTTCACACTTCTTGGGAGCCACGCTGGCCTTTCTCATTTCGCCCTGGCTGGGAGCAGCGCTGGCTCCTCTCTCTGTATTTACACTAAACTCATTACTTGAAACTTTCTTGACTGCATCTGCATAGGATATACCTTGAGAGACCTTTATTTTATGCACCTCAGCAGCTCTTTTGCTAAACCTGCATCCCCCGTAGGCAGAGCTATGTTCTTCCCCACAGTTACAGCACTTCAGTTTTGCTCCCACGTCACACTTCCCATACTCGTGATCTCCTGCACATTTACCACATCTTTGCCTCCCTCTACAGACCGCTGCAATATGCCCAAAGCGCTGGCACTTAAAGCAACGCAGGGGCGGTGGAACATATGGCCTAACGTCATGGCACATGAACCCAATGAACACCTTACTAGGCAGGCACCTCCCTTCAAGTGTTACCATTACCGACAAGCTGTCACATCTTACCCCAGACCGGGTCACCTTCAACCGCCTAGCGTCCAGCACCTTAGCTCCAGTCAAATTCTCCTTAACTTCATCCACAGACGTCGCCGTAGGGACACCTACGATAACTCCTCTGACCGTGTTTCTTTCAGCATCAGACACAAGAATGTCCTTTCCACCCAGACGTTTAGTTCCAATCGCCATTTTTGCCGAATAAAGGTTGCTATAATAAAGAACTACAATAACTAATAGTGACTGTGTAATGCATCACACAGTCGCTCGATAATTCCATTACTCTATATGAGAAATGGAAGTAATCATGTTTGGTTGTGGTGACATTGTTAACCCAATGCCTCGCATCAGCGCCACTCCCCAAAAGCAGACCCCCATCACTCCGACTCCCATTTAGCGCCTTTAGCCTGTTTTCTATATCTGCCCAATCAAGCTCCTTTGTTCCAAGGAATCTCCCTGCAGCTTTAGCAATGATCCTGATCCTTTCAGTTCTGCTTTGAGTCTGAGCAGCACAGTTTACAACATCCACCATAAAGAGTACAAAATCCTCTCTATCCACAACCAGGGTATTCTCATTAATTCTGGAACCTGCACACTTGGGACCTCCACTCTTGAAACCTTCACACTTCTTGGGAGCCACGCTGGCCTTTCTCATTTCGCCCTGGCTGGGAGCAGCGCTGGCTCCTCTCTCTGTATTTACTCTAAACTTGTTACTTGAAACTTTCTTGACTGCATCTGCATAGGATATACCTTGAGAGACCTTTATTTTCTGCACCTCAGCAGCTCTTTTGCTAAACCTGCATCCCCCGTAGGCAGAGCTATGTTCTTCCCCACAGTTACAGCACTTCAGTTTTGCTCCCACGTCACACTTCCCATACTCATGATCTCCTGCACATTTACCACACCTTTGCCTCCCTCTACAGACCGCTGCAATATGCCCAAAGCGCTGGCACTTAAAGCAACGCAGGGGCGGCGGAACATATGGCCTGACGCTATAGCAGATGTACCCAATGAACACCTTACTAGGCAGGCACCTCCCTTCAAGTGTTACCATTACCGACAAGCTGTCACAGCTTACCCCAAACCGGGTCACCTTCAAACGCCTAGCGTCCACCACCGTAACTCCCGTCAAATTCTCCTTAACTTCATCCACAGACGTCGCTGTAGGGACACCTACGATAACTCCTCTGACCGTGTTTCTTTCAGCATTAGACACAAGAATGTCCTTTCCACCAAGACGTTTAGTTCCAATCGCCTTCCGTTGCTGAGCCGCGTCCTTGCACATGACCAGCAGCGAGCCATCTCTAAGGACACTCGCACTCTTGATCACTCCCATAGCTACAGTTAGGCTCTTTGACAATGCCACTGAATTCCACTCCTTAAAGGATGCACTATCCTGTGCAAGCTTTATGATCACCTTACAGTCTCTGCTCTCACCCCGGACATCAATAGCTTCAGCCTCATCCTGCTGCTCATTCCCAGAACCCTCGGACGAGATGGGGGTGGGGGTGGTCTCCTGTCCTCGTCCAGTCTCGTAGACGCACGGCTAGCAAGCAGCGACATCAGTGGAAATATTAAAGCCTATAGAATGAAGCCTAAAGAATAAAGCTGTACGGTGGAAGCACCGAACGTCAAAGAATGAGAGGAAGATGAAGAAGAGTCTCCCTGGAATAAAGCCGGTTGGTCTCTGAAACAACAACAACTATTCTAGTCACAAAGACATATCATGACTTCATGGGCTTTGTAACACCAAAGCAATGGAAGGAGTACTTTTACGGACTACGACAGTCTGAGGACTACGAAAAGTCTGAGGAATAAAGTCTGGCGGTAATGCAACAATTGGATGCCAACCGCCATAAAACAACAACAACAACAACAACAACAACAACACTGTTTTCTATAGGATCGTGTGTGGATTCTTTTAACATGGCTATGATATGTTTTAGTGTTTATAGTCTTAAAACACACTGAATGCAACATATGCATGTGCACATTTTGTTATGTCACAGCTTTATTCCAAAATAGATTACATTCATTATCTGCCTCAAAATTCTACAAATTATACCTCATAATGATAACTTGAAAGATTGTTTGAATTATTTGAAAATGTATTAACGATGAATAAAAAAAAGTAGATAAGTATTCACAGCCTTTATTCATTATATTTTAAAAACATACACTATAGAAACATGCTTATTTTTACATTGATAGAAATTTAAAAGCCAGACTAAGCTTTGTCGAGTGACAGTGGGCATCACTGGTTTTCACCCTCATTCAAGCGATTCTTCAAATCTCATACCAACACTGAAAAAAGGGACATTGCATGAGCTTACTTAGAAGTTTGGCAATGGTAAGGGGAGCGAGATAAAGAGGAGAGACCAAGTTTTGCGGGATGCACACCTTCACCACAGCCGATGTCCGTCACCTGCTCCCATCATCATCCCCTGACATTCCACAGCAACCCTTGTGGAATGTCAGACCCCTGGGCCCCCTCTTTTATCTCCGTCACTAGCTCGTCGTACATAGGCCTCTTCTAGCTGCTCGACATAGTTATCTCTCTCACACTCGTTTCTAAGGCCTTTTTTTCTTGTTGTAACCATAGTATGAGATGGTTTCTGAGGCGGACCGTCTGTTCAATAGTTACAATGTCACTTTCTAAACGAGCAGCGTAGAAAGTGCTCGCCTCCTTAACATAACATAATCTCATCCTGTTCAGTCAAATTCTTCTCAAGTTTTTCAACCTTTTGCTCCAGATAGTTGTTCCTATGGAGCTGTTCCTGAAGTTCAGCTTTAGTTCTCATAAGCTCTCGTCTGAGCTCGAGGACTATCTGGCTCTCGGCTGTGGCTGGATCCTGGGTGTCTCCTGCAGGCTCATCCCAGAGGATCCTCCTTCTCTTCCTACAGACGCATTCCATAGGTGTTTCTGTGCACTCAGAGCAGCTTCTGAGGCATCTGAGACGGCGTCCTCCTCACTCCATGTGCGCTCGTGCTTCATGTTGAGTTGTGTTGAATAGTTGTGTTTGACAGATCGAAGTCTTGAATTGGCCTGAAACAAATTGAAACGTTACTAACACTCACAAGTCATAAACGCTGTAAAAAATACAAGAATCGTTGTGGAAACCATTGACATTCTAGAATGTGATGATTTCATACTCATATCTGGAATAATCTTGTTTTATTAAATGGCTGAATTTACTAAATATTTAAATGTTATTAATTAAATCAAAGCAGTACCACATGATTCCTGGTGGCAGGCTCAGCTTTTACGTTTTCTTTTTACACCATATTGTGGAACAGAAAAAGTTGTGGAACAGAAAAAGTGATAACATCTCCATGGTGTCGGGCAGGTGGGTGGCCTGACCTCTATAAGGCCAAGTTATAGGTCAGGTTTGTGGAGAGGCAACCTGCCGACAGTAAAGACGCATGTTTTTAAGTTGTTTTTAATAACATACAATCAAAGCACCCATAATAAAATAATGCTTTTATCAGGCGCTACAAGCTGATAAAAGCAAACGATTAGTAGTTCCGTAAGGCTGTGTGAAGCATAGTTGTGAAAGTGCATACTAATCAGTAGTGGGCAAATGTAACAATACTTTTTTGCCCATTTATGATGTTTTGCCTAAAGGCTTGGAGTTCCAGACCAACAAAAAAATACACATAATATTAGAATTAGATGGTAAAGTGCCCCATTTTTTTTTAATCCTTTAGTGCTGAGCGTACCTGGAATCAAACCAAGGATATCCTGATTACTTGTCAAATGCTCTGCCACTGAGCTATACCCACTAACTCTCTTACTACTAACTATGAGATGACCAGAAAGGTAATTTTGGTTGGAAATATACCCTACAGCCAGTGTCCAAAGAAAGGAGTTTCTTACCCTGATTGGTTGTTGAAGACCCTTGATTTGTGAGACAGAGTCCGCTTCTCACAAAAGTAGAAAGACAAGTTTCACCACAGGTGAACCCACTGGGCAGAAGTCAACGGAACTTAACTTGTGAATGAAAGGACTGTAAAGGAGGGTGTCAAGAATCTTGGCTTTTATGACATCCTGACATCACGGTTAGGGTTGTTGTTCTTCTTTCTTCTTCTTTGGTGTTTTGTGGCGGTTGGTATCCAAGTGTTACATTACCACCACCACAACAAATATTTGGTGTAATTTAGTGAGAAGGTCACTCAATCTTAGTAATTAAAGCAAATAATAGCCTATATGCAAAGCTTTGAATTCACACTTTCAGAATCTGTGAATAACTCTCAATGTCTCCGGGGTGACATGTAACTGCTTTTTCCACGGTCGTTCACATATTTAGGCATATATGTATCACCAATGAACCACCAAACAAACTTGAGCCTCGCGCTGCAGCTTCAGCTGCGCTTCTGACGCGACCGACACCAAATCACACGTAGATGTGTTGGTCACGTGACTTTTCTTAAAGCGACAGAGTGACAGCTCGACACAGGCGTCACTTTCAGAGCTCGATACATGTCGGCACCTCGACTCGTTTGGCCCATCACTACAGCCAACTGAAAAGGTGCATTTACCGCCACCTACTGTTGTTTTATGTCTTCAAAGTATGTGTTTTACGCAATAGTGTTAAAAGAAAAAGGAGCGAAAGAATGAGAGAGAAAGGTTAGGGTCGTTATGCAAGAATACATAATATTGAAAATAGCAATAATTATGGCCTACAAACAATATAGTTAGGTCTGAAACGATTTTAGAGTAATTTGATTACAAAAAAGCTTTGATTATTATTTAATTGCCTCGATGATTCATTTAATTTACATATTGAATTAAAACCACATGAATCTGTGGCGGACGGGGCGCATGGAACAACTTGTGGCACTTTCATTTCACACGGCGCTTGTTCTGCCACTAAAGTACAACAGCACAACAGAGGAGAAAGAGGCATATTTTAAACTTACGAGTGTGGCTTGGAAGCAGGGTTTTGTTGTGTGAAAGAGAACAGAGGACCATGATTATGAAACAGAAAGTCAGCGATGACGGGCGACGACGCAGAGGCTAAAGTGAATGGCACACGGAGCTAATGCTGCAAAACGACTAGTTATGGGTAGATGGTGTAGATGGTTGGTTACACATTCTTGATACTGTTAAACATTTCTGATACTGTGTTGACACTGTATTGACACTGTGTTGGTGCCCTCTATTGCACGATCTGGTGGTATAAAAAAGGTAGGCCTACTGCTTTATAAGCAGACGCTTTAACACAAGACTGCGTTTGATCATTAAAAAATGCGTACACTGAATCAGAATATGTTCTGAGGAGCAAGAAATATGAGATAACTTAGTGATAAGGTCCCTCAATCTTAGTAATTAAATAACAGCCTATTGTACAATAAAGTAGGCTGTAATATAGGACGTGACTCGAAATGAATGTAAAGATATCAGTCATATAGGGCTTGCAGAGGTTATTCTTGTGAACAATCACAATTATCCCTCAAAGAGGAACAGGCAAATATTTATCACCAGTGAACCACAAAACAAACAGACAAAGCGAAAGACTCAAGCCTGGCACTGCAGCTTCAGCAGCACTTCTGACACGAGCGACACCAAATGACACAGTAGATGTGTTGGTCACGTGACTTTTCTTAATGTGACAAAGGGACACAGCTTGACACAGGCGTCACTTTCAGAGCTCGACACGTGTCGGCGCCTCGACTCGTTTGGCCCATCACTAAAAATGACTGCAGTCACAGTTCAACAGTTCCTCCAGTTTGGGGGTCACTTCCCCAAGTGCTCCAATCACTACGGGCAACACCGATAACTTCACGCTCCAGGCCTTCTCCAGCTCCTCTCTGAGGCCTTGGTATATCTCTAGTTTCTCGTGTTCCTTATTGCGGATGTTACCATCCCATGGTACTGCAATGTCCACCACCACGGCTTTCCTCTACACCTTGTCAACCACCACTATGTCCGGTTGGTTCGCCATTACCATTCTGTCTGTCTATGTCTGGAAGTCCCAGAGGACCTTGGCTCGGTCGTTCTCCACCACCTTTGGAGGTGTTTCCCACCTTGTCCTTGGGGTCTCCAGCCCATACTCTGCACAGATGTTTCTATCCACTATGACAGCCACCTGGTTATGGCGCTCCATGTATGCTGTCCCTGCAGCATCTTGCACCCTGCAGTTATGTGTGGGATTGTCTCAGGGCTCCCAGGGCACAGCTACACCTTGGGTTTAATCTGGTGTGGTAGATCTGGGCCTCTATTGATCTCGTGTTCAACTTGGCTCTGTTAAATATATATATATATATATATATATATATATATATATATATATATATATATATATATATATATATAGGCAAAGGCATACCTCCTTAAACAGAAAAAGCATGTAGTAAGATGGATTGATATCCATTGAAATAGTATTACCGAAATCAATTTGCACCTTGAGTTCAACACAAAGAACTGTCAAATACAAAAGAATTGCTCATTTGCATAATGAATGATAATGTTAACATGCTTCAGAGATGCTCCTCGAACACAAACAGACGCTGAGTGCCACTCTTGCATCTCTCCGAGTGATTCATCATCTCTGTCAACAGCGGCCATAGTTCAGGGCCTTAGCATTTGTTGTGCATATGATATGTGAGATACTCTACTGTCGTCGATGGAGGTTTTTGAGCAAGTTAGACCTCAATATGTGAGCCAGTTGGACACTATTTAAAGCGGATGGCACAAATCCAGAATCGCATAGGACAAACTGTTATTTTTGCATGACTTTGGTTTAGTCCACATGCATTTGAATTGTGTTGCAAAGAATATTCAATTTGCACTTATCTCTTCAGCACCTTTCCCTTTAGAGCCTCAATTGTCCTAGTAGCGGCTTGACAATGTTTCTCTATGATATATTGTCTGGAATTCCTCATTGTAGTCGTGCTCTGATGTACATGGCAATTAAATTCAACCTCCAAAGACATTGCTCAAGCTTCTGTTACTTCCACCATTTTTGCACTGCTTTCAATCACTGTCTCCTTCTTGCCGCTTGTTCTCCATTACTTTTACTTCCCTCTCCCTTTCGTACCCCTTTCCATTCCCTTCATGTTAATAAGCAGCGTAATGGTGTAGCGTACAATTCCTGGCTGGGAAGTTAATTAAAATGGCAAGTCACATCCCACACAGTCAAAACAACAGAGGCCCACTAAAACAGAGATGCGTTAAAGGAAGAAAAGTAGTGAGTTGGTTATTGTGAATGAGGTTCTGGTGATTTTGTGGAGATGAAAACAATCTTCCT
Source organism: Eucyclogobius newberryi (assembly GCF_026437365.1). Classification (NCBI taxonomy): domain Eukaryota; kingdom Metazoa; phylum Chordata; class Actinopteri; order Gobiiformes; family Gobiidae; genus Eucyclogobius; species Eucyclogobius newberryi. Next base: position 29,426,463 of record NW_027316532.1, on the reverse strand, counting down.
GCAAATTAAACAAGAGATTTTGATCATTTGTGGTTACGTAAGAAAATAAGGTGTGTCCTTAATGTCTTTAGCGATATTGGCCTTCATGTTACTAGTGTAATTGCCGTACTTTTCGGACTTTAAGATGCTACTTTTTTCCCACGCTTTGAACCCTGTGGCCCATACAACGGTGCGTCGAATCTATAGATTTTTACTGGCTAACTGTCACCGGGGAGCACTCTAGCAGGAAACGCAAGCATTTGACACACTGTAGAAGAAGACGTCAGCGGACAGTGACAAGTCGTGTTCTCTGTATAATAAGCTTCAAAACGCTGTGTGTTCTATTACAATCAGACTCATATTCACGGACAAAAGAGTCTAATGAGGAATTGAATCTAGACGGTGGCTAAATGCAAAGTGGAGCGCACGGGTGCACTACGAGACCCCCTGTTCAAAAGACAACCGGCGCTGGCTTTTATTCAGGAGCGCTCTATAGCCCGAAAATTGCGGTATGTTAGTTTGAATCAGCTGTGAAGTTGTAAAGTTCATAAGTTCATTTTCTACTACCTCTTAATGCTATTTATGTGATCTAGTTTTCACGCTTTCTAGTACCATGTCTCTTTCTTATCTGAAAATAAGTCAAATAAGCTGGTACCAAACTCACCCACGGCATCAGCTCAACTGCAATTCTACCCAGAATTGCTCTCCACAGTTTGCCAAAAAGTCCTCTAATGGAAAGTAGGGAATGGTTGACATCTGCCTATTCCCCACTAACTAGAAATCCAACCCTGAATGATGCTACAGGGGTTAGCAGCGCCATGCATCGAACGCACGCTTCGGCAACAGTGGGCCAGCTGTTGCTATGGTTACTTCGTTTCTCAGTTCGCTTGCATAGACCGCAAAAACTGTCATTATCCTGTATGCTGGATAGGAGTGAGAGAGACAATAACGTAGAACGGAGAGATGGAAGCCAAAGGGGAGGGGTTGTGTGTGGGGGTGTCGTTCGTCACAAAGCCAACCATTCTCCCATCTCCGCCATCATCAAAATTTACCCCCGTATTTGTGCCAATCTGAACTGTATGCTCACCTTGCTCCTCACTTCTGTCAGTATAGTCTTTGCTGTAGGTTAAAAGCAGTGCTGTCACTTTATAATTGGTTGAACGACTTTATTTACATGCTTTACATGTCTTGTAAAGAAAAGTGTCACCAACCAGCTGTTGGACAACTAGAAAAATATCTCATAATTGCATTTATTTAAAAGTACAAGTTACATATGCCACAGTGACAGCAGCTCAAAGTTTTCTAGAATATATGCAAACAATTTGTCATGAGACAAAACAATATTACCAACTGCAGTGCTGTGTTTGTCCAAAATCCCCCCGATAGGAAACAAGCTGCACTGCATTGTGAACTAACTTTTAAATCTAGAGTATAGCATTGCAATTTCAGTATGATTTCAATATCACAATTTCACCAGCAGTTTTCTCCCTGTATTCTAAAGTTAGCTATGGTAAGCCCTCGATTCTGTTTATGCTCTACATCAGGGGTGTCAAACTCATTTTGGGCCGGTGGCCAAATTTGGACACTCATGAAAATAAAACAATAAAAAATAAATAGCTTGAGTCTTTATTCATGCATTAGCAGCGTGGTGCAGGAATATGGAGTGATAGGATTTCTGATGTGCAATGTTGACATTACAGACCTGTAAATATGAGCTCACTATTTTTTATAGTCAGCTTAGTGAGAATAAAGTATTCATTCTCTCACAGTCAGAGCTCACAGCAGCTTCACTCTGTCATGTTGATACTTTATTACACTCTGACCTGTGTTTTTTACCTGTTGTCCAGGTTTTACACTAGTTTGGATGGTTTCCTCACAGAGCATCGTCATATAAGTTTGTTTTGTTGTTGTTAGCTCCACATTAGCGCCGCTTTTAAGCACTGCTCTAACGTCCACAAAACCTTTCTTCCTTCCACGTGTTTCCCAAAGCCACACGTCTTTGCCCGCTCATAACTCTGCTTAAGTCAAATCTGTAAAGTTTTGTGCAAGTCGGCCCACAGCCCTTGGCTCTGGACGAGACACTCTAGTCGCACAGAAGCGCCGAGTAGCCTGGAAAAGGTGCCGCTGCTGTAAAGGACTGTGGGAGTCATAATTCCAGCAATAAAAAAACGCTATATATTGGAAATAAATAAATACAAATTAGAATGTTTAGCAGGCCAGATTGAAACGTCATCCGGACCGAGGGTTGTGTGAGAGTGGACTCTGAAATTATCTTCTTGTTGAATAGGTTTTGTTTACACTATATTATTTACTCCTGTAAAACATATTTGTTTTTTACCACCTTAATGTCTCTGTACATTGTCCCTTCAAATAAAGACTAAACTAAAACTAAACATGATGTCGTTAGGAACCAAAGCATTAACTTTCAGTGCTATACTTAAAGATGACATGGAGCTGTAGTTACCAATGAAATCTGATTGAAAGCCTGTGATCATTTAGATAGGCTTAGTGCCATGTGTGAAAGATAAAAACTCAGAGATTGTGCCTATTTGACCAAATTGTCACCAGCTTTCAGGATCATCAGCCTTCAGTTCTACACGAGGAACTTAAGAGTCTTATGACCTATCAATACCTATATCAATTGAATCGGCATATGAGCACACAACATCATCTGTGTTCGGTCCACCTGCCAGTGCTTGCCAGATCATTGCACTCTATATTGAAACGCTATCAGTACTTTGACACTATGGAATGGCCGTAATCGTCCCGGCCCATAGAAGCGACCTTTTCCTGCAAATGCAGCGCTTCCTGTTTGTGTGAGACGAGGTCCACATCAGAGGAGCTACAATGTGAACTAATTACATGGCCGTGTAAATAGCAGGCGCCCTGCTGATATGCCCTGTGCACTGCATGATTTCCCCTGGTGCACCCGGGCCTGTTTACTCTGCCTTCCTTGCTCTGAGTGTGTTTGACCTGTACATGAAGCTGTATATACTTGCGTGTGCAGTAACCTGTGAGGGGTGTTTTATTGAGCCACAAGCCTAAAAAGCGGTGCGTCTCGCATTTGAAGGAGGCAGTACCAGTTCTTCCAAATGAAAGGCTCTGGCCTATGTTTCCGTCTGACGCAGCTCTCCGGAGGGGCCCACCTCATATTGCTGTGGCTGTCGGCTGGACATGGCAACACAAACAGCACTAAACTAAACTGCCTGCCTCAGAAAAAGCACAGCATTGTCGAGATAGTGCCCTCAGACATCCCTCTGTTGTGTAGATGGCTTGACTCCTGCTTGGAGGGGACAAAAGGGAAATAAGACCTAACTATATAAGGAAAATGTCATTATGAAGTTTTTGTTGCACCGTTGCAGTGTATTTGAGCACAATAGAGTGCAATTTTTTTTGTCTTGACCTGATGAAACTGTCTGTGTCTACTCTACTACTCAGGTAATATTGTCCGCAGGTTGGGCCAGAGCAATTTTCCGTGTAAAAGTATTTAAGAATACAAAGCCCTCCATGTTCTGTGGAGCTGCTGGTTTGGCTGCTGAGACCTGACAGCCCTGGCTTGGACACTAACATGAAAGTTTGTGGTTAAATGTAATGCTACTGGAACTTCATCATATTTCACCATAGACACCATTTCACCATGGATTTTACTCATCTTTTCTGTGTTAAGCTTGGATTATACTTCCCGCATGTAAATTCCGCGTGGAAATGAGACGTGCGGGGGGCAACGGGGAAGACATTGGCAGTATTTATAGTCTGCGCGGGATTCATGTGGTGTCAACAGTAGAAATCTGAGCTAGCTGCTGGGAAATCCCGCTAATTTCCACGCAGAACCGTCCGTTACAATTTGCTCCATGATGCCAACACAGAAAATCAAGTCGTGCGCCGATGAGGCATGACGGCAAAAAAGGACAATGCCGTGCCAACCATAAACCTAACTTTAATGTGACTTTAATTGGTGGTTTAATGAGGATGTAGTGAATCAATTTTGATCAGTAAAGATAGTCATTTTACCTTATGAAGGCTAATTCAGTCCTATGTGACTAGGACTGCAACTAACAATTATTTTTGGTAATCGATTAAACTAGCAATCGTTTTTTTTGATTATTCGATTAGTTGGTTGGATCACAATTTGTACAAAATTGGACCAAGATGGAGCTAAAAAGATGCCACTTGAGAACTTTATTGACTATATTTAAAACTAAAATATTTTTCATTAAAACACTCAAATAATCAGTTAGTTGTGATTCATTGATTCACATTTGTTTCAGTCCTATGTAACAAATACTTCATTACTTCAACAAAATATGTTCAATTTTGGAATTAAAAACATCACCTCTTTTCTGAGTTTTGAGCTCAGTTAGATACCAACAAAAAATAGTAATGGGAACATTTTCTTCATATATGGTGCACTTTGCAGTGTTTGTTTTGGGTTCTGACCACTGTAGACACCTCGGAAATGCTGGGGAGTTTCAAATTGTTTTCTCAATAGCGTTGTGGATTTGCCGAAAGCCTCAACTGTCTCTGTGAGAGAGGAATATAGTCTTGCAGATTGTTGTTCCATAATATTACATTTGGGTTGTAAATAGTGCACGTGATGAAAGAGCAGTCTGTGAAGTTGCAAGTACAAAGTAAATCCTATCACTGACAATCACATGTTGCATAAAGATAAAATAAAGATTATTCAAAGCGTTCTTTTGCTAAAACAGAAATCCTGTACACATGAATAACAGTGTAGTTGAGAGGATTTGCTCAAGAATGGATGGAGTCAAATCTGCATGGCACTGAAATAAGTAGACACTACCAGAAAGTAAGAGTAAATTGTCAGCCAAGTAAATGAAATGTTTTTATTTTTTTTGGAAAATGTGATGTAAATAAAATGTAATGTTCTTTGTTGCTATGGTATGTTTTATGTGGGAAAATGACACAGGAAGGTTCAGTTTTTTCTCTATAGTTACTTTCCACCTCTATAATTTTGTTCACCTTTTTTTGTGTGTGTTTAGTGTAGTTGAAGTATTTTTCTCCTGCCAGGTCCAATCATTAGTGGAATTACATCTCCTGCTGTCTCATTTTAAGACTATACTAGGTCTTTGAATGGTGCTTTTCAAATGGTTGGCGTGGCCGGAGCTCAAAGTGCAATCAAAACTAATCACATCTCTCTTGTTTTGTCGCCCGCAGCACCCCACACTGCACCCTATGGGAGCACTGGAAGCTCGGACGCCCCACTGGCCTGCCGGTACCTCGTCCTGGCCCTGTCGTCCTTCATCAGCGTCTACTAACCGGGACCCAAACACTCAACAATGACTGTCCAGAGCATTTATCAATCTTTTCGGACATTTGCTAATGGCTGGAGTCTAAACTTGTATGTTGAAAACAACCTGATAGGGAAATAATCACTGTCATTATTTTCTTTTGTGAATTTTATGTCATGTAAATACTATATGATGATGTTTCATTTTTTATGGTTTGAAGTTTTTCGAGAATGAGTTTTCAACATCACCCCATCTCCTGTCATATCCAAGAACTTGCAAGATCGTAGACCTCTTTCATGCGGAGGTGCAAAATTTAAAATTAGGTTGTTGTTTTTCTTTAGAGAATTTACCCTACCAATGTTGTATTGAATGTACTATGGCTTGTGGAACAAAGACTTATAGATTCCTAACAATACCGATTTTGATTATGAGGTGTGCTTAAAATTGTATCACAAAAAAAAACACAAAAAAATGAAAAGAACAAAATGTGGCGGGGATTTCGGGGAACCTGTGTTGTCTTATATAGATGGATGCAGTGTTGAAGTTGTCGTATTCTACAAAATGGGTCCTTATGAGTTACTCTAGCTGCCGAACAGCTTTGCTCAGGCAGCCGTCGAAGTAGCAAAGTATAATGTATTGTATCTTTATATTTTACTATAGTGTAGGCTTTGTTTGTCAAGTGGGACCAGCTTTTCTCATTCACACATTAACTCATTTCTGTACAGTATAAAAGGAGGAACATGTTTACATTTATAAATATACTATATTCTCCATACCTTGGGACTTGAATGTTACCATTAAGTGGCAAAGTTTGTTTCTTCTATGAAAAAATGCAGCTGTTTGAAGCGATGGGAATCTGAACATTTGTATTTTATGTTTATGTTTGTTTGATTTTTTTGGATGCTGCCAATTAATATCTTTTGGATAACACAAACCATTGCTATCTTGGCTTTTTTGGCACCACTGTTTGGCATGATTTGTTAATTTAATTATTCCAGAGCAGCTTATTGCACCATTTAAAGATATTAAAACTCTAAATGCCATGGTTATTCATACATAATAAGTAATAATAATCAGACACAGATCATTTGCACTATGAGTAAACGAAAATAAAAGAGGACATAGCCCATTGCTTCCACGGTGCGTCTTCAAAATAAAAGTCTTACCACAAACAAAACTAACCCTGATCATTTACTCCAGAGGGGTTTCTCAACATGGCATATGATTCATCTTTTAGTATCTTTTCAACCCATGGTGTAAAACAAAATACGGTACTGTACTGTAATGCCTTAAAGAACCATGAACATCAAAATTGACATGTTTTGAAGCCACAAATAACCTTCTTCTTTTTTAGCCACATTTACGATGGCTGTGTAGACATCCTCCATCAGTGTTCAGATTAGGCGATATATTCTCAAGATTATATCAAACTAACCAAGTTGTATTTGATAAATGCAGTGCGTCTTAACAGTAGTCCCCCTTGTGTTAGCATATGGTATTTCCCCCCAGTTTTTACAATTCAAATGAAGTCCTGTATTTTGACTACTAACTGCAAACCTATACAAAATAGCCATCGCAGTTAAAGACTTAAAGCACAAACGCACTGTTCTGAAATTGTATTGTGGTGTTTTATTTTGAAATCTGCGGTATATTTTTATTTTATCGTTTGTACTTGTTATAATCAGCTTGTTTTGACAAATTATGAAACAACTGCACCGTATGATCTTGTTTCAGTGTTAAGCTATAATGAAAACTGTTTCAGAAGTATATTTATTATCTTACTTTATGAAAACAATGTATAATGACAGATGTAAAACTACGTGATATTATTTGAATGAATCACAAAGTGGCATAGGTTACAAAGTTGTCGAGTTCATTTTAGATGCCATAATTGTACTGAGTTTATTTTCTTTTGTCTGAGTACAATTTTTAAAAAATGAATATTTGCAATCTGTATACCACAATTCAAGTAAAGTTTAGGACACTGTAAAAGAAATGAAGTTGATGAGACTTGTCATACAGTCCTTATGTCATATTAAAATAGTTAAACATTTAAAAAGTAGCAGCGACTTTGAAATTTGTGCACATCAAACATCACAGGGAGTGGAGCTCAACAGTGACCACCACCGCTTGGTTACGGACGTCAATTTCCCATTAATATTTCCCATATAGATTCAGAAAAAATATTTTAAATGTTATAACGTTTGCTCGGGGCTAATCAGCTCTATGGTATGAGCGCCCAATACACCCATCATTTTATTTAAAATCTGTTTGCAAAACGTTAGAAACCGCAAACCGCGTCAAGGACATTAGTCAACACAGAGCTTCTTAGTCTCCGCCGTGCAGTTTAACTCTTTATATTAAAATAATTCTAAATCCCTTAAGCAAAAATTAAAGAAAAATGTTCTTCCGGAACTAAAATAAATTCTGCTGAAGGAGAAGTTATTTTGGTCATGGTAAAACTGGGATTACTGTGGTTAGCAAAGCCCTGTAGCCACACAGTACTTGGTCTGATATCCCTTCCAGATTGGCAAGTAGGGAATGGAGTTTTGACATATTTGCGTGTGTGGGTTTTGTTCTCTAAATGCACCAATCGAGTCTTGTTCCCGTTTAAATGATCCCCGAGGTGACCGTTACATTATCAGCCTGCTACATTTTCTGACGTGTCGCTTCTGTTGTACTTTCATTGGGCGCGCAGTGTCCTAACCTTTCTGTAATTGGGTTTGTACCTACTTTTTGAAACCGCGAGGGTGTGAACCAATATAACAGTATTATAGAGCTGAATCAATGTGTGTATATTTGGAGAAAATAGAGGAGCCAGTCTAGTCCTAGATTTTACACAGAGTGTTTGACGATGTGCAGAGTATGGTTGTGCTGCATGTCCAAGTTAACCTGTGTTTTTGAGGTGGCCATTTTACAAGTGCTCATACTTATTCTTATGACTGGACACAACTTATTTGGTTTTCAGTTGGACCTGGTCTAAAATACATACCTCTTATTGACCACCAGGAGTTCTTTTCTGTGTTTTCTATGATTGACATTGATGAGAAAATAAAATATCCGGCTCATGATGGCACCGTCGTAATTGCCTGGACCGCTGTTGGAAGCTTGTCTAAGCAGTCACGGCCGTACTGCATGAAATGTAATGGATGTTGATTCTTTTTAATAATGGTATTAACAAGTCCCTTTTATCAAATCACTATTATTTGCAATAAAAGTCTTCATGTTACAATACATTAATCTGCATCTGAGTTTATGGGCTGTTTAATAGGTTTGTTATTGCCAGTCTAGACGCAAACAAATACAGCAGTGCAGTGACGTTGCATTGACTGCAGTTGTGGACAGTAACTGAAGTATACAAAAGTGGATCTTTTTTATGGATCTGTATTTTATGTACTTTTTGTTTTATGTGTCTTACTTTACTTCAGTGGACACTTCTTACTCAAGTCCCGACTTTGAGCAAAAGAAATGGCAAAACATATATTAAGAATTCAATTGCTCATGTTGATAAAAGATAAAATATAAAAATACTTCATGTACAGGCACTTCATGTACAAGCACTACTTTTACTTAAGATATATGAAACTTTTACTTTACTTCTAGTTTTACAAAAAAAATCATCCTGTAGCTTTATGTTTTCTCAGAGACAGATGTGAGGCTCATTCTGCTTTCTGATTCACTTCACTACCATCTTCAGATTTATTAACCTTCTATAAAATGTATTTATGTTTATGATTAAAGGGGATTTTGGAAACAGTTGTTGAGACATCTAACATATGAAAGTGTGTACATTTAGTTATAAAACAGATCCAGAATCAGGAACCAGTTAAAGATGATGTAATATCAAAACACATTGACAAAAATAACACATTTCTACAACATATACAATCATCGATTATACAATGCAACATATACAATCATCGATTATACAATGCAACATATACAATCATCAATTATACAATGCAACATATACAATCATCAATTAAACAATGCAACATATACAATCATCAATTAAACAATGCAACATATACAATCATCAATTAAACAATGCAACATATACGATCATCAATTATACAATGCAACATATACAATCATCAATTAAACAATGCAACATATACAATCATCAATTAAACAATGCAACATATACGATCATCAATTATACAATGCAACATATACAATCATCAATTAAACAATGCAACATATACAATCATCAATTATACAATGCAACATATACAATCATCAATTAAACAATGCAACATATACAATCATCAATTAAACAATGCAACATATACAATCATCAATTATACAACGCAACATATACAATCATCAATTAAACAATGCAACATATACAATCATCAATTAAACAATGCAACATATACGATCATCAATTATACAATGCAACATATACGATCATCAATTAAACAATGCAACATATACGATCATCAATTAAACAATGCAACATATACGATCATCAATTATACAATGCAACATATACGATCATCAATTAAACAATGCAACATATACAATCATCAATTATACAATGCAACATATACAATCATCAATTATACAATGCAACATATACAATCATCAATTAAACAATGCAACATATACAATCATCAATTAAACAATGCAACATATACAATCATCAATTATACAACGCAACATATACAATCATTAATTATACAACGCTACATATACAATCATCAATTAAACAACGCAACATATACGATCATCAATTAAACAATGCAACATATACGATCATCAATTATACAATGCAACATATACGATCATCAATTAAACAATGCAACATATACAATCATCAATTAAACAATGCAACATATACAATCATCAATTAAACAATGCAACATATACAATCATCAATTATACAATGCAACATATACAATCATCAATTAAACAATGCAACATATACAATCATCAATTATACAATGCAACATATACAATCATCAATTATACAATGCAACATATACAATCATCAATTATACAATGCAACATATACAATCATCAATTATACAATGCAACATATACAATCATCAATTATACAATGCAACATATACAATCATCAATTAAACAATGCAACACATACAATCATCAAGAAAATGTAAACCATTATATTTGAAATGCAATTATTTTATTTGTAGAATGTAATGCTCTTAAGGGGTTACATTTGGCATGATCAAAGATGGCTACGCTCTGTATAAAGTAGGTTAATTTGTCAAATGATTCATGCTCATTTGCATTAAACAATTCACCCTTTCTCTTGAAAAAGGCTTTGTAATTGGTATGTAACTTGTTTGCATTCCTTCATGTAAAATGACACAACCAGAACAAGGGAAGTAACCGATGTCGACGCCCCGAGGCAACTTCCTGAAACCTTCTGCCTGTTTGCTGTTCTCCCACAGCAGCAGGACTGTCAGACACAGCTGCTGCAGGTGTCAAGACCCCAGGTACTTTCTATGTCTATACATCTGACTATTATGAGTTGTGGTGATGATGTGCTGCACATTTAATAACTGTTTCAATTCAATTTATTTTTGTAATGCCCAACAGCAGCAGCAGTTTCCTCAAGGGGCAACTATACATACAATCCATGTCAAACAAAAAACGACAACAACAAGAACAGAGAAATGTCGGTGTAATAATCCCTCATTCGTCCAGGAGAAATGAAAGTTTTGAATGTAAAAAACATGCTGACCTTCATCTTACAGTTAAAGTCCCATAAACCTGTTAATGATGGTATTTTTTTTATTTTTTAAGTTAATAATAGAAAAATTAAAATGAAAGTCATAACTGTATGTTTAACGTTTTTCCCTTAAAAGAAAACAGAGAAACATTATTAAACGTGTTTGTAAATCCCTTCAATGGTTAAATATGTCTCTGGGTAGTAAACCAGCCTTGCAACATTGCTGGCATCGATCCTTTTTTAATATTTGGCACTGTTAAATGTTTTTGCATGTGAATATATGGCCTTATTTAACAAAAGAAAAAGAGTTTGGGTCTGTTTTTCTGACAGTGTATTTTCACAAGTGAGCTGCAGGGGGAGCTCTATCGCTAAAGTTACTTTGTTTTGCTTACAAAAAACAAAATAAATCTGAAATGTTCTCATGAAGTTGACGTTTGTTGTCTTTTGCCTCTTCTCAGGAGGTGTCACTGTTTGAATAGCTGTTTCAGTCTTAAAGTTAATAAAACAGCGGCAAGTTTTCATGACTACGCCAATTCTATTATTAAAAAGCCATTTTAGTTTCCCTGCAGTCTACCACATGCAGCTCGTGCCAAAGCATAAAATGAATGGTGCTGAAGTTGCCAGCGCTATCTGGATAATTTATTTGAATTCAGGGTCAGTCTGTTTCCCTGTTGCAATTAAATGACCTAAATTAGCTGAGTTGTTTACCCAGGATGCTAATACAAAACAACAGCGACAGCACACTTGTTCATAAGTGAGAGGTTTCTGGCGTGCAAGGCTGCGTTAGCCTGTTCCTCTGCTGTTGAGTCGTCTTAATTGTGGCGTCTTATTCATGTTTGATCTGTCCCCTTTGGCCTTGCGCGCAAATCCACTCAAGCCAAGATGGCCAGATGCCACTGTACATAGGATTATCCAGCGTTTATTCTGCACTGCCACCATTATCGTCGCAGACTCACTTTATTACAATTATGGACTTCCCACAAAGCTCTGGAGTCGATTAGGCTCTTCTTACAGGTTTGTATTGTCATAGGATGTAACATATTCTACACTTTATTTTGGGTCAAGGGTCAACAATACATAGTTACATAAAAGCTTTAATATTTCATGAAACTGTCTCATCATTCTACAAATAAAAATGTGTCTTTCTTCTAAAATGTAAAAAAAAAAAAAAAAGTAAGATATCGGTGCTGGGTCAAAACGGACTCAGAATAACAACATTTGCAATTAAAAGCTATTTTTTTTTATTTTTGAGAAGTAATTTTTTATTCTGAAATAGATGCAAACGGCTGTCCTATTATCGGAGGGTTTGCAATTACATATCTGACACTGCCTTGTTCAATGCATTCAGTCTAGAGTGTGGACCGCATAAAGAATCAATTCAAAATAATGGTCTTCGGTCCAAAAGGGTCCAAACAGGCCCAAACAGGCCCACTGGGATGAACAAGAAATACACTAACACTAAAAGAGAACCTTTCCACTCTTAAAACAGCTTTTATTGAAGCTGTGACATTGCTCTACATTCTACAGTCTCATGTTCATATTTGAATGCTTCTTGTCCTTTTGCTATTTGAAACACGCTAAAAGCCATAAAAATTTGTTGATATGTTCAGTTCTTTGCCGTAGACTCTAAATATCCAAAATACTGTCATAACCGGGATATTCGAGCACATGTAAAAGCTTTCAAAGACCCAGAGTCAGGAAGAAGTTAAAACATGTTTCAATTAATCCAAAATAGGTAAAACAAATCACAGTTCAGGAGGCAAAAATCATCAAAATCGTTCATTCTAGGAAATACAGGATGAACACAAGGAGAAAAAGAGGAAGGAAAGACACAAATTGAATAGTGGGTGTGGCACATTAGGGGCGGAGCAGTAATCAAAGGCAGGAAGTGATTCCAAACATGTTTGACATAAAAAAAAACATGGATGTATTAAATTACCAGTAGTTCCATGGTCAAACAAAGCAAAAGGACATGATGGGACATGAAGTGCTCATTCAACTGCACATGCCTTCACACATGAAAGGGGGAGTGCCTTGTTAAAGGGCACAATGGCACTACGAAATGCTGGCAGAAAGAATAAAACTATTGTATTAATGATGTTGATTTCATATAGTTATTGTGTAAATGTCCTGAGTTAAACACATGGAAACCCAACATAATGAGCTTTAAGTTAAACCCACTAAAGTGAAGTGCTCAGGAGACATAAAAAGAGGCCATGCCGCCAACGTCTTCCACAGATTGTTATCTCACCTCCTGCTCTCTGCTCAAAGCTCAGGAACAAACTCTGTCCCTTTTAAATGGGAGATAAGAGGATTTTAAATATTAATGCCGAGCGTGTCGAGAGTCCCCACCTGGAATTTTAAAATTTTAAATCCAACTCGGTGCCTTAAACACTTCTGCAGTGCATTCATCAGCAGTTTGGACTCATTATAAAGTATCATTGATGAAACTCCAGTTCGGGGAGGACATGGGCCATGCTAAATAGCATTTTAAAATGATATTTCCACCAAAATTGGACAAAATGAATCTCATTAGATTTTGTAATAATTATTCATGTGCTGCTATGTGGCCAGGCCACTGCACGTGAATTAGAATCTGGCTCAGACAAACATTTTATATTATATTATTTGTTTATTCGATGAGGAAAGTGCATGTTAATGTATGTATATGACACACATGCTGTAAACACGCCAGATTGTAGCCATGGGATCATTTCCATCCATTGCCTTTCACAAACACATTCTCATTCATACACCAGCACTTGGACACTGGCGCTGAGTGGGTGAAGTGTCTTGCCCAAGGATCCATTCCAGCGGGCTCCCATCCAAGTACAAACCAGGCCCATCCCTGCTTGGCTCTGCAAATAAACTTGCCGTGCCGTGCCCTGCCCTATTGTTGTTGTTTTTAAAACAATTTCAACCTGGAGTACTTTTAATATTTTGGTCATTTCTCAAGATTGCATGTGTGCAATAGATTCTGATAAAAAATATACTCTAAAACATTGGTTTATTGTATTGAAATTCAGTGGGAAAATGTCCCTTGCTTGGGCACTGTCTTACTCTTAAAGGCGCAATGGACGTTTTTTCGGCGATTTGAGAACACAGGCGGAAGTGCGCATGCGCACTCCCCCGTGCACATGCGCACTCCCCCGTGCACATGCGCACTCCCTCGTGCACATGCGCACTCCCCCGTGCGGACTGATACAACACACACGTGCGTTTGTTTATTAGCGCAACGGAGCGCATCACATCGCTCGTCTCCCGTAGATTTCTGTCCAGCTCGAACTGTCTTTCTCCGTCTTCATTTTGCCCCGTACACTGAGGGAACTATATTATGATAGATCCATGCGCTTAGGCACGCGGAAACGTGGGGACGAGCCTGACGCGGCTGCAGGTGAGCGGTAGGTGTGTTTTATGATTGATGCGTGGCAGGACAAATGATTTATCCACGCCACGAGGAAATATGGTAAAAAATTTGCTGAAAAAAATCGTCCATTCCACCTTTAAACAACATAGAATTCCTCAACATCAAACCTCACAATGTTAATCTCAAATCATTGCGGATTTCTCCACCACTAAATAAACACAAACCAATTAACATTTCCAGTCCACAATGTGAGAGCTTATCTTCTTTTAGCCAGCACACACACAGAGCAGTCCATAGAGATCCCAGAGCAGACCCCGATCCCACGGTTAATGAAAACCGTCATGAGTCTTTGTCACTTGTAACTGGGAGATTGTGTGTTACTGTCGAGCGGTGTCCAGCTCTGCCAGCCTGAGCTGCATACTGAGCCCTCAATATCACAACAAACACTGAGACTTCCTCTATATGTTTGTCACGCAGCAGGACAATTCTATCTTCCAGCAAAAGCCCCATAACCAGCCGGTGATGGGCAACGGGCATTTTTGGATCCAAATGTAAAAGGAGAAAACGATGCAATCAGTAGTAATCAGTGTTGAAGATCCAAATTGGAACAAAGGTGCCAAGAAGTTTGAGGTTGTCCTGTTTTGGCAGCTGCTGGTGTTGGGCGCATTGTTAGGGTTGCATCAAGTATTCGTCAACTTGTCCCTAATTATTGCCATTCAAGTGGAAATGAAGCTTCCAGCCAGTGACTAAGCCAGGTTTCTCTACAGAGGGGACGGACAATAGCAAAGAACCCATGTTGTCTACTGTGACTGTTTTCAACTGTATGTTTATCGTGAGAAGACAGCTCTGTTAAGACAAGCAATTGTTCTGTCCCGGCTTAATTGAATTTTTTTCAGGTTTTCTGCTGTTGCTTTAGGATGGACTTGTTTCATTAGAGGTAGTGTTTGGGAAATCAAAGCTAATCTTCCCAGCATGTTGTCAAGGAAGAAATAAGAATCTATTCAGGGCCCTGGTTTTACAAAAGGACTGTGAACTGTTGGGGAGAAAAGATTCTTCAAAGGCTCAAAGTCCAGGCACAATGGGTCAGAAAAGAATGAAGCTGTGTGTATAGGTCTGTGGTCACTACAATGTCACTACAATGTCTCAGTGGAGAGGTTTTTGTGAGTTCTTCTAGGTTTTTCAGCTTTTCACTGTGTAAGAATTGTTGATTGTCCATCTAAAAAGTGCACTATTTATCTATTCTGGTCCGTCACCTGCTTGTCAATGTCATGGAGATCTACTGTATGGCTTTAATTGACAAATAGTATGAATATAGTTGTATTGTCATTGCCCTTAAAACCTGCCCTTTAAAGATGCCAAAGCCTTACTTCAGCTTAGGTGCCCCAGGGGGCGGTAGTGCACACTGCTCTTGTGTCCTTGAGCAAGACACTTCACCCACCTTGCCTCCAGTGTCCATGTATGCTGGTGTATGGAAGAGCGTGTGTTTGTGAGAGTGAATGTGGGACAATGACACAGTATGTTCATTAACATTCACTGGCCCCACAAAGTAATGTAATAATACAACAAATAATACATGCTAAATACAATTCCAGGTATGTTTTTGATGAGGGAACAATGTTTGGAAGAGAAGGGCAGGCAGAACCTCCAGGCCAAGTTACAGATCATGAGGATCCTCCACTAGAAGAATTACTTAAAAGGCACCTTCAAATAACTGTAAAATTGTGCGTAAGCAACAAATAATAATAATAAAGGAACCTTGCCTTTGACTTAAAACATGTACTTATCCTTAAGTTACTTTGATCTTGGATAAAGAGTCTGCGGCACATAAACGTTAGTCACCAGAGAAACATGAAGGATGAGTCAAATGTAGACACAAAAATGATTACATTACCTTACCATTAACTACAAACGTAAAGACAAACACTATGGATTTGTCTACACAGGTCCATGTTTTTGTATGAATAGCAACATTTTTCATCCCATGACACAATCCATTATCCTTTAATTGTAAAGATTATTCATCATGCCATAGCTATATCTCAATATGCTAACACGTGCTACATTAAATGAGATGAACGGTCTCACACGCTGCCCCATGGAAAATTATGATTTATTCATAGCCTGTTGAAGACTAAAAATATTCTGCCCATTTATTGAGCAGGTGCTTGTGATTTCCGGCAATAAAGCGTCATAATAAGCAGCGGCCCATCTGTATTTGTTTATTACATTCATTTTAAAATCTGCAAGTGTCCGGGAAATGAGCTAGAATGAATTGATTTTTTGTCAGATACTGTTTCCAAATATGGAAGCTTAATGTCACTGACAGACACTCCTAAGAGGCCGCTGTCTGGGAGTGCATCTGGGGTTTATATCGTTCACCGTACAGAGAGCTCTCGCCGTTTTCTCTGCTGAATTACTATGGAATTGACTGTTTGCTGAAGTGAGATATATTTATACGTCAATATCCAAGTCAACACAAATAACCTTTGACTGCAAAGATTTGATTGCCTCCTGCAAAAATATGTCCAGCATGCATTTTCAGCGGAGGAATGCATGAACTTGTATTGAGTGGGTAATTTGTATGTACAATGAACACTTAGGAGCGCAGTCGAGTTTGTGAATGTTTACGGATGTTGGTAAAAGACGAGAATAAGTTTTGTTGTTGTTGTTATATGAAGCAATAGATAGATTTGAACTCTTGCGGTTGGATTTACTAAGATCTAAATTTGGTATAATATAAGAGATGTTTTTATGACACGTGAAGTCATATCGGCCACGCAACAGATTCACTGCTTTCATTCAAATAAATTCCTTGCGTTAATTTCATGGAAGGGTTAGAGTGCGTTGGTTTTGGACCGATTTAAGTCTTAATTATTTAGATTTGGTTTGGTCAAGTTCAAGTCCTGGTTTGGTCCCAATTCTATTGTAGTGAATGTGTGAATGTGCTGTAAATCAAAGTTTTTAGACTATTCAAAGTTAAAGTGGTGAATTTTGTAAAGCTTAGGGTCTGTCGATGTCCACGTGAAGACATCTGTCTTTTGTATTTGACCCATTCTTCAAATCTGCAGAGGAAAGCGGTCAGGAGCTGTGAATGACCAGGATTTGATTTACTATATCGTTTTAGGACTAATAAGACCAAATAGAGCATGTTATTATATTATTATACCTTTTGTTGTGTTTAATGTTTTGTCACTTTGTCACTTTGGAACCTGTTCTGTTCATAAAATGTGCTACATAAATAAAGTTAGCTTAGATTTGAACATTGTCAGAGTAGAAGCCTGTCTCACATCTTCAGGAAGACTGTTCCAGATTTTAGCTGCATAAAACTGAAAGGCAGATACATTTCTCCTCATGCTTTTCAAAAATAAGAATAGATCACTGATATTACCACTCCTTATTTTAGTGTACATTTGATTAAATCCAATCAATCCACTTTTGTGTGGCATATTTTACAAAACAAACCATTTACAAAGTTTTTCAGAGAAACAATAGCAGTAAAAAAAAAAAAGAAAAAGAATTAATGCTCAATTAATTTGACTAATCCTCAAACAAATCAAGCAATCAAGAACAAAACAATAACATAGCAACAAAAACCTGCTAAATAAAGCCCCACGCAACTCACACGCTGTTAAAGCCAGGGAATAAAAGTGCGTCTAAATAAAACCCCGACCTCTTTGAATGACTGTGTACACATGTTGTTGTTACTGCCATGTCTTTGGCACCGCTCTCTGGTCCAGCTGCACTGCCAGAGAGAGAGAGAGGAGTCCTGCCCAAGGCCCCTGCAGCCGTTAAATCCAGTGTCTGAATTATTGACTGGAACCGAAGTGTGCGAACTGTGCTCCTGTGGGACAGAGACAAGTGGAAGCTGCTCCTGCCTCTAATTGCCCCCCGCCCCGCTCCTCCTCTTCCCATTGTCGACAACGTTACCTGCGCTAATAAACTCTACTGCTCCCTTTAAGTGTGCCGATAATTAAAGCCCCGCTGAGATGTTTGGGGACAACACACTACGCTACGATGCATAAATTCACCCCAGATTTAAACAACAGATCTGATCACGTCCCTTTAATTGCGATGACTATGGGATTGAGAGGTTCCTTCTGTGCGATGGTGCTCTCTTGTCGTCACCTGGGGAGACAGCTGAGGTGAGAAGCTCTGTAGGGGAAATGCAAATGTGAAGGAGATGGGGTTTATGATCCAGAACTCTGCAGCTCGCAGACAGAACAGGACGTGACAGCGGCAGGAGCCACAGAGAGATGATGTGCCGAGTATTTGTGAAATGAAAGGCAGAATAATGAGCGCTGTGTCGCTGTTAGATCCGCGCTCTAATACCTCAATTAGGACTTCAGAGACGCGCCGGACGGGTACTCGCCGACTTTGTGACCCCAAATTTGGTCACAGAGGAGACTATTCAGAACAATGGAGGGACGGTGGAAAGTTGAAAGAAAAGTTACAGTTCCACTCTGGCGGAACTTGATTTGACACGATATATTAAAGAAGACAAGTACTTGCTTCATGCCAAAAATGTGACCTAAACGCAGCCGTATTGTTCTAGTCCTTATTTGAACTTAAAATCTGCATAAACGTCTCCAATATCAGAACGGTCCTCATCTTTACCATCAGCTGTGGGGCTGGGATTAATACAACTACAGAGTTTTACATAAAATAATCAATCAGTGATTAGCATTCAGGTAAACTTAATGGAAATCTTATAACAACTGAAATATGACTTGTAAGAGACTGATTTTCTCAATGTATAGTAATAGAACTACACAAATTATTAAATGTATTGTTGATTTTGAGCTGTTAATGCTTATACTATATTGTAAACCACAATATTGAGCCAGAAATAATTGAAAGGTCCATGTTTTGGTGTAAGGGAGTGCTGCTCCTCATGCACGCACACACTTTTTTCCTCCCATTTTCTATGCGTTCCTCTGTTCTGTTTCCCCCCCGCAGCAAAACAGACATATTACCCATCTTTCTCAAGTGCCACTCTCCCGCAACAAAACCCACTGACTCTATATTAAAACCCGCTGAGTGACCCTGTCCTCTCCCTCTGATCTCGCTCTTCTTCTGCCTGTTCTGTTCCCATGTTTTTTACCTGAGGCACAAAGCTTTCACTGAGCAACGTGTCTCATTCAACGCGGTTTCACAGCCGTAAAAGCAACGCTAAAGTCTGTCACGTCTTACCTCCGTCAGTCCTTACTGAACTAACAGACCTCCACATCCTTGTCTCCCTGAAAAAAATGTTCAGTTTGAGTTAGTGGATGTACACAATTGATTTAATGGAACAATTTATCATTTTGGATTGTCTTAGCAAACTTCTAGGACAAAATAAAAAAGCCAAACATTCAATATTGCCAAATTTAAAGATCCAGATAGTAGCACAGACATCGTACCACATTATATACAGGTTTGACGCGGTAATGCTTTTAGTAGGTGGTGTGATGCAGTATATTTTCAACAACAAAAAGGTGGGCTGCGACTCTGCAAGGGTTGAAAAACACTTGTGGATTAAAGTGTTATCGGACGGACAGCTCCTGCCCAGCGAGTCCAGAGGGTCCAGGCTTGTACCTGAGATGACTGACAGGTCAACGCTGAGAAACACTGGCCTTTATATGCACACTCAGAAATATATTGGCTCAACTATGAGATGGGGAAAATTCACCTGGGTCATCAGAGATTTTCCTGGGTGTGATTAGGGATAGGGGGTAGGTGAAAACCCGGAATTGTCTGAGCACTCAAGCTTCAAATGCAGGACAACACGGGACAAGTCAAATCTAAATTCAACTCAAACTAATTCCACTTTGAAGTAAATTAATGATGAGTCTTTGAAAGCTCAGTAAAGTGGATTTTGCATTTTAGACGTGTATATGCAGCAGTTCTGTCTTCTATATCCACTATCTCTATATCCACAACACAGTGACAGGTTTGCTTTCGTCTTTCAAGAATGACAGCTGCACATTTTCCAACAGTATATCTTTCTCCCTTTTGTTTTTGACGTGCTTCACAATCTTGACAACCTCTCATAGCTCTGCAGGCCATTTTTTGTTCACTCCTCAGACTTAATGCTGGATGACACCTGTGAAGCCATGGCCGCCCTGGGGCTGACTGAAAGTGACACCACGGCCAATCTTTATGACCACTAAAGATCTCTTACTCGCACATTATATTGATGGAAGGCGAGGAAGAGTTTCTCCCACGGGCAGATTCATTTTTGTTTCTTTTTGATATTTTTACATGCATATTAAGAGCTTTTTATGCTTTTTTTCTCAATGTTAAACTACAACATATGTAGATAATTTTACATTTTCTTTATTGTAAACAGCCTGGCAGCTCTGTGAGGATTCTGTTCTTCGATCTCTCCAGCACCTTCAACACCATCCAGCCGCTGCTCCTGAGGGACAAGCTGGAGACGGCTGGTGTGGAGTATGACCTGGCAGAGTGGATCCTGGACTACCTCACAGACCGACCCCAGTTTGTGAGAGCCCAGAACTGTGTGTCTGACACTCGGACCTGCAGTGTGGGGGCGCCCCAGGGCACTGTCCTCGCGCCCTTTCTCTTCACCCTCTACACTGCAGACTTCAGACATGACACGGACAGCTGTGTCCTGCAGAAGTTCTCTGACCACTCTGCCATCATCAGACTCATCACAGACGACGGAGTACAGAGGACTGGAGCAGGACTTTGTGGACTGGTGTCAGCGGAACCACCTCCTCATCAACGCGGGGAAGACCAAGGAGATGGTGGTGGACTTCCGCAGACGCCACTCCACTGCCCCCTCACCAGTGAACATCCAGGGAAGGGACATTGAGAGAGTGGACTCATACAAGTACCTGGGTGTTCATCTGAACCACAAACTGGACTGGACTCATAACACAGACGTACTGCACAGGAAGAGCCAGAGGAGACTCGGTCTTTTGGAGTGACAGGGCCACTCCTGAAGACCTTCTACGACTGGAGCAGCATCACAGAGAGGGAGAGGAAGAGGCTGGACAGAGTCATCAAGAAGTCCAGCTCCGTCCTGGGCTGGACTCGGTGCAGGAGGTGGGGGACAGAAGGGTCCTGGCAAAGCTCACATCTATGCTGGACCATGAGTCTCACCCCCTGCAGGACACTCTGTCCGCTCTGGAGAGCAGCTTCAGTGAGAGACTGATCCACCCTCGCTGTGTGAAGGAGACGTTTCACAAGTCTTTCCTTCCTGCTGCTGTCAGACTTTACAACAAACACTGCTAGCCCTGAACACGTGTAACTGTCATACCCATGTGTAATACTGACATACCCATGTGTAATACTGACATAACCATGTGTAATACTGTCATATAACTGCTGTAAATAAGAGTGTTTACTTTACCACTATGATTAGTATTATTTTGTCTTATGTTAGCTTATTTTTATCTTTTTATTTCAATTTTATTTATCTTTTTATTTATCTTTTTATTTTATTTTTTATTTTAATTTTCTTTATTCCCTATTAAGAATATGAGAGGTCCTGTCCATAGTTTTGTTTATAAGAGTTTTTTCTATTAAGAGTGTTATCTGTTATTTTCTTCTGTATCTACTTGCGTTGCAACACCGAAATGTCCCCATTGTGCGGACAAATAAGGGCATATCGTATCTTATCTAATACTGATCTAACACATCTTAGCAATAGAATCAGATCCATTGACTTCCTGTTCAAAACTGCAGAATTCATGAGCAAATATCTTTTTCACTCATTTCACCGTAGCAATCAGCAGATTCTGATTTATGTGTTTTTGTTTTTGAAGAATTGCCACAGGACATTCTTTGAACCCAGTTTGTATCTCATATAATCCAGTACAAGGATGTGGGTGGGAATAGCGGGTAGGTGAAAACACTCAAGAAAAGCACTCAAGCCTCAAATGCAAGACAGTATTTTTACTCCAGCATGCTTGACTCAATCCAAATAACGCTCTGTAAGAATATGATGAAGGAACACCACTGTAACTATGATAAAAGCACATCAAGTTGCATAATAAGTGTGCACAATACGGTATGTCCGCTTTAAATAATACCGAATTTTCCGCACTATAAGACGCACTTAAAAGCCTTTCATTTTCTCAAAAATGTACAGTGCGCTTTATAATCCAGTGCGCCTTATATATGGAGTCATTCTGGTTGTGCTTACTGACCTCGAAGCGATTGTGTGTGGTACACATTTTGTTTTGCTTAATGCGCCTTATATATGTAACATGATCGAAAATTGACCATTCATTGACCGTGCGCCTTATAATGCAGTGCACCTTACAATCCAATGCGCCTTATAGTGCAGAAAATACGGTACTACGGTTATTTGCTCACTTCACTCCAAAATGAGCACTATATTCTGTTCTATATTTTTGATTTTCTGAAATATAAAACAGTACAACATGATGTACTCCACCTTATGTTCATATTTACTGTGAAGACTCCTGTTCCACAACTACTAAAGCACTTTTTTTTTGATAAATATGTATAAACCTCCTCAGAAATCCCCTGTATTACTTTCCCTCGCTACATTTGCGCTTTAGCCCCGTGTCCCTGTGTGACAGTCAGAGCGGCGCAGACAGATTGTGCAGTTATAGCTGCACCATAAACAGGCCCTAAGTACACATGCAGCACAGATTTATGAAGACGTAGTAAAAGTGAGAGCGGCTGCGTCAGGGAGTCTTACATAAGCGCCGGAGCGAGGCTGCGCCGTGCTGTCATCGCAAAAGTGTGCCGTCCTGGAAGCGTAAAAAACAACAACAAATGTATAAAGACTTTGGAACAGATGCGGATGCCGTCCCAAATCCTCCCTCTCTCCCTCACTGTCTCACCCTTGCTTCCCTTCACCGTCCCCCCATTTCTCTCTCTCACTCCCTTCACTTTTCCCCTAATTCCCTCTCTAACTCTGTCCCTCAATTATCCCCCTTTTTCTCTCTATTTCCCCTCTCTCTCCTTCTCTCTGTCTCTCTCAACTCTTTTTCCCTTCCTCCCTCTCCATCTCTCCTTCTTTTTCACTGCCTCCTGGTCTCTCTCTCTCTCTTTCTCATTGTCCCATCTCTTCCTCCCTTTATCTCCCTCTACCTCAAAGTCCCTCCTTCCCTTCACTGTCCTCCTTTCTCGCTCTCCCACCTTCTCTCTTTTACCTTCTTCTCTCCCTTTCTTTTCCTCCATAACCTCCCTCCACGAATTTCTCTTTTTTTCTTCCTAACTCTCTCTAATCCACCTCTTTCTTCATCACTGCCTCCCTCTATCCCTCCCTTCCTTCATCTCTCCCTCTCTCACCATCCTTCCCTCCACCATCCTCCGTTGTCTTTCCCTTCCTCCTTTCCTTTCCTAACTCTTCCTCTCTTTCCCCCCCTCCCTCTCTCTCCCTCCCTCTCTCTTTCCCTTTCTTCATCTCTCCCTCTCTCACCATCCTTCCCTCCGCTGTCCTCCTTTGTCTCTCCCTTCCTCCTTTCCTTTCCTAACTCTTCCTCTCTTTTCCCCCTCCCTCTCTCTCTCCCTCCCTCTTTCCCTTCCTTCATCTCTCCCTCTCTCACCATCCTTCCCTCCACTGTCCTCCTTTGTCTCTCCCTTCCTCCTTTCCTTTCCTAACTCTTCCTCTCTTTCCCCCCTCCCTCTCTCTCCCTCCCTCTCTCTTTCCCTTCCTTCATCTCTCCCTCTCTCACCATCCTTCCCTCCACTGTCCTCCTTTGTCTCTCCCTTCCTCCTTTCCTTTCCTAACTCTTCCTCTCTTTCCCTCCCTCTCTCCACGGCTTCTCATCTGTCACTCCCGGCGACTTATTCCGAGCGTGACCTCCATCATTGGGTGAGATGAACGAGTCTCATGTGCCGAGTGAAAGTGGGAGCGCCCAAATGTTGAGAACACCTGCAAGAGGAGAGAGTAATGAGACAGCTCCATCCGCCAAGTGCTAATCAATCCAGCCGCGATTAGGCAAAAGCGGAGAGAGGCTGCACTCGGCTCGACGCTGCACTCGGCTCGACGCTGCACTCGGCTCGACGCTGCACTCGGCTCGACGCTGCACTCGGCTCGACGCTGCACTCGGCTCGACGCTGCACTCGGCTCGACGCTGCACTCGGCTCGATGCTGCTGTGTCTTAAGGCTGAGCAGCCGAAAGGTCTCTGAGGCTGAAAACACTCTTTACTCATGGTTTGAATCAAGATAGAAAGATATTTTAGTTTTCAAATGTTCTTGATACAGCAGCAAAACAGTCTGTGAATGATTGGTTCAGTTGCTTTTCAAATTACAATCATTCATGGGTAAAAAAAAAATATGAAAATGATTTTGTTTTGTTCATGAAACGAAAAACACAAAAACAATTTCATTTTTCATTTTTAAATGTGATATTTGGTTCTTAAAATTCAAAACGTAGATTCATTCATTTCGCTTTTCATTTACACAGAGCCAAAACCATATTCCTCAGTCTTTTCTCTTCTTAAAGCTGCACTGTGTAACTTTTCTTCTTTTTTCTTCCGCCTGCTTGTCTCCATGGAGATGTTACAGGTCAGATCTGTGGAGAGGTGACCCTGTTCACAGTAGGATGAAGGTTTTTCAAGTATATGTAGCAATAGAAACACCAGCAAGATAAATGTTAAATGTCACATGGTGGAACATTCTGGACAAAGAAATGCAATCTACAATGTGGTAGAATCCACACAAGAAAAGTTACATAGTGCACCTTTAACCACCATCACCAGTATTACAAAGCACCGAAATATAAATCTGACATTTCTAATTTGACAGTTTTGTTTCAGATTAGTTTAATTGAGTTTTGCCGGTTGTAGTTTGAACCACATTGGTAAAACATGTGCCATGCGCTCAGAGACATTAAAAACAACCAGAAAAACAAACAATAGACAATGTTACAAAACACTAAAAGTACTGAGAGACATTTAAATACTGTGAAATGAATAAAAGAACAAAAGGCAAACAGTGAAAGTGCTTATGAAGATACCCTTTCCTGTTGCAATCCTTCGCCTTTGTGAGGTTTGAATACTAGATCATTATAATGTCAAGCTCATCACTACTTAACTCCATCATTATAAGAGGCTTCACAAAGTATAAAAAGCGCCCGACAACACTACTATTCATCTGCAGACACAGGTCACGCTCGCAGCTGGAACCACAAGAGGGACTTTTTTGGAGTCGTCCATTGACAGTGTCACCAATTCCATCAAGACCCTTTTATAAGGCATCGCTCTCAATTGAGTGTAAAAAGGAATTTATCTGAGGTAAATTGTGAGGACGGTCTAAAAGAGATTGTCACGTCTGTGAGGCTGGGACGGAGGAGAGGAGGCAGCATTTCTAACCGGACCACGGTGGGCTGCAAGAAAGAGCCTGAAAACCGAAACTCCACAAGGGAGAAACTTTCATTAAAGAACAGAAGGAATAGTTTCTACCGCCATAGTTCCTGAGACATCAAGTACACAAAAACATCATGATGTGGTGGACTTTATAGTATATCCATTCCGTCAAACTATATTTAATTTGAACATGCGCAAGTTTTAATAATGTTTTTGGACCGTACTTTATAATAACTACACTTTTAATAGCCTAAATAAAGCGTGAACAAAGACTTGATTCATAATACGGTATTTTCATAGTTTTGGCCGGGGTGCGACTTATACTTATATTTATACTTATATACTTATACTTCTACTCCGGAGCAACTTACATGTGATGTCATTTGTAATTTTCACACTTCCAACCGTGTTTCATACTCCAATGCAACTTATATATGTTTTTTTATTCTCTATTATGCATTTTTTGGCTGGTGCGACTTAAGACTCGGATGCGACTCATAGTCAGGAAAATAAGTTAAATAGTTTGTTAAAATCAATCAGGCTTGGTAACGATTGAATTTATACTCCCAACTCCTTATTAAAACAGTTACTAAAGCATGAATCATCCTAAATAAAGTATTTGTTTAGGCCT
This sequence comes from Eucyclogobius newberryi, assembly GCF_026437365.1. NCBI lineage: Eukaryota > Metazoa > Chordata > Actinopteri > Gobiiformes > Gobiidae > Eucyclogobius > Eucyclogobius newberryi. The sequence continues at coordinate 29,400,244 of NW_027316532.1, read as the reverse complement.
TTTTCAATTTGGTAGTTTTGTTATAATAAAATAGTTCCCGTTTTTGTCTGTTCCAAAAAAATATCCACAGTTTCAGCCAGATGTATCAGCTGATTTGACACAACCTTCACGAGCGATAGTTTAAAATCCTGTTCCGTACACTTTCTTTCCAAAGTGCGATGAGTTTTGACTGCCACGGGTTTTCAGCCAAATCACATCTCCATAACACAAACTACACAAGCTTTACGTCTCATTGGAATTCAGGAACATTACAAGATGTTTTTATTCAGGAGGGAGCGTCCATCCATCTTTAAGCTAAACCACTTTATCGTCAGTATTATAAAGCCTAATGCATCACTGTTCACTTCATGCCATGTTTGGAGATAGAGACGGAAACACTGTGAATAAGACGCTGCAAACGGAGAATCCTGCAAAAAAACACACACACACAAAAACCCAAACCCGCGCGCCATGTCATTAGCCACAGCCGACTCTCGCGGCGCAATCTCATTCAAACCCTCACCGTTCGCATGCACAGCTAATGGAAATCTAATCAGGGACGAGAGCGGACAGCAGGCATAAAGCAACACGTGATAAGTATAGACGAAAGATGCAAATGGTGTGGCGTTTATCTTAGACGGACCTCAAAGATGAGCGTGATGTGTCTCCTTGTGCACTTTTCCCTCCACCGACGCATTTCACATTTGAAGTACATCGCGTTATTCAAATGTATTTTGACGGTGGTGCCAAAGTGCCACGGCAGCGCGTATAAATTAATAAAGAGCACGCCAAAAGGCCACAGTCATTACGGCGTGAATAGAGGATCTGCTTTCCCAGTTACACAAATACAGCGTGTAAATGTTATTCTCGGAGTTGAGTATTCAGAATATGATTGTTATGCAATACCACAATGCGTTTGACAATAAATCCACTCATTGCATCATTTTATCACAGCCTTAGTATGCATTATTCTTCACGGCAATACTGTGAGAAAACTCAAAACAACATAACAATATCATCTAAATGTCGATACCTTGCATCGTCTAGTCAGGAATCTCCAGACTTTAGGCTGTAGCTTGGTCAGGACTGCCTTAGTTGGAGGATTTTAACCCGATGCACGTTTTGAAAACCTACTGAATGTTAATGTAGCAGGACGGTCCATTGTCCACCTGCAGGTAATGACGGAGGTGAGGGCGCCCTATAAAAAGAGGGTCTGTTACGTTGCCCGACCTCTCACCTCTGACGTCAAACAAAGATGGCAGCTCGCAGAGCCGCAGACTGGCCAGCCGAAGGATAGTGGCAAACTAGTGCTACTTTCAGCGTAAAGCGTCGTGGCCTCAAGGTAGTTTAGCTCACACCTGGCTCGGGTGTCGGCTTGTTGCGTCGCTCTGGTCCTTAACTCAGGAGCCTAACATGCCTTTCATCAGCGTTTGGGGTCATTCAAAACGCGCTTTGGGCATAACATTGTGCGGTCCTCTTCTTTCTTCTTCGTCTCCCTTCCATCTAAGACTATGTGATTATATTATCTGGGACTACTTAAAGGCGGTATGGACGATTTTTCGGCGATTTGAGAACGCAGGCGGAAGTGCGCATACGCACTCCCCCGTGTGGACTGATACAACACACACATGCGTTTGTTTATTAGCGCAACGGAGCGCATCGCATCGCTCGTCTCCCGTAGTTTTCTGTCCACTTCTGCGTCAGCTCGAACTGTCTTTCTCCGTCTTCATTTTGCCCCGTACACTGAGGGAACTATATTATGATAGATCCATGCGCTTAGGCACGCGGAAACGTGGGGACGAGCCTGACGTGGTTGGTGACAACGCTGGATGCGAGTAAAATGTCAAACTAATCTGAAATGTAACGTGATGAAAATATGTGTTTTAATTTATCGAACTAACTTATATAAATGATTATGCAGCTTAATAAATGTACACCCTTTTGTATCTTTGTCTCTGTCCAATCATTACAGTCCTAACTTACCTGTGTGACCTTTATGACGCGGAATTAATTAGAGGGTTTCCTGTCCCTTACTCTAAAAACAGGGTGGCGTTGTTCTACATGTGAAGCAGATACTGTGGGTACGAAGACGACTCGACCGCTCGTAATGCCACATTAAGTAATGTCATTTTGCACCGTGAGAATGCCCGACCTCACCTGAGTACAGAAGCAAAGCAGGGTCAGGCACGGTTATTACACCTGGGGGGGCGTCGCCGGGCAGCAGTGGATCGCTCGTATTGTGGTTTTGGTCGCTATGTCGCTTATGGCAAGACTCTTCCCTCGATGGTGTATGAATGAGACTGCGTTTGTGAGAGTTGGAAAACAGATGGAACTGTCCCCACGGCTACAATACAGCACTTTTACAGCGCTTATTGCATGTGTGAACAACTAAACCAATAGAAGGAGGTGGTTATATTTGTATTAAAGACCACTGATGCTGTTGATAATGATGAAAAACACAGATAATTGCACTATTTGAGAGGTCTAAATGTGTACCTTGATGCAGACTTCTATATGTGTGAAATAGCTCATATATACGCTACGTTTCAAATGGCAGCATCTCAAGAGTCAGGCGACATGATGATTGTAGATGATTGGGTCAGGAGCGTGTAGAGCTGGACTTGGGATGTAAAAAGATTCTTGCATCATGTTGCACTTGAATGCTTTGTAGTGTGCACTTTTGATGTTTTTCTTTTTATGTCAAAAAGAGTTGCTTAGAGAGGATTGAGCAACAAAGTCCAAATTCAGTTTGTATTTAAATCTGTGTATGATGTGCGATTTTCTTTGACTAGCAAACGTATGAGTCGGTGTCAGGTATCTTCAAATGTGTGAAATTGTAACATTAGATGCATAATTTTTTCTGCCTCCTGACTGAACAAAAAAGGCTTCTCTGTCCAGCATATCTGGCATCAAAAGAGGCATAAAGCTTCCATATCATAAAATACTGTATTTGAGGTCTAAAATGTGAAGTCAAGCAGCGGAGAACCTGGGTAATATCAGGCCATCTAGCATTCCATCTACCACGGTATCATTAAGCAGAAGTTAGAGCATATTTAATATTTTATACTGCCTACTATCCTTCGAGGTACAGCCACGGTTCATCCAGCAAACCAAACTCCTCACATTTTTATTTATCTCTGCAGTTCTGCCGCTGACATTTAGACTTTAATTAGACATTTAAATGTGACATCGAGATGTCAAAGTATGAATGTCACTTTTTAATTTAGTTCAAATATTAGTTATTACCACCACTCCTGAAATGAACATTCGATAAAAGAAAAGGCTACATCTGAGGAAATCCAGCTCTTTCCCTGTTGTGGATATACCTTACTGTGTAATTAACCCATGAAAGGTTTCTATTGTCTGGCTTGAATGGTTCTGTAATGCATCCATTTTGCTCTTAGTCCAGCTGCCTGCCCTGTGTGCACTCTCCTAACCTGTCATTAGCCCTAATATAGCTGTCAGAACAACAGCTACCTTCTTATTTTGCCTGGAAACTCTAAAGATTCTTTGTTTCTTCTCCATCGGCAGCTCGTGATTGAAACGATCCCACAACACACTCATTAAGATGCATATCATTATATACACAGACAGTAATAGTGAAAAACACATACATTAAAGCACCCAACTTTTTGATCAATTTAGAATATTCCTACCACTACACGCTGTCTTCATCTAATTAGAAAACTATCCATTTCAATCTAGTGAGGGAGAGAGCCATGTGCTTTGGAACGAGAGCTGATTGGCTGCTTGTTTTTGATCCACGCTGCTTCACTTCTCTGTCCGAAAAAACTGTTCTAAAGCTGTGGCCAAAATATGAATTCATGCAAAAACTATAGACGTGCCAAGGAGAGCTATTAAACCTTTAAATCTTCATTGTAGTTTAAAATAAATGTAGGTTTTTAATCTTTAACCTTCAGAAGCAATGAGCAATCGTCAATAGCACGTGGAGTCCATTCCCCACATCTTGACACAGTAAATAATAAAGCTGTTTTGGAGTTTGATATCCGACATGCTAACTCCACACACAAAAGCCCCGTGCAGTCTAGAAATTGAACTTTTTGTTGTGCGGAAACAGTTCCACTTACCACTAAACCATCCGCCTTTTGTGAGATATCTACTAACAGTCACTTTTCAAAGGAATCTGACGAAAGGGGCCAGGCCAAAGATTTGAAAGTGTTCAACATGGGCATCAGAATGATTGATAGAAAGCAGAACGTCTCCAAAATGGTTGCTCTCTCCTCTCGGCGGTGATCTGGATCGGAACTCATCAGATTGGGAAGAGCGGCCAGGGAAAGGTGATGCACGTGGGGAGTAAAGGTTAGCTGTCTGCTCGCATTCATCAGACCCGAGCGGAAAGTGCTAAAGAGCTACGAAAGCAAGTCACAAAACAGAACAGGGCCATTAGAAGTGTGCTGTGACAGCCCAACATCAATGTGAATATTGATTAGGTCGTAATGATTTGTGTGTGATTTATGTTTTAATACTTGGACAGTGGTAAGTTTACATTTTAATCATGATTAAGATTGAAATATGAACTTCTAAACTAGTACAAGAATCCCATACATTTCAGAATCTGTTTGTAGAGGTGTAAACTACCGGGATTGCTGGTTTTATGCAACTTTCCCAGAGCTTAAATGATCTTTCATTGCCAAAATTGTCTTCACTTTGACACTGTATATGTGTATGTTCTGCTACTGTTTTAGCCACTTCATGCATTCATTTTTGCCAGCAGCCGGTGGAGGAACTACTCAAACAAAACAGAACAAAACAAAGCACTTAAGTAAAATATATTACTTAAGGGAGACATGTTATTGCTACAGTGAAATGCCACAATAAAGAGTCTGCAGCAAAAAAAACGTCCTGTACTTTTCAACAGGAATTGAATCATCCTGTCTTTCTCATTAAGTCTTTTTGGATAAATATTGTGATTTACAGTGAACAAAATATAAAGTGCTCATCTTCAAATGTGATTATTATTTATAAAGTCCCGAAATAAGGCATAATAAGTCACTAATGAGTCTATTTCTCTCCCCAGCCTGTCATCAGCTCTGCCCACACGCTTGTTTAGCCCGATCATTTCCAAAAAGTCCTTGTGTTTCCCGTCATTGCTTGAATCTGGTTGATATACCTTGCTCTACGTGTCACAGTCGCATCCCCGCAGCGCCGCAGCTAATCAAGCCCTGTTTCGGTCCTCGCCTGTGAACAGTTGGAGTTCGCCAAATAGTCTCGGAGGTGTAGAGTGTGTCACACAAGCTGGCAGTCCACGAGAAGCCGTCATTAGGCGAGTCCTGGCTCCACACGCTCCGATGCAATGACAGGGTCTCAATTGGTGTTACGGCGCTGTACATTTGAAAAAAGGGCACGTTTATGAATGCCAAAAGATGTGTTTGGCTGTTCCCAAACAATGAGAACTGGCGTGTTGTATCATTCCCGAAAAGTTAGTTCAGGTGAAGTTGTCTCAAGGATCTAAAATGTGAGTTCAAGAGCCTTTTGGATCTGCGACTTTATCCTGATATTTGCACATGTTTTGTGTAGTTACAAGGCTTATAATTACTAGGCCTATCCACGTGATACAAATTCAAGTTTAAAGTTCAACGTTCTCTCTGTCAGCACAAATTAACTAAAAACCCAATTTGCAATGGATAAACATCACCCTGCAATTAATGAATTACCACCGACATCAGTGTTCTGAGTCGCGTTTTCGCTCAGGGTAAGAGATGTTGAACTATATTTCTTCATTTAAACCACAAATGAGTCAATGTAATGGTAAAGGACTATTAAACAAAGCGGTTGACGCGTTCTCAACATGATTTCCAGTGTATTCATTTGAATTTAAATATCTTACACAGCCCATCCATCCTAAAAACAAGACTCAAACACTGCATCTGCTGCCTCTCACATCTCAAATAAGGAGCATCTCTCTACTGAACACAGAACATTGCAGGGAACAAACGTGCGCTGTAAGTGAGCCTGCAGCCCGACGCCCCGCTGAGATAACACAAGTTTCCTCTGTCGTGCTCTATCTTGCTTTCATAACAGCAAAGTGGCAAAAAAACACAACATGCGTAGGACCCAATCGTATAAAGAATGCGCAGTAAACAAGACGAGTTGATCAAAGGAGCCAATCCCTGCGTTGCGGAGGCAGCTTCTGTAGGTCCAGCACACATAAGTGAACAGTACAAGTCATTAAAGAGGGGCTGAGAGTGTGGCCAAGCAGACGTCAGCCGGCACAGACCAGGGAAAGGGTGATAATTGTGTTTGTTGGATGATTAAGAGGGTTCAGTGGAATAACTTGTCCCTCTGCAGATCTCGGTAGCTTCCTGTTGATTAGGAAGCTATTCTTTTTAATGGGCTTTTCTTTCCTCTTTCGGTCTTTGTTAACCAGGCACCTCGCTATAGGGGGAAAATGGCATCTAAATGAATGGCGTGCTATTTAAGGATAAGAGCGTAATGGCATAATGAAGCAGAGGACGGGGTAAAACAATAGTGTGTGAAAAAGGGTGTGAATTTGAATGGTATCTGAAGAAGACGGTGTCAAACAGACAGATGGTAAAGAAAAAAGTATCGTAAGAAAACATCATGACGTCAATCACACCGCGTTAACAGGAATTTCAGTCATCCAGAGATTGTCAAGTTAAACGATACAATTGCGTATTTTCTCACATGCTCCCTTATTAATCCGAAGGTTGGCTGTTTGGTTGTTTCCCCTCCGACTAGTGTCAGCTTTGTGTCCTTAGGCTTAACTACAGTGTATAATGAAAAACCATGCAGCACTACAGTTTGTCATGTATATACCCGTCTCATGTTTGTGTCGTCCAGGTCGGATCTGTAGCAAAAGAAATATGAATTCTGTCAACTGGACTACAGTTTTAAGTGAGAATATGTTTCTTTTGCGACTCATTCAAGTAGTTTGTTCAGTTCATAGTTGCTTGCAGTGAGGAGTATCTGTTGGAAGTCTATTGAACTACTCTAAGGTGTAAACTGACATTTAGTATAATATATATACCGCTTCTGACAGTATTGACAGAGCTAATTCATCTCATTTTACCTGTGGAACAAACAGCGCATCTCACAGCCTTGAGTTCATGAATGAGTAGTTTTACACCATTCACATCTAAAAGGATGTAAATAACCAGAAATGAAAAGTCTGAAGTCGATTTCAGTCCATTTAAGCCTATCCTGGTTTATGGACCTATTGACTGTATTTTTTTTGCCCTGATATATTGCTCTGTGTTTTCCCCAAATCTCTGCAGAGCAAAGTAGGGCATAACCATTCATCAATAAACACATTTTCCTCGATCAGAAATCCTTTATTTTTGCTAAGCATTTATAATATCCAACTCCAACTTGAAATATCACATGATGCACAATCTAGTTATAAAATACTTGAATAAGATCTACTCTGTGGTACACCGTCATACTGCGACATTTTGATCACATTGTGGCAATGTCATACGGTCTCAGGTCACAGGTCATTTGCTTTTCCTGCAGCTGCATTAAACAAATCAAACCTTTGGTAGTCGCCAGAGTTACATGCAGTTTTAAAATCTTAATAAAACCAGACTTGTGCAGTTATTTAGCTGAAAATGAGCTGTGATTATTTTGTATGTATAAATGATCAGCATATTGGCTCCAAGAAAAAGTATAGCTCCATAAGCAGTACATTTATACGCAGTGCATTGTTTACTTTGACAAAATATATTATTTCCAAACCCTTATAAAGAAGAAGGTTAAACAAAGAATTGGCTAAACAAAGACAAAATGGCCCCAAAGTGTAACTTAACCTAATCCTTATATTGACTTTTTTGTTATTAATTCCTTTAAAAGAACTAAAGCATAGTCTCTAGTTTCTACTCCACAGTTTAGTGTGGACAGTTTTTCTGTTGCTCAGGCTGGTTCAAGAATGGCACTTTGATCCTTTTGGAGTTCTATAAAATATCAGATGAAAAATGTCCTAGATAGAAAAGTCCAACATAAAGCTGTCACAAACAGCAGGCCAAACATCCCTTCCACAGCAGAGATATCAGGACAAAATATATCAAGAAAAAACACTGACTTTTCCATGACTTCAACTGTCCAAATCCCTTCTGTAACTCTGACTTACTGTAACGACTGTGTGCGAGTGACATAACTAATGATATAACTCTTTTTATATATGTATTTTCTTTATTTATTAAGACATATTCTCTCCCCGATAATAAATAACCTTGTAACAACTTCATATTCCAGGAAGTCATTTTAACTTGCCAATTCCCGATCATCAGATATCAGAAGCTAAGCAGGGATCGGCCTGGTTAGTAGGTACTTGAATGGGAAACTGCTGTAACATCAGGTGCCACAGGGGGGCAGTATTATGCACCGTCTGCTGTTGTGTCCTTGGGCAAGACAGCTCACCCACCTCCCCTCTGGTGTCCATGGGTGAGAGTTTGTTTAGTGTACACACTCTATATTCCCCAGAATCATTTGTAAATTATAGTACAACAGTATTATTCTGTTCACTTTGCTGTAAGGTACGAAGAAAAAGACAGAAATGCATTATAATGTAATGTTTGGTAAAAAGTAAAGTCAAAAGCTACATGATTTACATTTAGTTTTAAATTTAGACTGTTTATTTATATGGATTACAAGAGGAAATTGTACAACCTGTGAACAAGTTGGCCTTGAAAACTTGCACTTGACATTTTAGTTGAGCCAAAGCGACTGGCACTTTCTGAACAAATCCATTAGCTGCTTTTATCGGATAAAGTGCACAAATGGCTTCCCCAGTCTGAGTGCTGTCCTTGTGAGTTGCAAACATCAGTATGATACCACTTGTTCTATCTGGTACTCAGAAGGAGACTGCAGCTCCTCTGATTTAGGTAAAAGCACTAATTAGACAAAGAACAGTGGGAATAGTTAACATTTGCTGAAAATGGTTCGCCCGTGCAAACAGCACATGTCAATCAAGGAAGACTCGGGCTGAACAATCAGTCTGATTTTTATCAAATCAAAATCCAATTACTTCTCTTTAATCAAGAGGTTTAAAGCCAATTCCCTGTTAGTATGCGCATGTTGTTTTCTACCAGAGTTCAGACTAATTATTTTCCTTTTAGTTCTGAGAAAAAACAATAGGTAAATCTTGAACAGATACAGACAATTGAGATGGAATTGTTTATTGTATTGACATTGTTTGATGCTAAAAGTCATTTGACAGACAACTCATTTCACACAAAAGTAGTGATTATATTACAGAGGGAATCTGTTTTAGAAATTCATATGTTCTCCTTTCTTTTCTATTTAATTTTTTGTTTTGTCCCTATAATTAGACTTTGTACGTAATAGTTTTATGATCCTTATGATTGCCAATATAAGCTTTACAAGAAGGAAGGAACTAACAAATCAATCGTGTTACAGGAGCAATAGCCCTGACACGGAATACATGGTTGGATTATTTTTTTTGTATGTATTTAAAAAAAATCATTGTGATAATCGACAGCTCAGTGTTCATCCAGGCTGCTTTCCAACTGGCACAGTTCTCCGCAGAATTTGATCCAGTAAAATGTGTGACTGGTGGTGGGCTGAAAGGTTCCCCCTCTACTGTTTCAGAGACCCGACTTGTCCCACGAGGGAAATGTGTCCTCCTCCTCCTCCTTGAATGTCTCTGTTCACAACTTGGCTGCCCTCAGCAAGAAAACTTTACCAGCAAAACAAGGCACATAAAGCTTATATGTTACAAATGCTTCAGTTTGCCTCGTCTGATTCCAAACACAAGCTGGTCCCAAGTGGATATCTCACATGGCTAAGATACTAAGATACTTGGCAACTGACTACACTAAGAGAAGAGACTACAAATGAACTGAATATGAAGTGAAAATAAGACTACTGTATAATGGCTGTTTTTCTATAATAGGCTGGTTTACCCCTGCAGCAATTCAACACAGCTCCAAAGCGATTGCCAGGGATCCACACTGAGTCTCCCTGTATCTTATATATATATAGTCACCATTCAGTTTCCCATGGTGACACGTGGGAAATGGACGGACTCATTGCTCATCTATCACAAAATCAAACTTCCCTCATCTCAGATTAACACAGGGCAGAGGACACCAACATAGCAGGACCCAAGGGTTGGAAAAGCCCCGACCTGTGCGTCACTTACAGATGTATTGTCCCTGATTGGCTGTTGCTCCTGTCAATCATGCCCATCTGAACTCCGGGAGATGTGTCCAGACTCACACACGTCTTCATTAAGTGTGTATTCTTGGCTGGCTCCATGACCCGCCTGAACAGACCGGTTGATCCAACATTACTTTAAAGAATGCAGACTGAAATTAAGTATAGGTAATATTAAATTATCTTAATAAATACATAAATAAATTGAAATATTTCTAAATTCAGACAAATGAGCACACTTAGCACTCAACTCTTAACTAGAAACCAGACTTAATAGGAATTTTCTTATAGCTAAACCTTGTAGGAGGATGAAGTTGTAAGCGGCATCACCTCAAACTCCAAAAGTTCCACATGCTACAATCTAACGAAACATCTTCATCCTGGCGATATGAGTAATTTGTCGCTCACGGATTTGACTAGGTGCAAATTACCCACGGGGCTTTGCCAATCTTAAGCGCCATCTCAGTTCAGTTGGTTTTGCCCGTGTGCTTCTGTTTTGATCTTTTGACTTCCGATGACTTGATAACAGGGAGACGCGAGGGGCTGTAGAAGACCTCCCTCCAGACAAACACATGCACTTATATATCTGGAGGAGGCCACGTGTCGCTGTCAAACTGTCTTCCCAAAAATGACAGCAGTGTGACAAGTGGTAATTTAGCGCCGCGGGTGGGGGAGGAATGCTAGTATGTCCGTCCATTACACGTGTGAATGTGTGCATCCTTCTTACGGCGCAGATAAGCGAAAGGGTGGTGCGAGCTCTGGTCCGGGCGCATGACGTACATCTCATATGACAACACTCCTAACTCTCGCGCGCCAACGTTGACAAGCGTCTCGGGCGTCCGCTTCTCCTTGGACGCGCGATAAACGGTCTGTTGGCTTGAAGGCTTAACAATATCAATGATTTATCTGGTCCAAAATTCATCTCTGTGATTCTTAACACGTTGGGTATGTAAAGATCTGCTGGTGTCAAATGCACTTGGAGCGTCCGCACGATGACTGACTGCTCCCATTCCTATTTGCATCGTGTTATCTTGTACAGCTTCAAAAATGTAAATAACCTTGCCCTTGAATAGGCTGTACCTGTTTGTTTTTTTGTGCATGTAATAAAGTAAAATCAGTTTTGCCCCCGTACAGCTAGATATGTATTGTAAAAGCATCGATTCGGATGAAAAGGAGACCACAGAGCTTTTTATACATCTAATTGTAAAGCGTTTGATTTGATTGTGTGCTGTTAGCATGCTAATGTTTGTTAGCTTTCCCGTGAATTGAAAAGCACTTATAGACTCATAACAGTGAATATTTAAGATGCTCATAATGCATTAGGAAAGTGAGCGATACATGTACGACACATGTGGACTGCAGCAGAGTAATGCTTGCACTGGTCGCTCCATCACATTTGCAATATTTAGTCAAATTCTCGTTCGTCATTTTGTAATTCTTTCTAGTTTTGACAAAGACATGATTTTCTTAGGTGGTGCAACAAGATGCAGATGCAGAACAGCAGATGCAATTCAAGAAAAATAATTCACGTCAATTGTATATAACGAGTCAGAGCTGACAGGATTTTCACTTGTATCTCTGCATCTTCATACAACCTGAAGGTAGTCGTGCATTCATTCACCTGCTGTCATCCTTCATGCCTCGTGCCCCACTTGAGATCTGTCTTGTACAGCCGCGCATTAGCATAGAGAAATTGTTCAGCTCGACATTACCCCAGTCATTAGGCCAGAGCTGTAAGACATAAACAAAATGTGGCAGGGCAACAAATATTGTGTCACTTTTGGTCTACTCTTGTGGTTTATTGGCCATGAAATGAAAAGAAAAGGGTTTTTGTTGTGACCGTAAAGCTGCATATATTTTCTATGCTTTTTTATGGTAATTCTAAATGAAAGATGATTTTAAGGCCAACTCAATTAGCCTCCGTTCCTCTTCCATATTGAAATTTGTTGTTTCCACAAGCATTCAGGTGCAGAGGATTTGGAATGTGTTTGTCAGCTGTGCTTTAGATACTTCTTAATTACATACTAATTGTACCATTGCAAGTGAGGCATTTTTAAGTGTAATTCTGCATGTAAATAACATTATAGCATGTACTTTCTGTTACCTCGGTTAGACCTTCTTGATTGCAGAGCCTCACTTTCAGTCTGAAGGTATCACTGTGGAAAATCACAGAGATTTGTATGCTCAAGGTAATCAGCATTCAAAGTGCACGGGTCATGATCAGCGCGATCAGGAGAATTAATGTAATTACCTTTATCATTATTTTATAATCTCGACAAATGTTCCCGGGGCATGTATATAAACAAAATGGAAACAAGTAAGATGCTTTTGTCTCTGAGAGGGTTCTGCTACAACGCTCTGACGGGAATGACATTGTCAGCAGTTGTACACAAGGGGCAAAGGAGGTTTAATTAGTTAGTCAGGAGTGATGAGACACACGACCTTCATCCACTCTTATAAATTGTGGTCGCTTCACATTCAATCTCTGGAGCCATCTTTACAGTGCAAATACTGTTACACTTTTAACCATGAACATTATATCTGCATTACTATCACTCTTCACACAGTTAAATGATTTTATTTGTATAGAGAGCATCTTTTAGTCTTGCTCACAACTTTAAAACACATTCAAAAGTTGATTAAATAGGACCTTTAACAACACTTTGGTGTTTTCTTAAGGGTTCTTGAGGGTTGTTCTCAATTCACTTTGCAGAGCGAAATTAAGCTGCTACTAGTTACTTTTATTTCTAGTATTAATTGTCCAATTAAGTACTCATTTCCTGAATGAATAGTTCAATCAGTCAGAAAAAGATGGCACTGTACTACATAAATAAATCCTTTTTGATAAGAACACAATTAAATAGAACACAACAACGTGGAAAGTAGGACTACTGTGGGCAATTGGATTTTCACATCTATTCTCTTTCTGTTTGTTTGTTATTCCGTGGCCTGTGGAGTGCGGGGCTTGTTAATGTTTTCAGGGCACATGTGTAAAATAAATGATAACCTCGTGGCCCCGGCCCGACTCCTCCACATCACTTTGACATAATAAGTAGTTAATCTCATCTGGGCGCGGATTTGAATTGGCCCCTGGTCCGTGTGCGCGTCGAGGAAGGGCTGACCTGCACGAACCTTGCACAAAGCTGCTGACTGACAGACACGCTCGTCATAATAAGCAGTTGTGCTGTAGAAACAGTAACGGACAGTAGCCACCATTTGTCAGTTCATATCTAAACAAAGGGAAAGATAGCCTGGCTCCGTGCCTGGAAAATGAATATGCATGCGTCCACGGCTTAGACAATGCTCCCCAGATGATTCAGCTTAGGGGGGTCGAGCATCAGTCACCTTTTGTTGTTTTTGTTTCTTGCATTTCATTACCGGCTCAGGTTTGACTGTATCTTTTGCCCCATCACAATATCCCAATATGAGCAGCAAAATCCTCTCACTCGCCTCTAACCCCCCACCAGAGCGTCTGAGTGAAACCGTCTCAGTTACACAGTCACTACATGCACTGGGAACTCAGAGTGCTCTGAACAGCCGAGCTCAAATTGACCACCCGTGTCCCAGTCTACAGCAGCGAACAGAACCAAATAGATGCGAGCGGCGGCTGAGGAGCGTTCAGGTGCATCTAGTGATGTAGCATCAGCACTAAAACGCCGTAGCTATGATTGCTAATAGAAATGCATATGTTAAGGCTAGGGTTATTATTAGTAGTCGAATGTTCTAAGCGGCCAGGCTCAACGTCGAGTGAGTTCGATTCCTTTCTCTGACAAGTTGCTGAATGTCCTTCCTGTTCGTCTCCCCCATTTCACACTATACTATCCTGTCTGTAAAGCCTACAGGCCAAAGCTATTCTTGAAAAAAAAGAAATGTTTTGCAGTGCTAACTTCAACATCTTGACGTTAAAGCGCACTTAACGTCCCTGTCTCCGTAGGGAAACGTGTCCTCTGCATTTGAATCATGCATTTCAATGCTACAGGGGTTGAACCTGTTAAGAGCAGGGACCCAGCTCCAGGTCTTGTGCTAGGCTTGGTCAGGACCTTAGCTGGAGGATTTTACTTACTGTGCATGTTTTGGGTTGATGTGGAGGAAAGCGGAGCGCCCAGAGGAAAATCGCTCAATCAGATGTTATCATGGCAGCATTTGTCGGGTGTGGCTTTGTGTGTTCAGTTTTACAAATGGGTTTTATTGGAACTGGATAAAGCACTTGTTTGCATGCACAGACCGTAGAATCTAACATCGGGTGTAGACTTAATGTGAGGCGGATTCGGCACATATTTTGAGCAGGTTGGTTGCAGATTGTCTGCCTGACATTTGTTAAATATGTTGATAGTGTTGAATTAGCTTCATCCAAAGCCGGTAATCACATAATGTGAGCTCTGGCACAAGCTTCCCAAAGTTTACTTAAAATGTTTTGTTTTTAGCTCAATGGGCAATTATTTAGTAGTCCTCAGTTATATGTATTACTCAGTTCCTTTTCAGACAGCATACCTTTACTCCTTAGTTTGAAGTAACAGAACTCTTAATTGGGTGAAGTTTTAGTTACTCTTCTCACTGTGAGTGTGTCTAAGCGATAAAAGCTTTATGTTATCACTATCAAAGGAATTGAACATTTGTTTTTCTTGCATGCCTCCTTTAGAGCTTACTGTGGCCACTCTTCTACATCTCCTCAGCTTCTCTTGCGTTTCCTCACCAGTGCAGAAGCTCCAGTTTCACACTCGCTCAGTGCCAGATTGTTCTTCGTGGTTTTGGCACAAGACTCTCCAGGATTTCACTGAACTGATCACCTGTTTTATTTTTACCCTGCTTGTTCCTGATCCTGCCGATTTGCCTGATCCATGGTAACTCGCTTTCTGCTGCAAAAAAGTCTTGTCAATTATACCTGCTACCAGTTGTGCTGCGTTTGCGTTCAAACTAGTCCATTGCAGGTCTATCTTCCCTATTTTCTATACCACATTTTGAGCATTAGTTCATGTTTTGTCCTTCCAATTACAATAAATTCCAATTCATCCATCAGATATTGTGTCCTGGCAGTTACTATTACAATTACCTAGTTGAGTAGTAGTTTCCCCATGCACCTATACTCTCCTTTGAGCAATTTCTTTGTACTTTTAATCGCGTAATATTATTTTGAAGTAACGTTACTCTTACCACTTCTGCTGACCGGTTGCCTTCAGCAGCTCCTCCACACAGCTGCAGTATATTCTCTCACTCCTCTAAGTCCCATTACCATATCAAAAATAATACATACAATAATGGGGAGTGTTTGTCAGTGGGGATTTGAAAAGACAGATTGTTGATGTGTGCCCCATAACCACACAAGCATCAACAGTCTAGAAACGATCCCCAGACGTTGTTTTTTTTTCCTCACAAAACGCACTGACGCCTTTTATCCTTTAAGTTTGCCCTGTCAGTGGATGAGACGTCCCCAGTGAATTCACCTTGTTCAGACAAAAAGGAAAGAGCTAAACCTGATGCTCATTCCCAATTTAGCCTCCCTTGTTTGTCAGTGTTGCCGTTCCCTCCCAGTTGAGCGCTTAATCACTTCAAAAGTAGCAGTAACTTTCATCTTAAACCCCAGAAGCAATGTTATTTGACTGCATTTATTGGACAAACATTTGAAATCAACACTACAAACAAGCTTAAAAGCCTAAGTTTAAATTTAGATCACGGGGTGTGCAATAAAATAAAAGTGTAGCTCAGTTTGTAAAGCTGCGAGTGGTAAATACAGCTCCTGGGCTCCACTTTGTGATGGTCTGAGTAAATATTTAATGATGTAATGTATATGTCATTTTACTTACGATAAGCGAACCTTTAGTTATTCCACAATGGGGAAATGTTCCTCTTTGTAAATAACAATTTGGTTAATTTTATAGGTTTTTCAAGTTTAAAAGAGAATAATTGAAAAAGAACCCAATTAATTACGTTGGAGCATATGTTCCAGTTCCCGTGTTACAAATTTGCTTCCCTTTAAGCAGCATTAATAAAAAAAACAGGGCTAACCAATTATACAGAAGGACCACATTACTAGATGTCTGAGGCAGGAGATATTTAGTTAGCGTCTACTCAGAAGTGCATATCATACGAGCGATCGCGACGGCGGCAGAAAACACAACAAAGCGAACGGAACAGTGAGCTAAAAAATAGATTTGAGGTCATTTTCTAACGTTTTCTCGATTGTGGTTGTGGGCAAATACATCTGGGGCTTAGGTAAAAGTTTTAGGGAAGTTTCTGGGGAAGTTTTAACTCTCAAATTCACTTCAGTGTCAGTGGAAAAGGAGAAACAACAGACAATGTCACGTTAGCCTCTCTATCAGAGGCTAGTCAACAATGTCCCTAAAACTGAACTATTAAAATATACTAAGCCCTTACAAATAAAACAGTGGTATACAGTGGAAATCAGGTGTAATAAAAGGCTGAAACTCACTGAAGAAGCTGCATCTCTCGTCTAATGGCTTTTTTAGGCCAGTTCCACGCTGCACCTGTTAAATTCTGTTGTAGGTTTTGCTTACAATAATAATTGCCGTGGCTCTGGCGATAGGTACGGATAATGTCGAGCTGCATTTAACGTTGGAGACACAAGTGGCCCGTTTATTTGCTTTTTTTTTCAACACATTTCCAGAGACAAAGTGTAGGTGACATGCTCTAATATATGAAACAAAATTAACAGAAATGTTGGCCATAAAACGGCAAATTAACAAACAAAACAAAACAGACCTCGCTCATATTCAGCTTCTGTGAGACAAGTTGACCAAGGAAACTGATCATGTGAGAAGCTGTTGGAAGACGGCCATCATAGACAGAGCTAAACACATAGAAATGTCAGCAATGTTAAAACGGATGGTGTCCTTGTTAAGACTATGCAAGAGATGGAAACTTCTACAACAACAGGGAGGCTTTATATATTATGAGCACTGGAGCACATGATCGATTACTGAAACAATGAAACAAAACATAACCAGTTCTGTTTATATTAGGATGCAGCATTAGAAAAGGCTTAAATATTACAAAAAGTGAATTCCTCTCCTTTATTGTCATTTGAAGAAGACATGTCATGCGTTTTGGGTGTTATCCTTATATAGTTGTTATAATATTATAGTATATAATATTAAATTATAACATATGTAGATAATGATTTTTATTTGATTTCATTGTGAACCGCTCTATTGATTTAAAACTGCTTAATATTATGGGATGATAAACTACCCGCTCAAAACTGTGTTTATTGGCTAAAGCCTGGTCATGTGACACTTGACATTTTTTGGGGGATGGATGAGAACTTAAGCCTGAAATGCAGTACAATGAAGTATTATTAAAACATGCATAAGTCTATTTAAATACAGCCTTGAGTAACCTAATAATGAGCTAACACTGTTGAATTATAACACAATTAAAGCTGTAAAGTAGCCTCTTACTGACTCCAGCCACAGGAGGCCAGTATGGACGATTTCACCTTTATTATGCCATGGCGGAGTTCTCTCTTCTTCGTTTCTAATTTATTACTTGCATGTAGTGCACCTTTTTATGCCAACACAAGCTAATGTCATACACTGTTGCTGCTGTAATGGTGCAGAATAAGAAGCATCGAGGCTCATGGGAGATTAGATACCAGACACCTGAATCAGTAAATCAAAACTAATGAAGATGTAGACAATATAATACCTTGAACACAGACTTGTTAATGTGGCATGTGGTGAAAGATGAGCGGAGTTGCTTATTCCATGAGGTATGTACAAGCCTGCATATTACTGAGTCTGCTCCCTGCTTTTCAATTAGATAGAGAGTTGCAACAAATAATGGACTGGCCTGTGCACCTACGTAGGCCTCTGCTTTTTAGAACATTTTGCAGCAACAGTAAATAATCCCAGTAATTTATCCATAATGGCTCGGTGTGCAGTTGGCAATATAAAGTGGGAAAACCAAAACATTGCCGCCTAATGAATGTGGCAACATTACAATAGATGTCTGACAGAAATGGAAATGCACCCACCGCTCATCTTTCCAATGCAAGAGAACATAACCAAATGTGTATGAGGCATAACAATGAGTGGATGATGTACAGGCGCGTCTGCTTTCACCCCGGCAGAGCATTGTCGTTAGCGTAAGGCCAACCGTTTGTGTGAATAATTATAAAGTGTAGAATAACATTATCTTCTGACCTTCATCTTTAAAACGGTGGCTTTGTTGATTGTAGTTTTCCATATAAGGCAATGCGTAGTAGCGAGATGCATATTTGTAGGTTATAGTGTAGTGTGAAGCAATATTTAACGTGAATACTAAAGCAGAAACTATGTGTAGCTGAATGTACAAGATGCAATGTGAGACAGGCTCGGATCAAATAAATGTAGGCACAGTTCAAGGTAATCTTTATAAGCTGTCACATAATATCATTCATTCAATAAGTTAGCTTGGAATAATGTATTTATGCTTTTACGGTTTTGCATTTCATTTCCACTTGTTGATCTATGTCCAAATAAGTCAGTCTTGTTTTCGAAGTTGTTGCTCACTATGGTCATTTCATGGTGGTAATCAAATATAAGATGGCAAAACACCTCAGGGACACTTCAATAAAGATTGATTAGTGATTGGACGAGGCTAACGTGTACAATAGGTTCTTGACCAATGCACTTTGGTCAAGAACCTTAAGTAGGATATTATGCAGCTCGAACTGGAACACGTCGCTCAGCTAGACTGCAGAGCTAATCCATCCGGCACAGCTCATAATAGCCCCACATATATATATATATATATTTATAATTTCACTTTTCTTTCCTTTTACATGAGTACATTTTTCCTCACACAAAAGCGACAAGGACATTCTTTTTTAAACCACATGATGGAATTGTACATTTCACGCTGATATAACGCCCATTCCATTCTGAACTGATATTTGCGACAGAACGACATTCAAATGTAAAAATCTGTGGTGAAAGTGCTGTCAGACGGTTTTTAAAATCCCATATGGATACATAGAGGGCAGATACCTCTGACACAGAAAATGGTGCAATCAACGTATTCAGAATATCACAAAAGAGTTACAATGAGAGCAGCCACGTGGAGCGCCGATGTGAGACAAGTTCAGCTGCTCAATTTTCCAGGACAAAGACAGGTTTCTCTGGGGATGAATACTACTTAAGCAAAAAGATAAAACGGCAAAAGAATGGCACCTATATCTGCCTAGAATAGTTAATTTTATAAAACAAGTGTATAGGATTGTCTAATTGTACAAATTGTACCAGTGACCATACATTTTGTTCAGTTGATGACCCTTCCTTTTCTGTATAATTGTTGTCAGCTGTATTTAAGGACAGGATTGCTTGGAATAACTGGACTTAACTTATTACAACAAACTGTTAAAACTGTGTATTATGGATGTACGAATAAATCCTCTTGTAGCTGTTTTTATTACCAATTATAGATGCAACGTTTTGGTGCTGATACTAAATGACTAGACGTCCCTGAATGTCCCTCAGTCCCCGCTTGCACACGTCTTTTAGCTGCACGTAGACCGGGACAAGAATGGTGTGACAGGTTTTGGTGCGAAGACGTCTTGAGTTTGGTTGTCTTGCGCACTCAGAGTTCTTTGTGCTTGTAAATGTCCTCACTGAAGCGTAGAGTCTCACAGGGTTTTATAGCCTCGTCTCATCCTCCAGAAAAAGCACGTCATTGGGGTAAATGACATTTTGTGAATCTCAGTTTCCTCTGAATGAATGGAAGAGTTTGTTTTTTGATTGAATGGATGTAGTCCACCTCGCCTAAAGCCTTAGTATTGTTGTGATTGTCTTTTACCACTCACTAGTCTTATATAATAAAAGTTCAGAGGCTAAATTTCCTTGAGCATCCCAAACAAACACTGCTCACTTGTTGAAACGGTATGATCTTTTTTTTTAAATCCTGATCTCTATAAAGGTGAAAGAGTCCTATTGCTACATCTTCATTTATTCTTGAATATGTTTTTTTTGCTGGGGATAATTGGTAGCTATGACATCTACTTTTAGCCTGCAGCAACTTTTGTCATAAATGTGTGAACCATTACAACGGTTGGTTAACCTTTTCAATGTTATTCCGCTAACTGAGAAGCTAATTAGTCATAGGTGCTATGCTAATTAGAACTAGCAAATATGTTAAATTACAGCCCTCCTCAAGACCACTTACTTGAAGCGAGTAAGAATGCTAATGGTGAAGCTAATTAGTACAGTTTATGTCCAGATTCTCTCAAGGTACATGCTAGCTGTCATGGTGAGCTTCTAGTTTAATGACAGGACTGTTTTTTTATATTAAATTGTGTGTCTTTGCAACACTGTTTTAATACATGCATTATTAATTCACTCCTCACACTGAGCTTTAGTTTTACCACAGCTGCCCCGGAGCAGATTGAAAGAAGCATGGCTGCCAAACCCCGGCCGCTTTAAACACTCAAAGACACATCACTCAAAGATTGCAAAGTCGAATAGAGAGGCTAATGTGACGCTGTGCTGTGGATTCTCTTATTCCACTGACTTTTAAGTGAATTTGAGGGTTAAACTTTCCTTGAACTTCCCTGAAACTTTTACCCAAGCCCCCGATGTCTTTGCCCACAACCACAATCGAGAAAACGTTCAAAAGTGACATCAAATCTGGTGATTTGACTGTTTATTGGCTCCACTGGAGTATTGCTCCGTGTTCTGCCTGCCGTGGGGCGACACGTCATCTCGTATGGACAGCCCATGGAAAGGAAACAGCTAAACATCTGCAATAGTTGTAGAAAAAGCTTCAGTTGTAGTCATCTGGACTCAGTTTGAAAAAATAGACGTTTCGACTCTCATCCAAGAGTCATTGTCAATAACAGAATTTAGGTCGAGAACTCCGATATTAATACTGTTCTGTGGTAAGACCCGCCCATTGGGAGGAGCCTTCCTGAAGTAGAAAGAGTTGTTTGTTTCAACAGAAACTCCCCCTTGTATCTACCGAGCTAGCCTATTCAGAATCTTAATGGGCTATTAATATCGGAGTTCTCGACCTAAATTCTGTTATTGACAATGACTCTTGGATGAGAGTCGAAACGTCTATTTTTTCAAACTGAGTCCAGATGACTACAACTGAAGCTTTTTCTACTATGGAACACGCCTGGACGAATGAGGGATTACACCGACATCTGCAATAGTTAAAAATTAAAACAAATCTGATGCCGTTAAACTTTGCGTTTGATCAATTTTATTTATTTATTTACATATTTCCATTTTTGAATGCTTGAAACTAAATGGGAAAAATAGTGGTGTGTTGGAGTGCATATGACAGGTGCATATGACAGGTGCAGATCTTCACTTCTCGTTCCATTCATTCTCTGGGGGAATTAGCCGAATCTTGCTCAAATAAATAAAATTAATAAAAATGATGTCCGCGACCCCGAAAGGGACCAAGCGGTAGAAAATGGATGGATGAAAATGATGTCACTGCAGAGAGTGATTTATAGATGGATAATCACTGGCAACATATTAAGACTTTTACATACAAGTAAATATATCACCAGAGGAAACTTACGTGTTTATAAAAGTGTTTTTGTCTCAAAGCTAAAGGCTAACATACATTAACTCAAATAAAAAACAGACAAACTTAATCAAATTACGTAGAATGCAAAGTTGAGTGTTTTTGTAAAGGGGTTAGTTCAGTTTGTGGTGTTATTTTAACATTATTGATTACATTTATGTATGTTAGCATTAGCTTCGAGACAAAAAACACTTACTTTGATAAACATATAGGCGTCTCCAGATGAAGTATTTACATGGTACATAAAGGTCTCAACATGCTGCCTGTGATTATCCAGCTGTAACTCACTCTCCACTTTGTGTTCATTAATTATAGATTTATTTCAGAGAGACTTCGTTATTCCCCCATAGGGAATAAAAGGAACATAAAGCAACTGCAACTCGCCCTTTCCGATATCGTGAAAAAGACCTAATACTAAAAAAAAATGTTTTAACTGTCTGAAGAATGCATTAATTGTTTGTTAATTGTCTCTATGATTTCTGTTTTTATGACATGTGGAGAGCAATTCTGTTTTAGAACGCTCATCCTGAGTTTTTTTCTTCTAAACTTTATTTCAAACTGTCACTTGACCAATGTAGATGTGGCAAGCAAGGAGTGTTTTGATATTGTGATAAAAGTTAAATTAAGAAAAGCCAACAATGCCACTGGAGATGTATCCAAAAAAAATGATTCAAATAAAAAGGACACACAGGTAAGTTCATTGAATGAGGCAGTGCTGAATGAATAAGTTACATCATTTATTTTCGGTTAGCAGAGGTTTAACTGATGGAGTCGCAGTCTGATCATTTTTAGTCACATTACGTCAAACACATGTTCACAATATTCCAATGTTCCACATGTAAAAGAAAAAGAAAACAGGTGATTAAAAGGGCCAGTGCCGTTGAATCTCCACAGCCCAAGACGCATCCCGTTAGGCCCCCCACGACGAGCCATTACGTTACTGCCCGACCCGCCCAGTACCAGCTACACCGAGGACTCCAGCTGGGGACATGACAACCTTGCAGCCGGCTACACGGAGGGCCCCGGCACCGCCAGCCGGACCAGCTGGAAATGGGGCGCAATGGAGGGCGGCGACATGCACTAAAATACAAAATCGCCAATTTTAAAGGAACTAAAATACATAGATTTGCGGGAAATTGAAAAAGACATTTACCTGGCCCTTACGAGACAACCCTCGCGACAAACCGGAAGACGAAAGTGGCAGACGTGGAACGCAAGAGCTAGGACGAAGTTTATATAGTACAGATGTGTGCCATCTGCCAGCTTTTGGCAACAGATGGGAAACTCAGCCATTCCGTTTGGAGGTTTCTGATGTAAATGAATGAATGCATGAACTTAAACGCCGAGTATCTTAACTACTTTGAATACACCAGCCCTAGCCGCCAATCATTCCCACTCATAGATCGGATGTGTGAAGCTAATTAATGGTTTCATATCGGCAAGACAGACGCAGAGATGATCGGCGCATAAGTGTCCTGGTGACGAAGCGCCGCAAGAGATGGAAGCAGCCTGTCAGGTTCTGGTGACAGCCCGGGCTATTTGATCAGCCCCGTTTGAGTGCGGCGTGTTGTGGTCGGCGCGGTGATGTGGGGCCGGGCTGACAGAAGGAGATCGGCGCCGGTACAGGACTGCGTCAGGGACAGGCTCCGTCACATCTGTTCCACTCAGCGGCCGGCTGTCAGAGTGCTGCTGATGCTGTACAGTGGTGCGTTCAGACATCGCAAACAGCCTGACAAGGACGCACTCGTTTGTGTTCTTGCATTAAGAGCTTTCCAAATGCACAATAATAAGTAAACACAGAAGATACGTTCGCACAGGAAGATACGGCTTTTCAGTCTGAGGTGGCCAATCAGTGGCTTTCTTGATTGCCATGGTTTGTTGATGGATTTGGTTCAAGTGATGCAGAGGTACAGTGAATTGTCTCATGCAGTTGTTCATATGTTGCTACAGCCAAACGATGCAAACACATTCTCAAAGCACATTAAGCGAGGTAAATTCACAACCATTCCCTCCCACATTTTCACTTTACGATGTGAAGAATCACCAAATCATAAGATCACCTCAAAAAAAACCTAAGCCTGGTAATTGTAAAGAGTCAGTCACAAAAAAACAAAACATGAAACACCTGCGCCTCACAGTCTACTATAAGTGCACAGTTAAATGTCCAAAAGTGTCCCCAAAGTAAGTCCTCTAATGGGCTTTTCCTTTCACATTCTGCACAAACGGCGACAAGAACAATGGCTTTGCTCACACTTCCAACGCTCAATACATCACTGGGCGACACACCGGCCCACTGTATAGAACAGGGCACCTATTAGCGTGCTCCTAATGTGCTCAATCTATCACAACGTCGTCTCCTCTGTGGCTGGAGACAAAACATCACCTGAAATAACCATCTTTTTTCTTTTGCTCCTTTCTGTTCTGAACTTCTTTTGAATGGGGATTAATTCAAGCAGGCGCCAATCGCAGCGTTCTTCAGAATCCAGAAAATCAGACAGGCAAGCCACAGTGATTTAATTGGAATAATGTATGAAATGAGTCTGCGTCGCGGGCAGGGGAGAGCTAACTCTCAGCCGTGCAGGCTTCGACAGAGATCAATGCACCTAACCTCAATTCAAGAAAACATTCTCTAATGGTTCCCCTCGAGATCAGCGCCCAGCCTCTTCCCTCTTCTTGTGCTCTTCACTTATTTATTTATTTGAATTTTTTCTCTATCTTTCTTTCCCTCTGACTGTGGTGCACACTTTTTAATTATCCGCCTGAGGATTACCAGGCCAGTGGGAGATGATTTTTTATCCTGTCACACCGAACAATACTGCATTATCACGTCTTCCCCATTCAACGTTCTTTTCACTAAGAACTGTGAAACTGTCTGTCTTAGAGCGCCAGCCAGAGATAGGGACTCATGCTTTTTATGTACAGTACATTCAAAGCAGTTACTAGAGAAACTACTCTTATTAAAAGTGATTTGCTGCATTGTATTGCACCCATTTTTATGAAATAAGTGAAATGACGTTGTATGTATTTATTAATATAAAGTACATGTGAGTTGCCTATACAATCTCCTACATTTTATATTCACATTTTTGACTAAACCCCAACCCTTGTTTTCAGATTAGATTAGATTTTTTTTTCTTCTTTTGAATCCCTTTTTACTTGTTTAAAAGTGCTTTATAGCTACAATAATTTTTTGTTGTATGTCGGTAACAACACTTCTTTTTAAGCACAATTTTTGCGTCTTAACTCCCTTTTCTTACATAGTTATAATTGGACAACACCCTCATTGTGATTCTGTTGAATACTGTTGAACTAAACTCTAATTAAAAATGTAGCCGAAATCAAACATTACTAAAAGTGTATAATATCTGCATGGAGTCAAAATCTGTTTATTTTCTTACAAAGATTCAGGAAATTCTCTTATTCGTTAGTCTTCCCCACAAAAACAAACTTGTGCCTTGTTTGTTGCAGAAGAAAGACATCTCAGAGAGACGCATCAAGAAGCACAAAGACTTGAGTGACAAAGTATTTGCAGCATTCACACGCTGAAGCTCCTCCAACACTTGCGAGGAACTGTCTCTTTTTTATATCTTATCCTCCCTGGAGATCTTAATTATTTATAGATGTGTTTCCACAAAGTCTGCTTTTATTGATGGCCAAAAGTGTTTTCTATTCCAAATGGCTTTTCATCAAAGGATATAGTGACACTGAAAAATGAGAACACCTTTGACATAAAAACAACACAGACTGACACTGACTCAATGTCAGTGACTAGCTCTGCAGGATCATGTGTGCATATATTAGCTTTGAAGTAGTTCATTCAGCGCAGGAGCTGTCAGATGTATGTAACACATTGTGACATTGCTGCTAACTGCATGTTCAATAATCGTGCTATATTTAAAGGTTTGCACCTGTCTTTGGCAGGTTTTATATTTAGTTCAATGCACTGCTTAGAAAAGATTCCAGAAATCCACTGCTTATATACATTCTTATGAGTTCAAGATAATAAAACTGATGTTTTAGTGACCCATTTGACAGTGCCCCAATCCAAGACCAGAAACCAGGTTCACGTCTAATTGAGGGGTAAATGCTTTACATGACACTCTTCGCCTCAAAGTGATAGAGAAACTACAGAAAACCAGCAGCTAAGGATACAGATTTGTAACCGCTCTTAAATAGCTAGTCCTTGCAAACTAATAGGAATATTATAATTGCTGCTTTATACTTTGTACTATTTTTTATTATTGCATTTTAAAAAAATATTTATTTTAATTAATTAAAGTTCATGACAGTTTAGAATAGGAGCTTAGTGATTGATGGTGTACTTGAGTTACATAGTTTTGACCCTGCAGATGACTGCACATCTTTAACTCTAATAACTTTATGTTGGCGTGTGCAAGTAAAGACATGAACAATTACCATGAAACAGCTGAAATTATGCACAGGAAAGTGTTTAAACTTTGTTTTTATGTTGATTTTAACACTCTAATGTCTATTCTTACTATCATCTTTAAGAGCTTTATGTTCTATGTTTTATTTGTATTGTTTAACTGCAGTCTGGATGCAATGGGGGGTTGTTTATCTGTAGCTAACTGTGGTGTGAGAAGCACTTTGTGCTACATTTTAAATGTAGGAAAAGTGCTATACAAATAAAATGTCTTTGATTGATTGATAAGATCATTTTCTTGCCCAATCAAAATGAAACGCTCACTCCAAAGCTTTTGAAAACTATCGTGGAAAAAAAGTTTTTCACATGATCCCTTCATGTCAATATAAACCTACTAGCTTATGAGTGAAATAGAAAAAAATAAGACAGAGGACAGAGAACCAGCACAGACATCTGCCGTTCAATATGCAAATGATTATACTCTGTTAAAATTAATTTGGAATTCTTCGCTGTGAGTCTGATCTCAGACCCTCCTGCAATTAAACAGTGTGCCCTGTTACACTGACCTCGGAGCACTGCAGGCACTGGTCAGGGCGAGGGGCAGGTCTGTGGAAAGAATCCACAAGAAGTCTATTTTTCCTGGACACGACAGAGGTCTGGAGCGGCTGTAAGGTAATAAGACAAGCAGACCCATGTGAATCTGTGCTGCATTGGTCAAATATGCATCACAGTCATTTGTCCTGCAAATGACCCGCTCAAAATATGTGCTGAACCTGCTTTGCATGCGGTGTACATGTGACTTAAGAGGGGCTGGCTCTCCAGGCCAGAGAATATAATGTGTAAACATTTTGTATGTCTCTGCTGTCTGATAAGGGCTGGCTTGTCGACTGGTGCGTGTCGAAATGACAGCGTGTCCGGCTCTGCACAGAACATGTGTTTGTTATAGCAGTCATATGCCAACAGTATTCTGGGTCCCTTCACTCGCTATCATGGGGCAAGTCTGAACGAACCAAAACCAAAAACCAATTACACAATTGAAAACGCAACAAGTATATTTCAACAACAGCAACCAATCTAAAACAAAACAATGGATAAAGACAACAGAATGCTATCAAAATGTATTTATTCTTTCATAATAATAGATTAGGGCAGACCTGGGCAAACTATAGCCCGCGGGCCACATACGGCCTGTTTGTCTTTATAATCCGGCCCGCCAAACATGCCAAGTAATATTTAAAAGAAAAATAATAATATATATATATTTTTTCACACACCAATGATAGCGGGCCGGCCCTCCGCTACTTGCCTGGATTCGAATATGGCCCTCGGAGGAAAATAATTGCCCACCCCTGGATTAGGGCGATGATGAAAAGTTACTTCTGCCATAGCTGCTCTGTGACTGACTGATGGAGGTGTGGTGGGGTCAGCCCTATGTTCCCGAGACCTGGGTTAGGGTTAGGGTTATATGCTGCTATATAATAATATATGCTGTAAAACCATACATTGATGCACAAGTTTTGGGGCTTTGGAACCCTAGCCTATGCTAGTGTTAGCGTAGGAACATAGGTACAGGGGAATATAGGTACTGGGGAACATATGTACGCACCCGGTGTGTTTCTGTTTAAATTGCGTATTACTTAATGTTGTTGTTGTTGTTGTTGTTGTTGTTGTTGTTGTTGTTGTTGCTTTTAACTGGAAAGGTGCATTCACCGCCATGTACTTTATGTCCTTAAACGCTTACCTAGTGGTCCAAATTCTTTATTAAGTCAATTCTCTCAGTTTCTCACCATACAGCAGAACGCACATAAGCAGTAGTCAGGTTGTACAGCTGCAGTGTGGACTGAAACACACAAATAAATCCCAGTCTGTCAGTCTGGTTCTCCCAGGGGCCCACCGGCACAAACACAGCGCCGGTGAGGGTCAAAGGGAGACAAACTGCAGGTTAACATGCTCCAAACACTGCTGAATCTGGGACCTTTTTCAGGTTCAAATGTCCCGTAAATTGCCTCATGGATTAGAAAGCACTTAAATCAGCACTCTTTGCAAATTCTGAGTGTCAAACTAACCCAGAAATGGAAGGCGTTAAACGAACTTCACAACAACACAGAAAGCAAATTGTATCAACCCCATCCCTCATCCCGAGTGATATGCATGATGTTATAACTGACAGTGGAATCACATTGGCTTTTTTTGGGTCTTGTTTTGTGAACCTTACCACACCCATCTGAAAAAAAAGAAAACAGTTTCGAAACACAACAGTGCAATCACATCCGGCTATTTGCTTACAGGCACAAATAGATTTCCATGTTGGCTGTCAGGCGAAGGAGCGAGGAGAGTGGCAGAAGCACAGCGGCGCCGTTCCAAGCCTTTACATAAATGTTATTCATCATCAGGCAGCTTTCAGAGCGCGCAGACTTCAGTGGCCCGCGGAGGATTGGCGCGGACACAACGCCCACATCAAACATCCTCCACCTGACAAGGACAAGGATTAAAGAGACACACGGCCAAAAAGAGGCCATTTTGTCCTATAACAAATACTTTTAGGAGCGGCTAATTCTAACATTTTTTACTGAAATGTGACTTATTATTATTATTATGGACTGTCCCTGAACGAAATAATTAAAATAAATGAATTAATGAGTGATTCGTCAAATTTGATACATTTTGTGAGACATAGTTACTTATATGAGGATTATTAAAAGACCTTAAAGACATAAGTCAATCATGTCAAAGCCAGTTAATGCTCTAACAATGTTTATTTTCAACTTGTCACAAACACCAAAAGTCCCTATGAAAAAGGCTATTCATGGGTCTTCAAAAAGATACAATATTTTGTTTTGGATTGTTACTTACTATGGTAATGTCCTTAATTTTCATTATTCTAGAACCCATGCATAAGCAACAATTAGTACTACATCATATAGCTACCATTACATTTAAAAAAAATTGAACTCCATAAACACTATTGTGTCATTCTGCACCACTTCTTCTCTGTCAATCATCAATTACAATCAGTAGTTCTCAACCTAGTCTTAAACAAGGCTTGTAAATGTAGAATATTTGTAAGTATTTTATGTCTATATCCTCAAATTAAATGACATTCATACAACCAACAAATATTTAGTACAATGTAATGCCATTTGTTATAATTCATTGAACGTTTAGGATAGAAATAACAATTGTAAGTGTCAATTCGAGGGCATCTAATGTTAAATGTGACGATGTCTTGATAATGTTGCCTTGTGAATTCAATAAACATACAACAGACGTCGGCGAGATCTTTCCCCTTGATACAATATGGGGACATTGATCGGACACAGTACAATAAAAATGAGGACAAAGAGAAAGAGGAAACATGAAAACAAGCCTGAATCAGCTAGCAGAGGTCAGCAGAGTGGAACATCTGACTAACAAGCACTTTTTGGATGCACTTATGTTGTCTCAGTAAAACGCAAAGGCTTCTGGTCCCATACATCTATCGATCTGAGCTGCTCGAGATGGAGATGTCAAGGAAAAAAGAAAAGAGTGGGTTGCAAGTCCTGGAGGAGACGCAGTGGAGGAGAAGGAAGAGCGAGAATAATGATAGCATGATAGAACAGATGGAGATCTAGGAACATGTTGTTTGCTTGGTGTAAAAATAGATGTTTCAATATAAAGATACACATTTTTAAAGGGAAATGAGTTTTAAGTTTTATAATAATGTACATGTGAACTAAATAAGTGTGAATCAAAGTGAATTATAAGGATAAAGGTGTAAAAAATGATGCATCATTGTAAAATTGTGACATTTCTTCTCAGTACCATTTGAAAACTACAATTGTTATCTTGACAAATGTCTCTTCTGTATTTGACACATCCTTCAACCACTGAGATGTTATTGATCCAAGAACAGAACGTTAACCATCACCTACAGCAATTTAATATTGATCATTTGGGCATTGGGCAGGTTTTCTTAATAGTTTACATTTGTTCACTTTAGCAGCCAGAACCAATATAGCGGCAGGTGTTTTTTTTGTCACGTGTCTGGAACAAACTCTCCAGTATAAGGCTGGTGTACACTGATTCCAGCGTGGGTGTGGTTCGGGACACACGCGCTTACTTAACTGCTGCAGTAAATGTGGAGAGTCCGATTGTCTTGGTGACATAACCAGTGTTAGGCTAATGGTTGTCTGTGGCTTGTTGCTTGACTACCCCCTGCATGTGGCGGTGTGACCCCAATGACGCTACCTCAACACGTCACAATGACTTGTCAGTAGACTATGGTTATTTTAATGTATTTTAAGTGACGCAACGCTGGCAGATAATCTCCTCTTTTCTGTATTCACTCTGTACTGTATCTTAGTGTAAAGTACGCTGTTGCATCCAGGACTCACGCCATGTCCACAAATGTGTTTGACTATCCTTGCTCTAAGGTAAAACTGCCTAACCCGGGCTATAGAAGACAAGGGCGATGGACATTCAATTTACATTTGAACATTGGAAGGGTCGGGGATATCTAAAGCCTTGACATGTCTTGAAATTGTGACTGCTCTACGACTGTACGACAACAAAATGATCTAATGACAATGGTGGTCCTGTTTTTTCAATGTTGCAGTGCTAGTATTCCAAAACAGTTTTTTGCAAATTATCCACTGATACATGTGTTCTGGGTGGATGGGAGGAACTGGGAAATCAATTCTATGAGTAGAAGTACATGGAAACAGAAAAGGCCTCACCCTGCCCGGGATTTAAATCTGAATTGGAATAACGAGCATACATAAGGTTAACTGAGAGAGGAAGTTCAGCACATCAATGTATCTGATAATACTCAGTGGCGAAACAATGTAAATAAATATGCACGTCGCGACTGGAGCCATCTCTCATTACAGTGCACCATGTTTAGTTGGCTGCATATCATTTGCGCCGTTCTATTTATGGCCTTGTAAGCTACGCTACCCAATTAATGCACAAACAACACGCAAGAGCTTCTTTGTATCATGAATATGCAAATTAGCCCTCTTGTTTTGATACCGCTCATTTTTACAGTGTATCTTTTAAATTGGCTTACAAGGAAAAACAACAATCACCACGTCCACGGCAAGACTTTGATAACATCATTTTTCTTTCATGGACGCCACATCTCCATTGACTCAGCTGTAATTGTATTAGTGGAAAATGCAGCGAGTCATTTGACCTTCTATCTATTCATAATGGGGCCTAAGCTGCACTCTGATGTTGTGTTATCTAATGTTAAATGAAATTATGTTGATTGCTTGAGCTTGGCGACGCAAAGCCTAAACTGATCATATTACTAACCGTATTAGATTTCGGACAAATTATGCAGCGTTTGGACAGAAGTTTGAACGCTGTTATTAGTGATTGTAACGTTTTTTTGTTTGTTTCCAAGTGCAGTTCAGGGACCTGTAACAGTTTGAGTCTGAAGACGGCCAAAAACCTCCTTTGCAAATGCTTTTAGAGAGCGTTAGTCTTCATTGTGAAAGAAGCAAGTTTCAGAAGCTACTCTAAAAATTTATTGAAACAGGATTAAGCCTAAATTATCCAGTTATCCTGATTAATAATAATAGATCTTATCACGTATGTGGGCTTTCTTCATTTAGCTTTTTAGAATAACAATCATTCACCCAGATGACTTTATTAACTATGTGATTAACCCCAAATAATTAGTGTAAATGTCAGTTTTTCTGGTTCAGGGTTGGTTACTTCATTGATTCGTCCGGAATGTGCCACATGGTGTAAAAGTATCTCTTTCATTTATTCAATTACAGGTGTTTTATTGCCAATGTTATGCCATGAATATTCCAGCCAAAACAACAACCTCTAAGTAAAGAAGGTTTCGGACTTTCCACCAAAAAAAAATACACAGTGCCCCTTTATATATAAAAAACAATATATGTGTTATATATTTTTGGGGATAAAATCTTCGGACACAATTTACAGCCACTTTGGTTTTGGATATATTATTTAGTTTATTTATTTCACAGGAATGTGCAGTTTCATATGGCCCGGGGGCAAAGACTCATTGATTCTGCAGAAATCCCTAATGTTTTTCTGTCCCTTTGATATGAGTCCCTGAGATTTTTTACCTGTCGATCACACACATCTGAACTCGCGGAAATGATGGAGTAACCAAATGACTGATCATTATATAAATACTGAGAGATATCAGGACTTTCCAGGGAAGAGATTCTAGTTAAATTCCACCTTTAGTCATTAAAAAGAAAGGGAGCAGGGGAAAAGGGGCAATCGCATTGTTCTCGTACCCAACAGAGGCAAGGCAAATTTATTTGTAGAGCACATTTCATACACAAGGCAATTCAAAGTGCTTCACACAGCAGGAAAAATGCATTCAAATCACAAAGAAATTACAGAAACAGAAATACAATAAAATTAACTAAATTAAAAATTGTCAATCCAACTGATTGTCTTAACTAATAAAATCACAAACAAAAGAGAAGAGTGCAAAGAAAAAATCCTTTCAGTCATATGCGCAGCTAAACAAAACTGTTTTTAGCTTAGATTTGAACATTGTCAGAGTAGAAGCCTGTCTCACATCTTCAGGAAGACTGTTCCATACATTCAGTCAGTTATTTACTCACTCACATCTTCCCTATCACTCATTACCAGTGCTATATATGCAATTTAAATATAGTTCAATGCAATACTTCATTGTCATTAACACAAAAACAACACAATTTTGTCGGAGCATCAAACACTGCATATTACCTGCATATTACTGAAAGTGCAATAACTGTTCAAAATAACCGCGTAAACAGTAGCACAATGATAATATTCAGTCTCAGCTGCAGCGTAGGCTATGTCGGAGTGATGTGGAGCCAACAGTTGTAGAGTTTACACAATTATTGCATATTCATAAAGATTGACTAAAACTATCTATTCTTCCCGCTTGTCTTTTTTCAGGACAAACCTCACTTGTGGAAAACTAATGGAAATGCATGCAACATTTCACCAGAGCCTCCAATCCATTTTAATCCTGAAGGCAATTACGGTGTGGCTTTTAGGGTCAGTACTGCTGCTGATTGATGGCAAGAAAAAGTCACTTAAACAAATCGCCGTGAACTTCAACCAACTGGCTCCTGCGCGCACACAAAGGCTATACTGCTAGCTGCACCGGGACAACGCTGTAATGCCTTTTTAATGCATTTGATAAGAGAATACCAAATGGAGAATTAACGATCGCAGGTTCTGATTGGGCCGTCGTGTCAATAAAAGCTGCGCCATTTGAATTACAAGTGAATTATGTCTTTCTACGGATCATTTGGCCTGGAAAAACCTTTCAGAACTCGTCACGTGGTTTGGGTGACGAATTTGAAGGAAACTTGTTTGTGGGCAGATCATTTGCTCCACTGTTTTCTTACCGCATCTCCTTTAAGAGCCCTGGTCCGTATCCTAGCAACAGGACCCTCGCACCGCCTCCTCTGCTCAAAGCGTTTTGAAGCAGGACCTCCGCCGTCACTGTCAACGCACGCAGATGCATTTAGACTCCGGTTAAAGTCCCGCTTTCTAAATGGACTGTAGTAAGCGTTTATATCATAACCCTATGCCACAAAGAGCAACTGCCATGTTCAAAGTAACAGTTATAAGACCTTTTTCCAACTGACTGGGCGCTGATTGGGCTGAGAGAAGTGCAGCACAAAAATAGAAAAGAGCTCCGACAGCAGCACAGAGCCCTTTAAAACCAAGTTCATTCAGTCGCTTTTGAAACTGAGAAAAAGAAGGAACATGAAATAAAAAACAATAAACTGTTGTTTCAGTGCAAGACATTACGTTACATTCTTTCATTACATTACATTCATGTTTGTCAAGGGAGCAAATAAATAATAATATCATAAATAATAGTTACCAGGCTGTTCATGTCCAATTAGGTTCATTAGGTTTTCACATTTTAATACGTTGAGGTGTCAATAAATACAGGTCTGATTATAAGAATCCTAAACGTGTTATGGTTCTACTTTAGGGACTACATACTGGATATCAACGTTTATTTTGATATCCATTTTTGTTTGGGCTATACCAACAGCACTGGCTTATTCTGGCTCAAAATGATCTTGGGACAAATGGCTAGTATTTATTTTTCATTTAAAAAGTCCTATGTGGCTGATTTCTTTCATTAAGTTCAATGTTGTAAAGCTGGTCACAAACTTGAATAATAGTAACAGTGTTAGACAATGAGAATAAAAGAAAATGTAATATTTCACTGTTGTTTGGTCAGTAATATATTTTCAGTAATCGTGAATAATTGTTAAATTTGCTGTTTTTTATCACAATAGTCATGACACTGACATCCCTAGACACAAGAGAGGACACATTGCCTAAATGACTGTAAAGAAAGGATTTGTTGGCTCGTAGGCTTTATTAGACAGTACAGTGTGGCGTAAAATAGGGGTGAGACCAGGAAGGACATACAGCATAAATAGTTGCTGCTGATGAAGCTGTTGTCGACCAGACCGAGCTGCTGCTTAGACCACTTGACCACCGGGCAACTTGAAATGAGTACATTTTAATCTTAATAATGTTAAATTCCAAACTTACTGGTCAGTCTAGCTTTATTAGCCTTTGGGGGTAGTAATATCAGCACCAACAATGCCTTTAGCTGCTCTTCAAAGAAGTTAAACCAAAATTATAATTAGAATTCTGGCATCTTGAGGCATAAAACAACATTAGTCCTAAGTTTGCAACTGTGTTTTAGGCCAACTAACTTTTGATTAATGGATCTTCAGTGTTTTGTGTCTTAAAAGCTCCTGGAGGGAATTATATCGACTTTTTAAGCTGTTAAGTGCTACAATGTGTTTACCTAACTGGAGCTAGTAGGATGTTTGTGCTCTGCGGCTCTGCAAACTCCTCTGCTGCTCCGTACAGTTGGATGATGTTACCAAGCTTGTTAAATATGCCTACTGGCTTGGAGAAAGCATAGAGGTACTCGGGAGGAGTAGAATTGTAGAGATGTATTTATAGTGATTTGCATATAGTCATTTTTAGATACTGACAGAATCATATACTGGAAATATAAAGAGTAATACACTGTAGATAAACGTACACACTAGGGAATCAATAAAGGAATCAGCACAGCACAGATTGTTCAGAAACTTTCGCGATACTGGGTTGAATAGGCATAACATATATCTACCAAAATAATAACATACCTACAACTTAGTCTGCTTTATTCATGGTATTTAGCAATAAGCTCTCTGTGTAGATCTATATTTTACATTATAATTCTCTGCTGTTGGTCCTGGCACTTCATACTGGCATTTCACTGTAACGAGTAGTGGATTTCCATGAAAGGTATTTTTATTTTTAAGAGATTGATAATGGCCCAGGGACTGAATCATTTCAAGTTCGTACAGAATGAACAGAAATTCTATGAGCAACCTTCAAATGTCAGACAATGTAAAACCAGTGGAACATTGCTGATTGTTAAAAGCATTGATTTGATTAAGTTGATTTTGCATACAACAGTATCAGAGAATATTGTAACACAGAAGGAATACCACAATAACACCCTTTATAAGTCTCCTCAACATAACTTTGATGTTTTTAAGAAAGCAGCACACAAATGTTGATAGACGACACACTTTTACTCGTTCAGGGGAACCTCTCAGCCCTTAAAGTGATGCGCTCTGATTGAGTGCAACAATCCAGTCTGTAACATCTGAACATAGTCACTGGCTGTATCCAAGGCAGTGTTTGCATGAGGCTTTTGTGAGCCGAATGTGTCTGTCCTCATTATGCACAGTCAGGACATCAAAAGGTTGCACACCGCTGTTTGAAAAACCACTACAGGAGGACCATTCTTGTCCTCCACACCGGGTCGTATTATCTGACCAAAAAAGATCGACAGGACACCAATTTGCAGAGGCCGCACTGGCTGGAGACAGTTTTTTTGGTCTGAATAAATCACAAAACACTCCTGGCATGCTCCTATTCAAAAGTCACTTCGGGCGCTCATAAAGCCTCACCCCTGCCTTTCAACACTCAACACAATTTGGTCAGAAGAATGGTCGTCCGAAATGGGCCAAATTCAACCATTTGGATGTTTTGGTGCATATAATGTTGAGCTGTTGGACTGTACAAGGACTTTTCCCTGACCAGGTAAATGTATCATCAGCCAATGGGAAAGCCTCCTGCTGATAGCCTCTGATTTGCACTTGTTTGTGGACTACTTCAGCTCTGACCAGAGAACTGTGCTGCTGGATGCACTGTGTACCCCTGCGGTTTGGATGAAAGGAACAGCTGATACTAATTGCAGTGCTTACGAAGATGATCAAATGCATTGTACGGAAAATGCTACATTATTGTTTATTTCCCAGAGGTAAAGACTGCTATGGATATGCGGGTACATGAAAAAATAATTGGAAAGGCTAGTAAATGACATGTTGGCTTTATAGGTCTACATATTCAATGGTGTAAACATGTGTGTGAATAACGTGAACAAATGAAAACCGTAACCCTTTACAGTATTTCATTAATTGACAGTTTAACAAGTAAACTGTGTGTAAAATGCAAGTTTCCCAGTAATACAACTCAGTATTATGACCAGTACGGCGGCCAGTCTTTAGTTGATTCATCTTCTTGGTGACTATCATTTGGGTGATGAATTGTGATGGAATACGCAACAAAAAAGCTGTTGCTGAGCTTATGGTCTTGTGGAGTTGTGATCAGATGTATGGTCGGATCATCGTGTTGACAACAGCCCTGATGACCAGCGATCACATCATATCATATTATGACATACTACGTCAGTGCAACTTTCAATAGTTTGTGAATGTAAACCAGAGCTCCTCCCTTTGTTCTAACCTACAGTGTGCCGCGGGCTTCAGATCTCAGCCCAATATTATACAGCCGCTAAGTGACATTATCAGAGAGCTTGCTTTATGTATTTATCAATGAAACAGACCAATCAAGTTGACAGATTTAGGGTCTAGGTCAGGGGGCCGAATTTCGATGCTCATTCTGGGTCGCAGGCCGAACATAACGTAAAACATAAAACAATAAAAAATATAAGAAATAAATAGCAGTATATAGCCTACGCTGTTTTTGAAGCAATTACTGGATCGATTAAATTGTGCATTACAACTTAAGATCACAGTTGATCTACAGAGCAAAACATTTAGTCTATTGTTAAATATTGTTAAATAGGTATTTGGAACTGAAAAATATCGTATTTGACTTAACAAAATAAACTTCTCAAGATGTAAAAAACCTTTTAAATGTATTAACTAATATTTCCATGTCAGTGTAGTTATCTGTAGTTATCTGTAGTTATCTGTAGTTATCTGTACACCTGAACTGACTTAAGTTACGCCTCTCAGTGCATGAGCCACAGTGTTCCATCAAACCAAACTCTATTTGTCGAATCGTGGGCCAAATATTAGGCCGCAGTTATTTTATTACTTGGTTTACGGATTTTTAAATGAAATGTATTGAACAGGCGGGCGAAATATAAATATAAATATAATTTCAATTTCAAAAGATTTTTTCTTCCGGGTTTTCCTTCACGGAGATCATACATTGAATGTACGCACTTACACTGACAGCGGTCGGCAACCTTTTCAACCTTTGGCTTTATAGTCTCATACATTCTCTGGTTAAAATTCAGTTTTTGGTTCACTCTTTTTGAAGTGAAGGAGAAACCACAAAAAAACGGGTTATCTTATTGATGAAGAAAAATGACAAAACTTTGTTAGACATTGTCACATACAAATTTGCTATTTTCAAATTCATATTTTACATGTTGCTTAAGTGATGTGCCAAATTTGAATGTTATATCCATGTAGATACATGCTCTAAATCTGAGGATATAAATATTGAGAGTTGCTACCTTGCACAATATTTTTTTTGAATGGCAAATTTGAATCCTGATGATGATGATTATGTTTGTATGGGACAATGGATGCGGCCCGCGGGCCGTATGTTTGACACCCCTGGTCTAGGTGAAGGATATAATTATCTGAATGATACTTAATTATTTGTTTCTTAGCCCAGAAAAAAACGAGGTCATTGCATTGCAAACGTCTGCGAGACTCTCTATCTAAGCAGAAAGTCACACTGGACAATGTAACAGTGGCGGCTGGTGGTACAAATTATAGGAGAGGCTATTTGACATGAACTCTTTTTGTTTTTTTTAAATGTCCAAAATTGAATTTTAACATTGAATTTTAAATACATATTTACAACTGAATTAATTAAGTAAACACACTTTATTTCCACTTTTGTTAATGATAATACAATGAAAATACATTTGACATAAAATTACATTTTACACTTTATAAAATGAAAAGAGCAAAACAAACATGTCAGTGATACTGTCACTTATACTGCAGAGTAACAATTACTACATTAAGAGGAAATAAAAACACAAACAATTGTTGGTGTTTCATACAACAGCTTCTAAGTGCCATTAGTTACCCTGAACTACATGTGTAACATTTACATTTCACCCTGGAGAGACAAAGAGACCACGAGAATGGACTGTTTAGCAAGCTTTATTCGAGAGTTATTTGGCGCTCAGACCCCGGCGGAAGACGTTGCAATCATGGGCACTCCATGATCTATTTGTATTAGATGTCTCCCCCCGGAGCCTGGAGACTGGTGGTGGTAGATGTTAAGAGGAGGTAGAGGATGAGGGGAATGCAGAGGAGGAGCTGGGGAGGTGGTGGGTCGCAGTACGGTTTGAGCGGTCGAGCCATCTGCCTGAGGGCTTAAATGCGACCGCCTGGTGCTGATTGGGAGCGGGGGAGGAGCGACTTGAGAGCGTTGATTGGGGATGAGGAGCAGGTGCGAGGGCCATGGTACGGACGCCCCCTGACCTTTCACCCTACTTCTTTGGCCAGGAAAAACTGCATAACCTCTTTGGGATAAGCGCAGAAACCTGGGAGAGTCCATGGTGAAGTGAGGGATCTGACTCTCACAGACAGACAGGCGGACGCCCGCTTGAGTGCGATGATGGCGCTGGGGAGAGGGGTCCTTCCATGGAGGCCTTGACGTAGATGGATGGAGTTAGGTCTTCCAGGCTGAATTTACGCAGGCTTCATTTTTATATTTAATCATCACAGACATTATTGCTGTTGGAAAGTTGTCATTTATGGCTTTCTTTCATGGGTTTTCTAATAACAAAAGCATATTTTTATCAATAGAAGTTAAGCGATACTGCTTAGCGTTAGCCTTATGCAAGTAATAAACTAAAAAAAACTGCGTGTTTGTTGTCATGGTAACGGAGCACGGAGTTTGACAGACCCATGTCTCGGCTCGGATTGATACGAAATCAGCCGCTTTCAACACGAATAAAGCCGGCAAACAGTTGAGCAGCTCATTCTGAGTCATTTTGGACGTACCTTTTGTCACAGACGTCTGTAGAAGCAGTTTTAAGACGTAAACACAGAAAACACGGCACGTGGCACTTGAGCGTAGGCGCGCGCACATGTCTGTGTCTCTAGTGTAGAAAGTGTAGCTCCTTGGCGTAACTTCTACCTTCAAAAGGGCGCTTTCTGGAGCGCCCCAAAGTCGCTATTTTCCTATGGAGAAAGCCATAGTGACGTAGTCACTTTTGATTATGATTTGATTGGCTAAAAATCCCCATTGCTTTTCTATGTGGCTCTGGGGCGCTTTTCAAATCGCCCAACGGGTACATAGAAAAGTGACGCACGCTGCGCCAGGCCGCAGACCACGCGGCGCGCAAACAAAGTATACATCTATATCTATTTATAGATATATAAATGGATATATATTGTTATTTTACACATTTACACTAATAAGACTATAAGATATTTCTGAATAAATTATATTGAGGCAAGATTCATGGAAACGCAGCTGGGCCTTGTGATGAGGACCCATTTGGAGAATGGAACGGCAACATACTAAACTGGGACGCAGAGGTGACAG
Organism: Eucyclogobius newberryi; assembly: GCF_026437365.1. Taxonomy (NCBI): domain Eukaryota; kingdom Metazoa; phylum Chordata; class Actinopteri; order Gobiiformes; family Gobiidae; genus Eucyclogobius; species Eucyclogobius newberryi. Next base: position 29,360,301 of record NW_027316532.1, on the reverse strand, counting down.
GAAGGAGCTATTGCTGGGCAGGTTGAGCGTGGAGTTTGTGTGAAGGGACAAGGCCGAGGCCTGAATAGAGGCAGGACTGGATTATAAGTGTGTGCCTTGATGGCTGGCCCGTGTATGTTTTGTGGTTAGGTGCAGGCTGGAGGTGTTGTGACCCAAGGACAAACCCCAGTTTGAGCCTGAATACATAGCAGCAGCACTGATTAAGTTGTGGTAACCATAGATTGAGGAATTTGTGTTGCTCTGTACACAGGTCACCTCGGACGGAGGATCCAAGACAAAGACACACTGGCTGTTCATCTTAAATTTATAGTCCTATTGTTATTCTAATATTTTATTTTGATCATGTTTATTTTGTTCTACTTTTTTAAAGGAATGAAGGACAGTGCAGCGTGAAGTGGGAAGCAGACTGTTGAATGACATGCAGCAAACTGTCGAGGGCCGGATTCAAACTGTGGTAGGTATTATGTGGGCCTGTGACTGAAATATTTTTATCTGGTATTTATTATTTTAAATACTATGTTCATGTGTTTTTATTGATTTATTGCGACCTCCACTGAATTGTATTTTTAACGTTGAAAAGCACTTTGATTTGCACTTTTGTACGAACTGTGCTTGACAAATAAAATTCGATTGATTTATTGACTAATGTGCTATTCCTCAGGTTTTAATTGTAGCTTATAATCATTTTGTTTAATTTGGACACAAAATCTTAAAATACGACCTTATAATACCCCAAAACCCGCATCACAGAAGTAGACGATAAAGTTCCTAATTTGATATTTTTTACAACATTAACATAAGAAAAACTGTACATGCAATATTAATGTTTTCGAAGAAATAAAAGCCATGTTTGCTGTAGTTAAATTAGTACAATGTTTCATCTTATATCCAAACATTTACAATTTGTATAATTGGTTGGCAAAACATTTGTGTAAAGTTTGGGAAATGTAAATAATAGCATGTTGCATCCTACACTGTGATTCAATAAAAAAAAACCTGCACAAGTCTGTTGATGATAAAAAATATTATTTCTGAGAACAGCAGATGTAGAGAGTAATGACTTGAAAAGGCCTATATAAAACAAATTATGTTCCTGTGTAGGTTGGCGTACATTTTGAATGGAGAGGATTCAAGTGGAATTTAACTGCTACTTAAATTATAGACTTCTTCCTGATTTATGGAAATGATCAGCTGTGAAATGCTGTTTGGCGAAACATAAAGCTGCCTGAAAGAATGCCATTTTAGAGCCTTTTATTCAAATGTAAGCTTTTAGCCTGTTGCACTGCCTGTCGCCTGTCAGTGACATTTTTCAATTTGTGCCGTTTCCATATTGCTATTCATGCATGACATAAGCTGCAGATAAACTCTATCAGACTCCTATCCACGTGATGTTAATGCTCCTTTTGGTATCTGCTGACAGCAGGCAGTGTATCTCATCTTCCTCTGTTCCTCCATAGCAGCCTTTGCTTGGTTAAAGTTTTTCATTGTTTTATTTTTTTTTATCCCTACCTCAGTGTTTGACCCCTGAGGGTATGCGAGCATTTACGGCCTTGGAATGGTTTCAGATGAAAGAAGGTGAAATTAAATAGTATTTGAATTGATTAAAAAATACATTCTACTTCATTAAAAGCATGTTTTGGAGGATTTTGGACATCAATATCATTAAAATTGTAACAACAACAACACACCGATATAAACAGATTTATTGGTCTAGCACATGAATTAGGGTGTACTCTGAGTGTAGGACAACATTTTGGGGTCTTCGAGACAGAAAGGTTAGAATCCACTCAAACTAAACTCAACTTTATTCGCTTCAATTAAAAAACGTATTTATGAGTCTGGATTTTAACACTCTGTAATGTAGTGACACTTTATTTGGTATTTTGTATTATTTTGTTTGTTTTTACTTAGTTTTCTGTTTCGTATTGCCTTGATTTTTTATTGTCACTTTGAGTGTTGTAAAGGGCTCTATAAATAAAGATTGATTGATTGATTGATTGATTGATTGCATTTGTGAACCTGCTCTTTTAGGATTTTAAATTGAACACCTATTTGTCTTGCAAAATGCGGTATATAAACTTATTTCGCCAAAAAACATCCAAAATACTGATATAGTATGAGCACAAGTTGTTCTGTGAAAGTGTGTATTTTGACAAAGTTTTGTTTTTAGCTTTTTATTTAGCCAAAGGTCTGGGGAGTCAAGTTGTTCCCAATAGACATCTTCAATGAAACACCAAATTGTTGTAGGCATAACCTTTTTTTTTCCTTTCATTTTGCCTTGATTGGTTTGTTTGTCTAAATATAATAAGTAAGACACAATTTGCTCATAACCTTTAACATTTTTCCACACAAATTTGGATAAATCAAGTGAAATTAGCAAAACGAGAAATGGAGAACACATCTCTATATGAATAAATTATAGCTTAATTTAACACTATTCTTTGGAACATTAAGCCTTGGTTTTGGGAAACACGTGGAAGAAAGAAAAACGATTTTGTGGATGTTAGAGCTGCGCTTAAAGGACAGCTAATGTGGCGCTAACAACAAGAAAACAAACTTCTGTGATGATGCTCAGTGAGGAAAACCAGAGCAAACCTGGGCAGATCAGGAGCCGCAGGTAAAAACACAGATCAGAGTGAAGCTGCTGTGAGCTCTGACTGAACACAATGGACTCATTTGATTCGCAACATGAATAATTTGTCACTAAAATAAGCTCAAACTGTAAAAATTGTGTGCTCATAATGAGTTTTGCAGCAACAGCAACAGGTCTGTCCTCAACATCAACATTTCATATCAGAAAGTCCATATTCCTGTTCCTGCAGCTAATGCATGAATGTGGACTGTACAGCAGTGTCCACAAATAACTATTACTAGCTTTTTATTTCTTATATTTTTGATGGTTTTATTTTTGATGTTATGTTCGACCTGCGACCCAAAATCAGTTTGACACCTCTGATTTAAGGAAAAGCATAAACTAGTCTACTACAGATCTGAACCCCAGTGAGAGTCTTTGTGCTGGAGAAGGTTTTGCGCAGTGGTCACTTGCTTCCATCATCAGTACAAGATGAATTGATGAAAAAGAATGCAGAACACAGGATAGAAATCAATCTTTTATTATTGCAGAAGCTTATTGAAACTATGCTACCGCGAATGTGTGCTGTAATCACAGCTACCAAATGGTAGAGCATGTGACCCTGTGAGCATGTTTTTTTGGGTATGTTTTTAAAACTGTCTTGGCATAGATTCCTGATGCATGGAGTAAAAGCTCATTAGTGTGATTTGTACGAATTGTGATTGTGTTGTTCAGAACCCTACATGAGGGTTTTTGTAAAAGTAAATTATTATTATTGTTAGGTTGATTTAGTTATTTGGTCATTGCTTTGCTAAACTGTATTATACTAAAATTACACTATTATTGTTGCAGAAAAAACGTTTTGATACTCATCCGAGAGTCATGAGTGTCGATGATGATGTCGTGATGACTACAACTGAATCTTTTTCTACTGTGGAACACTCCTGGACGAATGATCGATTACACCGGCAGTATTATTAAAAAGGTTTCTATAAATTTGGAAGTGACATATTAACTAATCCCGCCTAAAAACATACCTCTTCACCCAAGCCTATGACCTCCCCTACCCCTAGCCTCCTCTACCCCATTGCCTACACTTCTACCCCCTGTTACATCCCCATCTTTTTCTCTCTACTTCTTCTGTCTTGTTCATTTTATCTGTATATTAATGTGTTCTGTACGTGTTGTCCCCCCTGTCTGTAAATACCCCCCCCCTTTTTTTATTATGTTCAGCGTCTTTGGGTCACTGAAAAGCGCTATATAAATAAAAGTTATTATTATTATTATTATTATTAACTACCACCTCAGTTCCAGTTTCCTCAAATGGCTCCTCTGCGATTGCACTGCTGTGATGTGATAATAGCTAAAGTATGCTTAACTGAGAGCCGTGTCCTCCTGAAGACTTGATGAATGCATCTCCGCACTGCACCATCATGTCTGTGTTTCAAATTTGCAGTACGGTTCATAGAAGGCGTAAATATATCGTTCTTGAGGATCGACCAAGAAAACAAAAGTCATGGAATGGTCCTGGAAGACTTGAGGCTAGTTGCAAACCAATGTCTGCAAACCATGTTTACAAATGGCACATTCATTTAAAATTGTCACTGGAAATACAGTTTGAAGTTCATGGAAGAAATATCAGCACACATCTGAAATGTTGGTGTTTTATATAAAGCATTAAATATATATTAGATATTGTGCATTTATCTCAATGTTAGAGCAAACAGGGGCAAATCTGCAAAATCGGTACTTGATTGTCTTTTGAACTGGTCTATATTCCCTTTCACACTGAAAAACCCAATTTCTGATATCGAAAAATATTTTTAACAAACACATTTCAAGACAGCTCAGTTCTGACTTTCTTCTTCTTCTGAGTGTGTAACTATTCCACTGCTCTGACAATAAAAAAGAGAATCAAATAAAAAACGGTGCAAGACGGGGCTTGCAAGAGTGAATACAGGGAGCTTGAATGATTAAAGAAAGGCCTCGTCTTCACCTGAGGGGGCGTAGTGGAGCTCTGTCGGGGAGGAAGTGGAGATCCTCAAAAGATCTTATCTGCTAGTTCACTGCTGCCTCCAGCTGAAGCCTGTACTGAGCTGGCATCTGTTCTCTATGATGTCAGACAAAGCACAAACCAGATAAATGAACGCATCTTGACTTAGTGAACCCCCAAAAGCACTTAAACCTTAATAACATGTTATTATTCACCAATATGGAAGAAAAAATCAGGCTGAAATTAGCACAACCAGCTCAAATGAACACCATGCTAGAGGGTCTTCATCCAACATTTTAATGTAATGTAGGGGACACAGATATTCCAAAAAGACCTTTGAAGGACAGACCTTTTCATATTTCAACACTGTTGCACAAAGCAAAGCAAATGTTGGATGGATCGGGAATGTTACCCATCCCCCATGGACCAGAACACTGTCTTCACCAGACCCTTTCCCCCTCTGGGTCACCACCTCCCATAAAGAACAGGATGGAAAGTTTCCCAGGACTTAATGCTTACTATGTGATCTAAACTTGTACCTAAATCATGTTTTAGTTTAGTTTGCCATGAGAACTGTGTTTGAAATGTGTTCATGTCATATTTTATGTACTTCCTCATTGCCTGCTAATGATGTGTGTTCATTGACAATGTTGCAGTATATTGTTATAGTTACATGTCATTTTGCTGGTTTAAGTTAAATTTGTCCAAATTAGTAATAAGTTTGACTTAGATTTAAAGTCACTCCCACTCTAGGCCACACCTCTCTCTCTTCCCTTGGGCTCTTGATCTGAGCCTCTGTCAGTACACACTGGGTCGTGGACCCCCGGGGCCCCTCCCCCACCAGGGAGAGGGTGCCATTGTTCCCAAAACTCTGCTTTCAGCAATGGCTGAAGCAGACAACTTCATCAAAGAATCCACGAATCCAAGAATCCAAGTCAATGGACCTTGGACTCATCAAACTCTTCGAATGCTAAACCCTGCACAAGAATCAGCGCCACAGACAGCTCTACAAACCCACAGAGCTCTGAGGACCCAAAGTGCTCTGAGGACCCAAAGAGCTCTGAGGAGGCCTTGCTCCACATCTGAGCCTTTCCTTGGACACGTAAGACCTGAGAGTGGCTAATATTTGCAGAGAGGCATTAAAGTGAGGCTCCCTTGCATTATTCAACTAGAATCAATCAAAACTTAATCAAGCATTTATTTGAACTAAGTCGAGCCCAGGCATAGCCTGTGTAACCAAATGTGTAATTAACTGCTTTTATATTTTTGTTTATTAAACCACACAAAATCATTCTGGTTTATTGAGCCTTTTTATACATCTTTTTAGAATTATAATTGTCAGTCAATGAATCGTGTACTCCCCTTTCAGAAAATGTGACTGAGTAGGTATTAATGTTTTGCTGAACAAGCTTCAGATGGTGCTCTTTTTATAAATAAATATGAACATTAACTCCCTAAAATCCTACAAATGTTGTCCACAATGTAATGGCGAGTCCCAGAGAATATACATTGATTCTTGGTATAAATGTGTGAGGAGGAAACTAGTAAGAATACCCTACAATAATTAGAAGGATATTCTAATTATTATTTTATTTCAGAAAGAAATAGTATCAGGAAACATGTTCAATCTTTCCCCCTTAAGCAACAGGGAAGTACTAAACTTGAGGAAAAAGTTGTACGTGAGTAAGAGAAATGCCATTTCTGACAACCTCCCTCACTCAAGCTGGAATTCAGTTCCTGGATAACAGTGTGTAGCAGTGTGGATGTGTGCGTCTGTTGGTTTTGCCCCGCCTGCAGTGGGCGCCAGACCTAAACTATAAAAAGACGCTCTATGTTGTTGTTCGTCCTCTGGCTGTCTGTACTTCCGGGTGCTGATCGCTCGGTGTGTGTGTGTGTGGTCCATGCGTCTACTCCATGTAGCAGTGCCGCTGTCCGCGCGGGGAGCGCCTCATCGCGCAGCTGGGTGTGTCTTCACTGTAGACCGGCTGTGTGTGTCCCCGGTGGTCCTCTGAAGCTAGAGTCATTCCAAGCCCAGTTTAAAGCCCCTGTACGGCGTGCCCACGAAGGGGTGAAAGTGCAGGAGCCCACCGGGCGTCCAGCACAACCACCGCTGCCTTTTTGATTACTATGTTTTAATATAAACAAGTGCTGCTCTCCCTGGTACCGGTTGGAACCCGGACTGTTATGTGGAAAAATGTTAACGATTGAATGTACTTCATGTATTTATCTTTTGATATGGACTCTGCAAAAAGAACTAGACTTTCAACTATCCGATCTACCAACTAACTTAATGTATCAATAAATTATGATTCAAATTGAGCAAACTTGTCCTCTGATCAATACGAACCTGTGGTCCCCGTATGCTGAGGTGAAATGCCAGTATACGAGTGGAGGCCTTACCCTCGCTTGCTACGTGTTTCAAGTTATATTTATGGCATTTGAAGTATGGAGCAGACTATCAATGATAGTACACCCTGTCTTTGTTTGGGATGTTCCAGGATTTTAATGGTTATTTTAGATTTTTGACAATCAAAAGACTAGATGAATCGAAGAAAAAGTGCATTATATAAAGATTTCTTTGGTTTGAGAGAATCCGAGAAAACAAAGCATCGAACATTCCTTTATACATACAGTAACTCTGATGTGGAGCGGTTCCCAAAACTTTGTTTGGATGACTTTAATGTTACCATCATAAATGCTTCTCTTCAGCTAACTCCAGGGCCCAAGAAAACATTTTGCATTTGATTTGTGCTAAAACTATGAATAAATGGAACCCGTGTGTATATAATAAAAAGAGCTCTTCAAATGATATTAGTGTGTGCTGCTGGAGGCAAGTTGGAGTGCTTAGCTCTTGATGACTTGCATCATGTAGATGATAACTTTTTTTTTTAAATGTCTTGATTTTAGCATCAGAACTTGAAAATGCTCTGAAGCTCCTTATGGTAAACAATAGAAAACTGTAGTGCTTTGTAACAAGAGGTCCCAGCAGGCCATGAGCTCGGCAGCTCATTGAGTTAGCCAGCAGTGCAGCTGACTCAATCTGTTTGACTTTCTCTGTGGGCTGCACACAGGCACAGGCAGCCAGCACGCTCTCAGGCTTGGCCCACATTGATCTGAAAATTCAGCCATGACCACCGGCCAATTCTTAAATATTTGGTTTTAATTACTGCCACAACCTTTACTCTGGCAAGTCACTGTTGAAACAGAATCCCTGAGGGGCTGCAGACCAAGGGCATCACACCATTATTCAGCCATAGAGAACATGGCAGACAGTCCCTTACCCAGGCATTTTTATCTAAGAAATGGGACACAGCCACTGCCAACTATATAGGCTGGCCCTGACAAAGAGCAATGGAAAGTGGAGAGATGAGAGGCACTCCATAACCCTTAATTATAGCACGGTAAGTTGGGCTGAGGAGCAGCTTATCTCCCTACTGGGGCTGTGGATTTGTGAACCGCTCATTTGATTACTTGTCCTGTTCACCTGTGCTGCTGCAGCCCCGCGCTGCATTAATGAATGTACATAGATCTGCAGTTGATTTAATAATTCTGTCTCCATTGTCCATGTGCATGTGAAGAAGAGGATGATGTGATTGTGAAGCAGTGGCCTGGGGGTAACATCTGCCTTTGCGTCTCTTTCGTCAGCGGGGCTTTACTGTGGCCATAGGAGGTTTTTTCTCCTCGTTCCTGCATTAATTATCCATTTGGCTGCTGATGTTGAAAACAAAATGCATTCCTCACTTTGTTTCAAATATCCTGCTCAGGAGAGGATTTGTTGTTTGTCCTGAGGCATCACTATCCCATGATACACAGGAATATGTTAGACCAAGGCCCCAACCAGCATTCAGCAAAAGTTCTCAAAGTGCCAATAGAACACAACTAACTTTTGGAGAAGGTACACATTATGTTAAGTGCTGACAACTTCTATCAGCAAAGATTGTGACTGAATAGTTTTTACTCAAGAAGTTTTGGAATATTTCCCTCAAAATTGTGTTCTCCACAGCTCTAAGCTTTCCCCAGTATTTTTAATGCTTATTTGGCAACTAACCAGACAAAACTTTTGATGCTTTTGTTGACATTTATGGGATATATTTTCTTTCTGCTAAGCACTATCTAGCTATCTATCTATCTATATCTATATCTATATATCTATATATATATATAACTTGCTTCGTCACAAAGGAGGAGTCTAAAGAGAAAGACTGTGTAAATTTAAATGTCCTTTACTTTGAGGAGGGATGTCAATGTGTTTTGACTGTGGCTCTTCTTCAGGGCTTAACTAAACCACAGGAGTCTTTAAAGGTGGAATGGACGATTTTTTTCAGCAATTTTTTTTACCATATTTCCTCGTGGCGTGGATAAATCATTAGTCCTGCCACGTATCAATCATAAAACGCGCCTATCGCTCACCTGCAGCCGCGTCAGGCTCGTCCCCACGTTTCCGCGTGCCTAAGCGCATTGATCTATCATAATATGGTTCCCTCAGTGTACGGGGCAAAATGAAGACGGAGAAAGACAGTTCGAGCTGACGCAGAAGTGGACAGAAATCTACGGGAGACGAGCGATGCGATGCGCTCCGTCACGCTAATAAACAAACGCACGTGTGTGTTGTATCAGTCCGCACGGGGGAGTGGCATGCGCACTTCCGCCTGCGTTCTCAAATCGCCAAAAAATCGTCCATACCGCCTTTAAGTAAACAAATGGGATCATCAGAAATACTTTTATTTATTCCAGAGGGAAAATTATATTCATTGCAGACTGACCACCAGAAGAAAATCGAGATTATAACGATGATGTGTTAATATAAATAAAATAATCTGCCTTTTGTATTCAAATGTGTTTGAACTTGAGCACATGATGGTCACGTTTTGGCAGAGTGTGATTGTGAGATGACATGTCGCCTATAGAAATGGATAAATAAAAGGTATATGATTGAACATATCTGTTCAACTTAGTTTATACAATGCTGCAATAAAATGTTTGAAAGGGTCTTTAAATCACTATTTGTTGCCTTCACACCATTACTTATAACCAGCCTCACTTTATTTGCTTTGTTGAAATCGTTGTACCCCTTGGTGTGAGACTAAGAAAGCTTAGACGTGTTGGAAAGCTAAAATGTGTTTTACATATTAGCTCTTAATCCCTACAGTCCCTTATAATTGGACTCCATCACATTTGGGCTTTGATGCACTGTACTTCTTGATAAGAGAAAAGCTTTGCCAGCCTCAATGGTCCACATAGAGACAAGGAGCTTTAGGGAACAAAGCACTTATTTGTTGTAATTTGTCCTCCAAGCGATTGTGTACTTCACTTAAAAACAAGGATTCCCTCAAACTGTACTCAAGCCAGCCTTCAGTGAGGGTATATATATTTCACCAAAAGCGCAAATGCCATCTCTATAGCTGTAATTCTATCACTTTCTGATTAAAAATGTCGGTGAGGCCCTGAAGGTGACAGATTGTCGGGATTGCTGGCATCCTGGGGTATTTTTGGTGCAGGGACAGGTGCAGTGTGCCTTGGAGATTTGGATTGGGGAGCAGTGTGCATGATGGAGGGTGGGAACAGGAAAGTAGGGGAAGCATTGGGGAACAGAGAGAAATCTAGAGCTTATGAATGGCCCAAGGCAACAGCCTACATGTACCTGGGCCTGTGTCCAGAATCCATGTGTGTCGAGGCAGAGAGGAAACTCATAATTAGGTAATTCACTAAGGCACAGAGAAATGTGGTTTATATCTCTTCTTCTTTTTTATTGATTGTCCCTTCTAAAAAAAACTCTTTGGCTTACTGCTGGATGGCTGATAGCAGGTTCCACTGCCTAAACATAATCCAACACAGATGCTCAATTAGAGGAAAGGGTGCTACTTAACAAGAAAAACAGCTTTATTTGAGTTAAAATATAAATCTTTAATTTACCTGAGGAGCTAAACCCTGGTCTATTCATTATCTGTGCTTATGAACACACACAGCTGAGATCTCACACATGAACTCAGCAACAGCACTCTCAAAAACCAAGCACGTGGGCATGCATTGGATTCATGAAAAGGAAAAAATAAATTAAAAAAATTGCAGATTCAAATAAAAGCAACAAGCATGTTTTGATCATTTAAGTGTAAGGGTTGAAAAGTAAAAAGTAGAAGTAATAAGTTGCCAGAAATGTTTATACTCCAGTACAGATACCTGAAAAATCTACCCAAGTACATTGATGAAGTACAAGTACTTGCCCCTGAAAATAAAGGATTTTATCCTACTGGCAATCCTCATTGACATTTTGAGTGACCCACCCATTTAAATGGCAAACAGAATCCATCAAATATTTATGTCTGGTTCTGCATAAAGACTCATCAAAAGTTTTTGAGAAAAACTATTCCTCACTTTTTCCTCCATAAAGAAAGTCCCTGAAAAATGGAACCTTATGCCATTGTGGGAGCCAAGTTTAGTTATATATTTATGTTAATTTGGAAAACTTGATATTTCGTTATAGATGTAAATTTATGTTTTACTAATGAATATTTTTGGTTGTTTAGAAAGGCTAGATTATTTGATTACATTTGTTGTATTTGTAACATTTATTAGTGGTAATTAGCCTGCCCTGGTGTGGTTGGGTTCCCGTCGCTTTAAGAGGGACACGCTCAGGGGGCGTGGCCAGGTACACACGCAAACTAAGAACACAGAGACGGAGGAGCCATATGGTTTTCTTACCGTAGCGTTTTGTTTTTGAGAATAGACAGCTTTGGATTTCTCCTGTAATTTTTGTTCTCATTGTGGAATAAATGCTCAGAACGATTTTTACACCGGAGTACGTGGGGTTATTGTTCATCTACAAGTGCACGAGTAACACCATTGGCAATCAGGACCTCAGCACCCACATTTGTAAGAAAACCCAGCTCATTGTGGACCTTGGACGTTTGTGGACACATTTGGAAGAACAAAGGAAATAATTCAAGTTGTGATGAACGTGAGTAAAGTGGAACTTGTTAATACAAAAAGCGCATTGTCATTGTGCTAAGTGGGCTACTGGTCAAGCTAACTCAAGGAATAAAAGACTTTTCTGTTGCTACTCTGCTAACAATACAATGGAGTTAAACAGAGAAGAAGACACAGACTCTGTGGTGGGTGTCAGGACTGTAAAGGTTACACCTAGAGCACAGGAGGAAAGGCTGCATCGTGCTATTAGCCTCAGGAGAGCTAAGTTAGCTAAGCTAACAGGCACAATGAACCAGGTGCGCCAATTAATGGAAAGTGAAGAGGATTCTTGCTTGGAGAAAACTAAACAGTTGATGGAAGATTTTAATAAGACTGTTTGGAGAGTTTTGTGACCTGAACATCAATGTTAAAGAACAACTTCAACAAATATCGGAGGACGATATGAACAGAGATCAAGAGTCCTGGTTCGAACCCAAGGCCAATTCTTTCAAGATCTTTGCAGAAACAGCTCACGGTTGGATTAAAAAGGCTGTTTTGCAGAAATCAGAAGTTTTGGAATACAGAGAGCAGGTGCAACCATCGGACAGCATCTCAAATGCATCAGGCTCTAATTGTTCAGATGCATCAGGACGCTCATCTCGTGCATCAGCAGCTTCATCCGCTCGCCTTAAGGTGGAGCTAGAACGAGCTGCACTGCTGATTAAAGCATCTTCTTTGAAACAGAAACAAATATTGGAGGAAAAGGAGTCTAAACTTAAAAGAGAAACCCAGGAGCTTGAAAGAGAAAAACAGGAGTTTGAAATCCAAACGGCTCTTGCAGAAAGTGAGGCAAAGATCAAAATCCTAATTGATTACGAAGACCGTGACTCCAAAGTATCTATTCGTAATGGAATGAACGCTTACGCTGAGTCTAACGGAGTTCACAACTTACCAGCTCCCATGCAGTCACAGAGTCAACCGCCAGCACAACAAAGGCAGGCGCAGCACGCTGGCACACAAAGTGTACAAAGAACAAGTTTTGCTGACACTATGCCATCACAGTCAGCAAATGGATTACAAGATGTTATTGAAATGCTAATAAAGCAGCAACGGTTAGCTACCCTACCGCCTCAGAACATTCCTGTGTTTAGAGGGGACCCTTTGGACTATCGGCTGTTCATCAGAGCATTTGAACATGGTGTGGAGGATAAGACTGAAAGTAACAAGGACAGACTGTACTACATGGAGCAGTATACAAGTGGACAACCAAGGGAGTTGATTAGGAGTTGTTTACACATGGAACCCACACGCGTATAACGAAGCAAAAAGACTCTTTTGGAAGAGCACTTTGGAAATGCCTACAGGATTTCAGTGGCATACATCAACAAAGCTCTGGACTGGCCCACCATCAAGTCTGACGATGGAGAAGCTCTCCAAGCTTTTGGCCTCTATCTCACAGGATGTCGCAATGCAATGAATGACGTGGAGTTTATGGAGGAGTTGGATAACACAGCCAATATGCGTGCTATCATCGCCAAGCTTCCATACAAACTGAGAGAAAGGTGGAGAACACATGCGTGTGTAATAGAAGAGTGGGACCAACGCAGAGCCAGATTCAAAGACATTGTGAAATTTGTCAACAAGCAAGCCAAAGAAGTTTTGCACCCACTGTTTGGAGACATTAAAGATGGCGCAGCAAGGGGTCATGGTAAAGGTCAAGTGGACGAGAGGTTGCAAAGGAGTAGCAGCAGGAAAGGCTTCACTACGGCAGCAACTATCACCAACTATTACCAAGACACTAATCCAAGAGCAACGGTTTGTGCATTTTCTAAACCCTGTCTCTTCTGCCATGATGCTGAGCATGCTATGGAACAGTGCAGAAAGCTAAAGAAATGCCTTCATAAAGAAAAGATTGACTTTTTACGAACTAAAGGTCTGTGCTTTGGTTGCCTGAAACAGGGACACATGAGTAACTCATGCAAGGAGAAAGCAAGTTGCCAGGTTTGCTCACAGTTGCATCCTACTGTGCTACACATAAAGACAAGAACCAAAAATGCAGATTCTGAAGTAGAATCAAGTGGAAATGAAGACAGACCATCAGAGTCAATTGTGAGTGGATTCGTGGGAATGGATTCATCAGCGTTTGGTGCAGAGGACATGGAGCACATTTTGGCAATAGTTCCAGTCAAAATCAAATCGAAAAGAGGACAAAAGGTGACACAAACTCACTTTCCTCGACCCTGGAAGTACTGCCTGCTTTTGTACTGAAGAGTTAATGCAGGAGCTTAACCTCACTGGAAGAAACACAAACATTTTGCTGAAAACTATGGGAACAGAAAGGGTCGTCAATAACCGTATTGTGTCTGGCTTGGAAGTGAGCAGTTTGGACGACAATGACTTTTTTGAACTGCCAGATATGTACAGCAACAGTGACATTCCGGCATCTGTCGACAACATTCCTTCACAAGAGTATGTGAACAAGTGGTCGTACCTTCAGCAAGTTTCTCTCCCCAAGATTGATGCAAAGATTGGTCTTCTTATTGGAACCAATGCACCTAAAGCTATCGAACCTTGGCAGGTTATTGCAAGTGAAAAGGGTGGTCCATATGCTGTAAAGACAAGGCTTGGCTGGACTATCAGTGAACCTATCAGAGGACAAGCTCCTCAAAGTTCAACAAGTGGGCTAATACAGGTTTCAGCCAATCGCATGTCAGTCAGCAGAGTCGACGAGCTCTTGAGTCAGCAGTTCAAGAGTGACTTCCCGGAGTGTGGAAAGGATGAAAAGCAGGAAATGTCAAGAGAAGACTTGCAGTTTCTTGATATAACTAATCAGTTGACTAAAATAGTGGATGGACATTACAGTATCGCCCTGCCATTGCGGAACCAACACGTTCAAATGCCTCGTAACCACAAAGTAGCAGAGCAGCACGCTTTAATCTTAAAGCAGAAGCTTGTGAAGAATCCTTCATTCCATGCAGAATACTCAGCTTTCACATGTAACATAATCAAAAAAGGATATGCTGTGAAAGTTCCCGACAAGGACCTTAGTTGCAATGATGGTAAAGTTTGGCACCTGCCGCATCACAAGGTTTATCATCCCAAGAAGCACAAACTGAGAGTGGTGTTTGACCGTGGAGTGTCATACCAGGGCACCACATTAAATGATCAGCTGTTACAGGGGCCGGATTTCCTCCGTAAGCCCGGGAACATGCAACACCTTGGAAACCTAGCCACAGAATATCCAAAGGTAAAAAATACCATTGTCTGTGCCAAGGCAATTGAAGAACATAGAGATGCAGTACAGGATTTCCTTCAGTACTTCTGTGTGGTTTTGCCTCAAGAAAGCAGTAGCATGGATGCTAAAATTCAAGAGCATTCTGCTGAAACTGTGTCGAAAAAAGGAAAGAGCTGAACGCTACTAAAGCTCAGGACGAGGTTGAAAAGGAAATGGATGTTTCCAAGATTGAAGAAAAATTCTGGAAGCGCTGGACAAGAGAACATTGGACAGGCCAATTACAAAGCTTTGTCTCTTACAAGAAGCAGACAAGAAACAGACTGAGACAGTCACTTTAAGACTAAGTTCTGACATGCAGAATATTTGAATACTTTGACTCCACATGTTTATGTTTGATAATTGTGTTATAGGGTCACAATTAGGGGCCGGTATGTGGGAGCCAAGTTTAGTTATATATTTATGTTAATTTGGAAAACTTGATATTTCGTTATAGATGTGTAAATTTATGTTTTACTAATGAATATTTTTGGTTGTTTAGAAAGGCTAGATTATTCGATTACATTTGTTGTATTTGTAACATTTATTAGTGGTAATTAGCCTGCCCTGGTGTGGTTGGGTTCCCGTCGCTTTAAGAGGGACACGCTCAGGGGGCGTGGCCAGGTACACACGCAAACTAAGGACACAGAGACGGAGGAGCCATATGGTTTTCTTACCGTAGCGTTTTGTTTTTGAGAATAGACAGCTTTGGATTTCTCCTGTAATTTTTGTTCTCATTGTGGAATAAATGCTCAGAACGATTTTTACACCGGAGTACGTGGGGTTATTGTTCATCTACAAGTGCACGAGTAACACCATTGGCAATCAGGACCTCAGCATCCACAACCATATTTCAGTCTAAGCCAAAGAATTGAATCAATCAAACTAACATCTTGCCCAGATGTCTCTACCTATTCCAGACGTTGCCAATTCCTATCCCCAACCGGAATAAAGCAATCTCTAAATTTATATGGCGCGGTAAAAGACCCTGTATCCAATTCAAGACCCTACAACTACCAAAAGAAAAAGGTGGTTGGGGCTTACCTTGCCTGACAAAATACTTTATTTCAGATCAGATCAGAGCACTGCTGTACTGGTGAAACCAGTACAGCAGTATATATTGAGTGCAGTGTTGTGCCGCGGGTTCCTGTACAGGCCTTACTTACTGGCAGACGACACATTGAACTAAGATTTTAATATCTTAGTTCAATTTATATGTTTGGATTTGCTTGCATGGGTTCTCAACTTGGAGGAAGTTGAGTTGCTTATGACCAAAGTTCCAAGCCAAACCTCACTGATCTGAGATTTAAGATTAGGAAAACAAAAGCCATAAGATTTTTTAATTATGTTGAAAGAATCCTTTGGCTTGGAAGAACAGGACTTTTATAGGTATTTACAAATAAAGAATTATTATAATCAAGAAATAAAACAAAGCAACAACAATCACAACCTCTGACTGAAATATTTTTCAAAGCATATAAATTGGAACTTTTAAGGGGAATAATATCTAAAGTATATGGATGTATCAATGACATGGACAGCCAATCTACTAAATATATACATCTTTTTTTTGGTCATAATAATCGCTCTTTTCCTTGGATACCACCTCATTACCTCCTAATTTTGTACTTTACTTATCCTGAGTTTTCATTTCTTTCTTTACATAGATTGTTTTATGTAAGAAAAAAACAAAGTACTAGATGCATCAATGTTAGCGAAATGGATATAAATAGAGATACTCATTTGTTCCTCTATCCATTTCGATGATGAAACAAAAGAAACGGCTGTGATACAATTACAAGGCACAATAATTGCATGGTCACTAAGGGAAGAGTGCAACATTAACTGCACTTTTAGGTCAATGGGTTATGCAATAGTAACTTATAGTAACTTAACTAAGGCCAATACAGGGACGAGTGCAATATTAACTGCACTTGTGGGCCAATTGAGAAAATGCAGTTGTAATTGTACAAATACCAATTAGGAAATGCACTTTTAAGGCTATTGAGTACAATAGAAACTGTACTTTAAGGCCTTAAAGTACAGGGTTGTGAAATTTGTGTTTTGAATGATGTGCAATACCTTTTTTGTGGATTGTGTAACTTTCAGTTAGAAGACGTACTTCTTGCTTAGTTAAAACCAGGTGGCAACTTTTTTTTAATAAAGTATATATATAAGGCTGTACTATCGTACAACCCCCACTGCAGAAGAAGAAACTTAACACTATGAACGTTAGAAAATACTTGCTTTTGGATTCAATTGAACTCACAGAACCATTTTCTCTACAAAGACAAAAGCTAAAACATTAAAAAAAAAAAAAAAACTATACGGTTTTAGTAAACAATCATCTGATTGCAGACTTTGTCCACAAGATGAGTTTACTGTACATAATGTTATTGTGCAGAGGGCATGTTCATTTAACTGTTTTATGATGTGAACAATTCCATCTTTGTCACTATGTGGCCTAAATAATGGCTACATCAGATATATTCCAGATCTTATTCTCTGATCCGCTCTTACTCAGTATGCATGTTGATTGGTTGAAAACTGGTGCAAAACCAACCCCCCAGGGTCAGCTGGGGAAAGAGAGAGAAGACCAAACTCAATTCTACCAGCTCTTCAAGCAGGAAGGACCTCAACCCGGGGGATGAGAGAAAGGGCTCATCTCTAGTCTAGTAATGCTAAGAAGCTAACTTTTCCCTCCCATAAATAAGAATTCTGTGCCCGTCTTTAGACATGATTTTTGCTTTAAACTGCAACATGCAAACTCAAGCAAAGGGCCTTTTTGCAACTTTTAAATCTACAACAAAACTTCCAGGATCCAGGACAATCTCTTGAAACCAGCATCATCTGTGGATCAGAGCAACAGCCTTTATGTTACCTGAGGAATGCCTCAGAGTCAAGGAAAACACAGCTGATCCAGTGCTTCTTCAGCCTGACACTGTCAGAGCCAGAGCTTCAGAGTGGCCGTGCCCTACCCAGCATGTGGACCAGCTGCCACTCCCTCTCCCATTGACCCCTGAGTGAACTCTGGAGGCGTCACATGGACACAGCTCCCTGAACATGGACACACAGGTCCATCTGGATCAGGCAGATTCTTCTGGTTCTGGTCGAATGAATGCATTAGACAGTTTGGCTGATAATAACATCTTAGAATCAACATTAACTCTAACACACAACTAGAATGAGCTGAAACAATCATAGCTAGGACTCCATCTGTTATTGGCTAATTTGTATATTCCATATTCATATCTACCTCTATCATTTGGTCAATAAATCTTCCCAGACCACATTTGGTAAAGTGTTCATTTCCAGTTTGTTTCATGTTTCATTTCCAGAAAAGGGGTCATTATTGTCTTCGTTGAGTTTTTGAATTAACTAAAACAAATGTGTGCAAAACTCAATTTTGATACTAAGCAAAATGCTCAGTTCTGTAGATTTAAATTTCCCCTGAACAATGGCAGATGCTATGATGAATTTCAAAAATGAATAAAATTGGCTTATACGGACAGTAAGGCACTGACAGACATATTTCTCACAAACTGTTGTGTTTTCACTCACAAAATTAGCCAACACACCTTATCAGTGCATCAATTAACCCCAATTAATGAAATAGTTTGAAAGACCGACGTTTTGCAGCTTTAGTACTACAGGTAACTACACAAAACAACATTTATGACACGATACTCACAATAACAGGTTACTGTTCAGACACTTAGACCTGATTTGCCACAAATGTAACCTTAAAAACAAGCGTTCCAACAGCCGTGTGAAAACTCGCCTGTCACTGTCAGATTAAATCAAGCCACGTCTTTCCTGAAGAAATGTCTAGTATTTCCCTGACGTGTAGTTGGTCTAAAACAGCCACTGATTCACTCACTCTTCATAAAATGTCCCGTTATTCCTTAGTCGCTGTTGTTGCTTCAGTGTTGTGTTGTGTTGTGTCGGACAAACGCTCCAGTTTCACTTCACTTCTCAGCTCGGACAATCACTGATTGCCTTGATTGCCCTGAATGCACGTCACTGTAACAAAGTGAACTATGAAAGCTTAAACACCTAAACATGGACAAATTAAGATGGTATAAGATTTTTTTCTACTTCAGTGATAACCCTAGGCCTACTTTAGGTCAGGACACACATGCCTAGATCAGGGATTTTTTTCACCACATGTTGAAATATAGCTCAAGCAGTGGACCACAGACATGTGGTCAATACCTTTGCATTATTTTTTTTTAAAAGGGCCTCCACTCTTAAATTCAGTCTGATACCTTCATATTAGACTTTTTTACACCAAGATGTTATCGGTTATCGGGTTTATACTGGTAGAGAATAATGAAACTTTAAGTAAAAAGCAGTTATCAAGATAATCTTGGCCACTTTACCAGGAGGCCAAAGGGCCAAGAAAAAATGGTCAGAGGGCCACATTTGGCCCCCAGATCATAGATTGGATTCCTGGTCTAGACAGTGATGTGAACATAATCTGTGACAGTGCCAGGACAGGTCAAATATACAAAGAAACTGACGAGCAGGACAGACAGTGAGCGCATGGTCCTCTGCACGGAGCGGATGACGCATGCTGTTGAATCAGACCCTGACAAGTGACAGGGCATCAGGGCAAAAACAGGCCCTCGGAGCAGACATGCTGGTGACCATAATCAGGACCCCTGCCTACCCACAATCCATCTGTGCTCACTGCTTTCTCTCTGATGTGTATCTCATAGGTCATAAACATGCTTGATATTTGGAAGATGAGGATGTATTTATATTCTGATTTTTCAGTCTTGATGCTTGATTATGCTTTTCAAGCCTGTAACTATGGGCCTTAAGAGGACAAACCCAAAAGAAAGACATTATTATTCATAATGTCGTGCCCCTATTTTGTAAAGTAATTTGAGAAATGTGCTTGTGGTGAAGCTGAACGTTTTGCTGCAATGTACACTTGCATTGATTTCTTATTACAAAACATCTCCACAAATTACTGGAAAATAGAGATAATTTAAGTTGATACAGAGTGAGAAAGCCATTCAAAAGTTGGTTGCTACTATAGCATCTGCCATTTTCAGTACCCACTGCTCAACAACTACAAGAGAGATGCAGAAATTACATATTTTACCAAATGCAGACACAAAGACAAGACTAAAGTGTGGCCCAAATATGTACAACTAACCAAGATTATTTATGGCATGGTTCTTTGTGAGGGTATGCACAGTTCACAGTTCTGGGTGACAGACGTGAGCGCACACGTGCACCATCAAAGCGTGAGTTCTGTGATTCCTATTCAAATATAATGTTTCGCCCACACCAAAATCACGCCTCCTACTATGACTCATGGTTGACTCTATAAGTACAATATGTCGTGAATTGCATGTGCCCCCCTGGTGTAGTCATGACAACCCTTGGAGCTCTCTCACACATGGATATAATGACATGTCACGGAGCCAGCACTGGCCATTGCCTCTGGTCATGGAGACAGGAAACTCATCAGGGGCACAGAGCAGTCTTCTGAGATTTCACTCACTTTTCAAATGGGCCTCCTCCTCCTCCTCACACAGACGAAAGCCTGCGGGACACTATGCCTTATGTGGCCACGGTTTGGTCAATTCTTGGCAAAATCCATTTCAGAGATGTGGGGAGGATAAGCAGAGCAACAGGATAATCCCAGATTATTTCCATGGGGATTGCTTTGGATAGCGCAATCAAGTGCCTTAGATAAAATGTTCTAAAGTGACCTGCCCACTTTAGATCTCTGACAAAGTGACCTCTCTGATGACACCAGCATGGGACCTATTTGAGTTTGCCAATAGGGATTTAGAGATCAGCAATTAGAGGAGAATGACATACAGACCCAATTTGTCAAATACATCAATATTATTGATGTGTTATTTGGTTTGTATGATTGAAATTCAGGTTTTGTATAATTACCATATTTTTCTGACTTTTAGCGGCCACTTTTTCCCCACACTATGAACCCTGCGGCCATTACAATGGTGAATCTAATCTATAGATTTTTACTGGCAACGGCCACCGGGGAGCACACTCTAGCAGGAAGCGCAAGCGTTTGACACACTGTAGAAGAAGACATCCGTGGACAGTGGAAGCACAAAATGCTGTGTGTTTTATTACAATCAGGCTCACATTCACAGAGGAATGGGTCTAATTGGGAAGTTAATCTAGACACACGTGGAGCGCAGACATGTGAAATATCTTGCGGTCTGCAGTTTAGAACCTGCCGCATTGAAATTAAACTTTCCAGCCAGACCTTTCCCGAAGGTCTAAAGACAACCCCTCTTTCTGTGTAAATATCTCTTATTACAATGAAATACTCACTCACTGTAAATCAGGGACAGCTGTGATGTGTTCAAATATAAAATTATGTGTTTTATTACAATCCAACTCATATTCACTGAGAATTAGTCTAATTAGACCTGCAGCACAGGTTCAAAAGACTGGCACATCACTACTGTGACTATTTTTGTGTAAATATCTCATGTTTTTTGAACCAGAACATTTTTGAACCAACAAACAAACACAGGATACTAAAACATAAATAAAACATTCAATAAAATTAACCAATACATAAAAACATTTAGGCGCTCCTAAAAACATTTATACATACAATATGAGATAAAATTATATAAAACAAGTGCATCAGCACTGAGTGTAGTCCTTGACCAGTGCTCTTAAATCATTAAAAGGCAGAAAATGATTTAATTTAAAGAATTAAGCCCTTTTTTGGTCGTTGTGTCAATAAATGTGAATAGTTGATGTTCTCCCAATAATTGTGACACTAAATTGGATATTGCGACATTGTGGGAAGACTCTGACTGTAGCTTCAATGGCAAGAGTGCATTTTCCTTGATACGGTGAGCTGGAGAGGTGAATCGATTATTCTAAAGATTTAAAACTGTAGAAGCCAAGAAATTGTGAATGCACTTCAGCTTTATCAACCATGTGTGAGTGCAATCACATCAATTAGCAAAGGGTAGTATATGAGATCTGACAGGGCCACACCTCTCCCCATCCACGCTCCCTGGGTTTCTACTGCTGTCAGCAAGCCCCGAGCCAACAAAACACTACTTTTCAAAGTCATTAGTCCTGATGTGATGAACTCATCTAAGAGCTCATAATGGCAGGGAGAGATGTCCTGCTCTTCCCCATATACGCCACACGATAAAGAGTGTAATGAAATCAAAAATAAATAGCAGAGTGCGTGTCGGCGGCAGAACGTGTCCACAGAGGACAGGGGCAGGAGCTGTGCATGTTTGGCAAAGGCTTTTTTGGGACTGAGCCAACACAACAAACACGTCACATAGAAATACACACTCACGTACACAACAGGTG
Source organism: Eucyclogobius newberryi (assembly GCF_026437365.1). Classification (NCBI taxonomy): domain Eukaryota; kingdom Metazoa; phylum Chordata; class Actinopteri; order Gobiiformes; family Gobiidae; genus Eucyclogobius; species Eucyclogobius newberryi. The sequence continues at coordinate 29,338,221 of NW_027316532.1, read as the reverse complement.
AGGACTGCAGGAGAAAGACAGATAAGAGACTGATCTGAAGATGAGGTGAACCGCTACCACAGTATGAAGGAGTTGAATGTGCACTTGTGCCAAAAAAAACACATGGTACAGAAGCATATTAAATCACATTGTGGTTTGTCATATTTAATTGTTAGTCAGTCAAACATTTGTCAATACATAAGAGTTCATGGCTCTCGACAGGAGAAAAATATCTTGCCCTCTCCAAGTCAGTGGAGAGCATCGGCTCCAAATGGAGGAGTTCAAGTATCTCTTGTTCTTCAAGTGAGGGAGGAATGGAGCGTCGGCAAGAATGCGATTGCTTTACTGGACTGTTGAGGTAAAGAAGGAACTGAGTTGACATGTTTTTACCCTCAGCAAAAATAATGAGCTTTGAATAATGCTGAAAAGATAAGATCATAGTGTAAGTGCTCAAAATGGGTTTCCTCCTCTAAGAAATGCATGTTCTGATGAGACGATCCCTCCGATTCCCACCGGAAGAGCTGGAGGACATGTCCGGGGAGAGGGAAATCTGTGAGTCTCAGCTGTCTCCGTGACTATTGTACAGTGCAATGCACTGTCAAGTGAAGAGTTAGTTCATAGCTTTTTTGGTAGATCATGACTGTTTTAACTACCAACAATGTCACACTTGAATGTGGTAACTTCTGACATTGATGACTAAATACTGATACTAAATACTAAATGCTAAACAGCCAAAACGACCACTATCGATCTTCGCAATAAACATCCTTCCACTTGAGATCTTCGAGCAATGTCTTGTCCCATACACAGAAAAAAATATTATTTCCAGTGGTAATGAACAGTGTAGGTAGTGTTACATTTAAAAGAAACTTCTTACATTACCTCGTTACTGCCTTGGAACGTTACCGTGCTACTTTGTTATAAAAAATAATGCTTTATAGTGGGAGTAAAGAAGTGGTAAACACAAGCAGTTTCAATAGTTCATTGTTGCTGTCTCTTGGGAGCTGCAACACAAAACATTACTTTACATGTCCATACACACCTATGCTTAAAAAAAAGTGAAAGAAAGACATTTTAAAAATAGTTTTAGCACCAAATCAAAAATAGGAACCATGAAAAAAAATGTTCACATTCAATGCTGTATTTTTGAGTTGGTCTTGTAAAACAACATCAAATTGTTCGAGCCAGGTGTTGTAATCCATGGTATCTTATTGGGATACAGAAGTGGGCTTTGATCTGTGCCTCTCTGACTCTGGCTCACCTGCTGCATTCTGGGGAGGCTCCTGGGTCAGCATACATACTACTTTATGTGCTGAGGCTGTGATGATGAAGAGCCAGAGCTGGTGCACTGTAGGGAAACTACATCTGCGCCATATGGAGTATTATACAAGGGTCAGAAGTCAACGCATTCCACTATTTTACCCGGGTGGAGATGGCAGCCCATATCTGTCCAAGCCTGAAATCTAATTCTCACCGTTGCATCAAAACTTCTAAATATGGATGGTGACAACATCGAGATTATTTTCATGGTGGCATCAAATGGCTGTCTCCTATATACAAAGTACACATTATGTGTAAAAATGCACCATAGTGGAACTGAATGGTAAAAAACAATGTTTACACGTAATTGCGGGACTCCCCTAACCCGACCTGTGAGAGGAATAACCATCACAGTATGAGATGAGGCTCACTACACCAGTCTCTACAAATGGTGAGTGGTGGAATTATAATCTGCTGGACTGTCAACCCCAATCTACAAACTGCTGTAAAATGTTTTACTTCAAAGTAAATTCTCTCTCTGGGGGCCCCCACACGTCTGAAGGGCTCCAACCAGTCATTTAGCCAGCTACACCCCTGTGTTCACAAAACAGTAAAAAAAAAAAAAAAAAAAAGAACAAATGTGTTGCTAATATGATTTAGTCACAATTTATGCGTTCTGTTCTGTTCACACATTCAGAGCAAAAAACACACATGTGAGAACACTGACCACTTTTATTGTTACAGCATATTTTGTCTCATTATTTTCCCTTCCTCCATTGTCATCATCACAACAGCGAAAAACAAAAGCTGGAAACAAATCAACATTATGTCTATGTAAAACACATTTCTCTGTTTTCCATCTGAAAACACAAACAGTCCACTTTAAACAGCACATTAAATCTCCATGGGCTTGAGCTCAGGCCTGTTAGCCGTTCTGAAGTGAAGGTCAGGAAGCAGAGTTTTGGATATAAATGACTACGAGATATGAATCCTGATGAAACAGTAATTAAAATAGTCTTTGGGGCTGTTATCACACATTTAGAAAATGCCAATTTATGTGTTGACCTTTTGCTTTTTACCAGGTGCACTATGTAACTTTTCTGGAAAAGGGCTCCATCCCCTGCTTGTCTCTATGTTCCAGGTCAGATCTGTGGAGAGGTGACCCTACTCAAAGTAAGAATAAATGTTTTTTTCAAGATATTACATGAGTGATTAAATAAATGGGAGATGATGTGGACTATTCCAGTAAAAGCAATAATAGACATGAAGACTGATAAGACAAAAGACTGATTTGTTGTAATTGCAGTATTGTTTTATACTTAAAAAAAAAAAATCATGGTTCAACATTACAAACTAAACAATCAAATCCAGTCATTGTAATGCTTTCCAGTGGTGAAGTGGGTTAAATGTAGTCTGTCCCACTTCAAAATCATGGGTTTGCTTCCTGGCTTTGACCATTTGCCGAATGTCTCTTAAAGCTCTCCTCCCATTTAACATCATATCTGTCCAGTCAAATAAAATCTTCAGGCTAGAAAATAGAAAATAGAAAAATCATTGTTATCCAACTAAATAAACAGAGGCCTACGCGTTAAGTGAAAATAACTCTTGGCAGAGTTTGCACTAAATCGATTCTCTCCTGGCTCTACTTCCTTCATTTCACTGTAATTTGCTTAATTTATCTTTCTTTTTCCAATTTGAGAGCTAACATGCTGTTGAACACAATAGTGTTGTTATGGCTCCTCACTACAGTTCTGTCCGTTGACGACACTCAGACAAGGAAACCATCTTCTAAAGCCATCTGTGGATTGGATGCATCCTGCCTCTGAACACTTCCTTTGGAGTTTCCATCCTTTCTGTCATGTCAAACTGTCAAATTAATCTTGTCTTGTTAAACTGAGGCTCTCTATCCAGCTGCATTTTCCCAGCATCTTTTCAATACACTGCAGACACTAGAAGCAATTTTGGACAAAACCCTTAAGAAACTCTGTCACGAACAAGTTCCAAATGATGTCAGAATCAGAAAAAGTTGGATTGCCATGTTCAACAAAATTCACAAACTATGTGCTTTGGCAATATGGTGCAGCAAAAAACAATGAATAAAATATAAATTATGAAAACAAACATAATGCTTACCGTTTCTAATATTGCAAACTCTAGCACTTGTATATAATTGCTAATGCTTTAAAATAAGATTCCTTAATAAACTAATTATAAGGCATTAATAAGCAATAGTTAATTGCGTATGGCTAGATGGCTTCAAATACCTTGTAAATATTAAAAAGCCATTAACCAAAAATGTGTGTTAATAAACTATGTGCAAAATGTGTGTAAAGGCCTTAAGCTGCTTCATAAACGAAATGAGTGCTTATTAATGCATTATGAATAGTTCACTAAAGAACCTTATTTTAATGTGATGAATGTAAAGAATAAAATCATGGCATATAGTCTATTTTCAAAATAATATTAATTAAATGACCATCAATTAAACTGCCTCAGTTGAAACAACTTCCTGAACAGAAGAATTGCCTCTGACGCACAATCCAGGGGTCTCTTTTAGTTCTGGAGTAAAATGTCAGTTTTTACCACAAAACCTACCTTTTCTCTTATAAAGCTAATTAACATAATTGTGTGTCACTGCACTATATTTGTTGTAAAACTGCTGCTTTTACATTATAATCTTGCAATAATTCAATAAAAAAAAATAATCTACCAATCATCTCCAATTTACTTTATTGAACTTTTGCAGATTGAATGATCAAAATCAGCCACATGAATCAAAGCCTATTTTTGGCCCTCACTGACAAAATGTAAATGATTTAAAGCTATGAGGCATAAACAAATGTGATGATTGCGTATGATGTTATTGAAAAAAAACCTACCTGGTCCATTGTATCAAAAAGGCAGGAAGTCATCAGGGATCGGCAGCGGAGATCTTCTGTGTCGGGCGCAGAAGGAGAATAGAGCTTGATGAATAGGTTTTCATATTCATAATTGTTCTGTGCGTGCTTATCACTAATACACACTGTGATAATACACTGTTATCTCAATCTTACAAACACACACTTGAACTGAGGCTATTAGACAGTCAAATAGCCCCTCACTGTAATCATATACACCAGTGTCTCTTGGCATCACAGTTATTAAGAAAGTATGACGATGATAAAAACACTGAATATTATCACTTTCTTTCAGAGGAGTTAGGAGTGTGGTAATATATAGAATTATGGGCCACCCTTGCCTTTTGAGGGCCGGGATCTCTTTGGCCACTCATGCTAATCGTCACCCATAAAAGTATAAGGCAGCGACTCACCAGACCCTTGTCAGAGGAAGGGAAAAAACGACTTGAATTACAGTTTCTACACTCCAAAGTTTGAAAATGTATCCAAGTTGCCATTGTTTTACGTTGTTTCAAATATAATGCAAAACACCATATTCCCATGAGCTTACTCTGAGCTACATTTTGCGTGGTTAATGCATGTTAATGCATCTTGTAATGCTGCTTTTATAGCTCAAGAAAGTTTAGTTTTTAGTTACCTCTTAAGCCCGCCCACATCTCTGTATTCACTCCAGTCGATCTGGATCTTGTTGAACACTTAAAGCATATTTATGGAGGACCCTGCCACGTTAAATGGGATAAAGCTTTAATCAAAAGATATGTTGACTACGTTATTGTCCCTGTAGTAGGGAAATGTGTCCTCTGCATTTGACCCATCCCTCAATGCCATTAGGGTAACCTGTCAGGAGCAGTGGTCACCGCAGTGCAGCGCCCGTGGAACCATCTCCAGCTCTAGAGCAGATCTTGGTCAGGACCGTAGCTGAACTATGATGCGTGTTTTTGAGTTGATGGGGAGGAAACCCACCCAGACGCGGAGTCTGCACAGCCCAGGAGTCGAACCCACAACCTTCTTGCTGTGTGCAAGCCACTGTGTTGCCACGATAAGTAAATACTTGCACAAATGATTTGTTGATGTATTAAATATTCACAAGGGTTAATTTTTATTGTTTTGTTATAAGATTTACTAAATCATGTTTTAAAAGTTGCTTAATAAAACTAGTTACCAATGACTAGTAAATCATTTATTTACTTTATTTCAGCTTTATTCCATTTAACATGGTGCTCAGGGTCCTTCATCATTATCAGGACCTGTTTCTGTTGTTTGATATTGAAAAATATTATAATAATGATGTACGATAAAAGCTAAATAGTCAGTCCAATGTGACCTCTGCTGGCACTGATGTATGTACCCTCCAACTAGGGTGTCATTTATTCACAAAGCAGCTACAAAATACCAAGAGTATGGAACCAAAAGTATAATGTATATATCTTTGACGGTTTTGTTCTTAGATTCCAAGCACATGCACAGCACTCAATTCTTACCTTTCGATCTCAGATTTATGATCAAAATAAATATGTTCAAATAATCAAGAATGCTTCACTTCTGACACATCAACAGCATCTCCTCGTGGTAACATTATCTAAAACTAAACTCTTGTTGTGTTGTTTGGAGCTCAACCGACCCATATTTTTGTTGCTCTGCCTCCGAGGAAGCCTTGACAACTGCCAAGCACAATTGCCTTGAAAGGCAGCGGCCACTGTAGCACCACCTGCAAAGAATTCATGCTCGGAGTAGTGCTTGGAGGAAATTCACTTCACTATTGGCCTCTATGCCATTACCTCAGATTTATTCTCACGTCTGTCATGGAAACAAGCATGCCTCCTCCGTTTAACAGTAGCTGCACCGTTGGAGTTTTTTAAGTAAAGTGCTGGTGTATTAACAGGTGGCGTGCAACAGGAAGTTCTCTGTAACCTTCAATGATATTCAGGCTGTTACTACCACTTCATATAACTTTCCAATGGTAGAACTACAAGTAAAAGAGTGTCCCTATAATTTCTAGATTCTTAAACGTTTCTTAAATGTTGTTGTACCTCTAGATTTATGTTGTATTTCTTCATTTCATACATAAAGTAATTCAAATTGCCTTACATAACACAAAGGATGCATTAAAGTTACAATATGTTCAGATACAAACATAAATAATCAATATAAATTTGATTTAAAAGATAGCAGATAGAATTATTTCAGTCACAGGCATAGCTAAACAAAGCAAACAAATATATGATATGAACATTTTCAGCATAGAGGCCTGTCTCACATCTTCAGGAAGACTTAGTTGTTCCAGATTTAGTTGTATAAAACTGCATAAAGAGATTCTCCATATTCAGTCCTGATTTGGTACCAGTAGGAGTCCGGTCCCTGAGGTCCTCGGAGTCCGAGATGGTTCATAATGCACTAACATGTCCGAGATGTACTTTGGTGCTAGGCCATGGAGAGACTTGTACTAATGTGATGGTACTTCCTGGTTCTAGTCAGGACCCGAGCAGCAGCGTTCTGGATGAACTGCAGCTGTTTTACAGCTTGTTTGGAGAGGCCAGTGAACAGGCCGTTACAGTAGTCTAATCTACTGAAGACGCATGGATAAGTCTCTCCAAGTCTGGTGGTTTAAAATATATTTTTGATTTTGGCAATGCTTTTTAGATGGTAAAACGCAGATGTTGTTGATTTTTGCGTCCATCATTACCCCTTCTATCTTGAGTTGTAGGTTTTATAACAAATGACTGCTCACACTTCCTATTTGTATCTGTGGGCTCAAGACTATCTGAGTTTATCCGAAGAAAGTTGATTTTCTGGATGCAGTGACAGAGTAACACCACAACAGACATAAACAAGCAGCTACACAGCCTATAGAAAACACACACAGACACACACAAGTACATGGCATGTGCCCTGGAGGAGGTAGCAGAAAGAGCAGATGTACATGGATCTGAGTGTTGTCTGCATCGCTGTGATAGAAAACATTATTATTGCTTTGTATTAATGTTTGCCTTGTTTTGAAATAATGTGATTGTGTCAAAACTGTCAATGATGTAAACTGACATTTGCCTGGTTTCTTCCCTTTAATGGATAAGGGCAATTCCTGATTTGAAATATTTAACATTTATCCTTATGACATTAACAGAAATAGCATGTCTGTGTATATGGTGCGTATGTGGGCTTGAAGCCATTCCCAATTATCTTGCATCCTCATTACTTTCTGCAGCTTGGCTCTTCAAAGCTCACTGTGGTATGACGAGCGGCTGTCTGATCTCGCTCTGATGCTGCTAACCTCTACGTACAGACATAGGCTGTACATATAGTTTGCTGGCCCCTCCAACTTAAGGTTTTATGAGTCTTTAAAGTTCTTCCGCAGGCTGTGTTTCGAGCTATTTTAATAATTCATATAACGTCTTGAAGCAGTTTTGCTAATTTTACTGGTTTATTCAGAGGGTATCATGCTATAGGACTCCAGCACACAGTAGGCCTTTAAAAAAGTTGGATTTCTTGTCTTTTAGCTAACGGGGCTTGTTCATGCGTGCTAAATGAAAGTTGAAGCCACTTCCAGCAGAGTTAATGGCTCAGAGCTGGTAGTTGGATCAATTTAAAGGATGTGGACTATATCCTCATTTAGCTAATAATTTGTGGCATGTTCTTGAAAGCCAGCCGAGGACATTTTGCTTGCATTAGGTTATTCAAGCCACGACAATTACGCCATTTTCTTCACATTTAAAACAACCAGGTGTAACATACGACCACTAACAAGTTACGTAAATGACACAGATTAAATCATTATGGCACACATTAGCATGCAGGACATTATGCTCGCTGCAATAGAGTGTTCTCAAATAAAGCATAACAGTTGTTTGCACTATGAGGTTGTTTCTTGCACGCACAATATTTTAACACTGCTTTTTATTGTACAGCACTTAGCAAAATAACATTATGTATTATTAAAATGGCTGCAAATGGAATAGCGCTAAACCTGGCTCTTCTTCATTTGCTGCAACTTCAAATAAACGGTTAAAATTATTAGATTCTCCTGTTGTCATTTTGAAGTGCAAAATTGGCAGTTCTGAATCCACTGTTTTTGTGTCCTTAGGAAAGACACTTAACCTCACTTTTGTCATTTCTGTGCAAGCAAAACCACAGAAACAAAATACGGTACCCAGGTCCAGCATATCAGCAGCACAACAAGCATAGTATAGTATAATAAATATTTTAAAATATTGTCAGTATCAAATCCATCCAACCCCCCTTGTTTATATTTACATACCCTTAATTTATAAAGTGTTTCTAAATGTGTGTAAATGTATGACTTTGTGTGGCAATAAAAGAGAGCCATTTCCATCACTGAATTTTAAGTAGAGACTTTTTCAAATGTGCAGGATGTGTTTTAGTAAATATATGTCCACAGGGTTTCAGACAGCAAGGGCAAAAAGGTCTATGGGGATAATTTATGAAAAGTAACTTGGGTCTTGACTCGGTGCAGAGAGGATCTACAAATGAAAAGAGTTCTTTGCTTAACTGAAAGAAAAAAAAAATAATAATCAAAGGCATTTGGTGGAACACTCTGGTGATGAATGCAGATGAGCCTGTTGTTGCAGTGATGAACAAGCTGTGCTTGTTGGGAGACCACACCCAACAAGAACCAAGTCTAGAAGGGAATCAAAGACCATAACAGATTAAAGCTGGGATATCTTTCAAACCATGACAGGTAAAAGAAGGTATACATCTGTCAAACTAGTTCCTATCCTTCATAAACACATTGTTACATGCATTATTATTATTATTATTATGAGCCTTAATCGCTGCGCGCGGCTTTGATTGTTATTATTATGAGCTCGAGCTATGAAATTGCAAGAGCTATCGTTTTTTCCCGGTTTCTTCTTATTACTTTTCTCTATTCTTCTGCCACAACTCGAATTGAATCTGAAAATTGAATCAAATGAAGCTTGCTAAAATGTCACTTGCGACCTGACTATGGATCTATTATATTATCGGCCCTGACTCAAGAGCGATGCGTCAACTCTAGCCTACGCACATGAAATTTGAAGCAGTTATAGAGCTCCCTATGACGACTAAAACACACCTGGCAGCGTCGCTGTATGATGCACAGGAAGTCGGCCATGTTGGACACATTTGACTTTTTCTCTTTTTATTTTTAATCACACTTGTCCCATTGTGCTCAAAACAACACTTTCCGCATCTAGAGAAAGTGACATTTAATAATAAGCCGATCATTTTTTAAATATTCTTTATGGTTTTTGTGTAGCACGCCATCAAATTATGCCTTCATTTCCTGTTTCGTTGATGATTTATCAGACCCACATACATCTCGCTAAAAACCTGAAATTTTAACAGGTGGTTAAATGTTTTAAAATTAAACAGAATAAAGTCACAAGTTTGCATAATTTATAATACATTTCATAATTAGACGAAGACAGCAGGTCTGATTTTTGTAAAATGAAATTATAATTCATAAAATGGTGGAATAATAGTATCAAGGGGCATAATTCATTTTTGAACTACTGAAATAAATAAAGATGCACCTCTTCATCTCTCTGCACTGTTTCACAACCTGGTTTTAATAAGACAGCCAAACTGTGTCCATCAGGGCAGATTTCTCCTTTAAGCAAATGTCAGTATCACACCGTTGTCTCCTGTCTTGCCTCTTTGACATGTTGGATGAGCGGGAGGGGAGGAGGACGACCTCATGTGTGCGCTGGGCTTGTGGGCAGTGAGCCGAGTGTCTGGCACATCACAGCACCTGAGCCTTCGGGGATACAGCCGTTTGAATCATACTCCCCTTTTCAGGATGTTATCCAGGAATGGGCAGGAGGGTTCAGCAGCACACACAGCTGTTAAGATGCTCTACAGCAATCACCACTCAACATGCCACACTCACGTGTATGAGGTCTGACCTTTTTGATGACGAGGTTAATATTTTTAAGGTGTTTTCTTCTAGGGATTTTTGCTATGTTTTTTTTTTTTTTTTTGCTATGATTTTTGTATGTTTCTCTGGAAGGAGTCAGGGATTATGCAAATGGTATTACATTGTGAGTGGGGGTGATTGCTTGAGCCTGTCTTTGCTTCTCTTTTTGCTGAATATTTATGTATTACATTTTGAGAGGAACAACCTCTTGAGAGTTACAACCTCTCAACCACCACCAACCACCACCCTACAAGTCCAAACCAAACAGGAATTGAACCTGTGACCTCTTTTCCCATATTTCCTACGCATTTCCATGTAGTACTACCTCCTCGGAGCAGATACTTCTTTAGTACCTCTTTCCCGTTGGGCCAAGTCAAGCCAAGCAGGGATGTGATGAAAAGTGATGAAAAGTGTAATGTTTCTGCAGCAGCAGCAGCAGGAGACAGAACTCCGCTGTGTCCTCCATAAACAAGCTGCGCACAAGTTTAGTGTCTTAACCATTTATAAACTGAGACATCAAATTCAGACCGCAGACATGATGAGAGTCTTATAACATCTGTATGATCCCAAAAGTGATAACCATTGTGTCAACATGAAGCCTTAAGTCAAATACTAATAATTAAAACCACTTTGTCAGTGCTTGATCTTGTCTGATCTCGGAAGTTAAACTTGGATGGAAGACCATGGGAGTGAATGTTAATGGTGGTCGGCCGATGCATGATTAGCCACCTTGCTTCCACCAGTCTGGCCCAGGGCAGCTGTGGCTACAACAGTAGCTTGACACAGAGTATGGAGTGAGTGAATGAATAAAACATAACATAAACCATTCTGTGTTCTTAAAAGTAGATAGATTAATTCTGACCTGGCCAAAATTGTTAGACAAACTTTGAACCTGGACTTTCATTCACACATAGTACATTCCACCAGCGCATGCAGACATTAGAGGCTGGCTGGGTAAAGTGTCTTGCCCAAAGACAGCGGTGGTAGGGTAAACTGCCAAAAGACCACCTTGCTCCTTCCCTATGTTTATTGTGTATAATTAGCTCAGTCCAAAAATAATTGATTCCTGGTTTATGCTAATGGTATGGATTTGTAGAGGAGACGAGTAAATACCCAATCATTGTCTCTGTTGTCTCTGTGCCTGACATTTAAGCAGCGGCTGAAGAAAGTGTTCAGTTTAGAGAGATAGGAGGAGGGTTCTGCTTGGCCAGTTTGTACTTGTACTAAACAGATCAGACAATGAGCAGCAATGAAGTTCAGATGTATTTTATCACTGCCTGTTTAGGGACCTTCACTACTGTGCAGTCACTGATGGGGCTAAATGAGGTGGCACTCATGCATGCAGAGCCATAACAATTAGGTCCCTCCCACCAAGTAGCATGAGGCACCAGGCAGGGACTCACCAAGAGAAGACGGACCTGTTATTCTGCTCAAGCGCATTGAGATGCTTGAGATGTGTAACCAAATCATCTACTTATTATTATTTTTTTCATTAATTTATTAATTTATTTACCCAGGCCAAGAGTGTTCATTTCCCTCACAAACAGAAACTTTCAGACTGGAGTGCTGGTAATGGCTTGCTTTCAGCGCTAATGGATGTATTCAATAGGTGTCCCTCTGGGACTCCATACCCTATAGTCAACAAGAATGTTGAGAAAGTACTTTTTGTTATCTCGCCAAAGGCAGCAAATGTCCTCCTTGTGTCAGTCCCAAGCCTATATTTAGAAAAGGTTGTATGAAATGACAAGTATGCTCTGACATGAACATAAATGTATAATGAATTGTTTGATCATATCAAACAGTATACTGCTTACGGTATATATGATATATATTTTGTTATCATAGTGTATGAAATCGTCCAGCTCCGAGTATCACTTTGTCCTCCACAGACCCTTTCAGACCCTGCTGGTGTCACAAAAAGTGTCTGATAAAAGCTCCAGGAGACGGTGGGTCTGTGCTTCAGAACCAGCGCAGAATCCACACTTCTTAAATGTCACTCACCTGTCACGCTCCGGCTGAGCGGCTGCCTGCAGCACAGCAGGCTGCTCCTGGCACAAAAGCTACACTCACTCCAGAGAAGAAGAAGAGAAGTTTTGCACTTTCCATTCATAATATGAACAAATTACTGTGTCACTGTCCATTTCACTTATATATTAGGATGATTTCTGCAATGATTTAACTAGAAAAAAGTGTTTGCAGAATCATTATTAGTGATAGAAAGGCAGTAACACATTACTAAAGGCTGGAGCAGGCCAATGTACAACAATTGGACTTGGAAATCTCACACTAAGAATCTTGACTGACATTTAGAACTCTTTATTTAAAATTAAGAATGTATTAAATTAATTTAATTTCTTAAACGTGTAATCTTTCCCTATCCCCTGACAAAATATTTGAGTGCATCCAGAAAGTATTCACTTTTGATTGATTGATTGATTGATTGATTGATTGATTGGCATAGTGTATGACACATATGGTTTACAATAGTTACATATCATTTGCATACCACTTCCAACACACAGATGCACAAACAAACTTGAGGCTGTAATTAGTGCCAAAGGTGCTTCAACAAAGTATTGAGCAAAGGCTCTGAATACTTGTGTGCAAGTGCTTTTTTTGTACACATTTGCAAAGAATTAAAACAACCTTCTTTCACTTTGTCATTATGGGGTATTGGATGTAGAATTTTGAAGCAAAAATGAATTTAATACATTTTGGAATAAGGCTGTAACATAACAAAATGGGGGGAAATATTGTGCACTGTATGTCATTCACTCAATCTCTTTTGTTGAAATGTCTTCCAGCAATTCTCTCAATACCAAATGGGCTCTTACAAATGGGCCAGTTAACAAAACCTTCACGCCAGGCTGTCGACATTATTGTTCCCTATCTCTCAGGAGAAAACACCTGAAACAAAAGCAACACTGTGATGGCTCTATCTCATTGCTAGCTGCCACTCACACGACACATGCATCAATCACAGCAGTCACCCCAGGATCCAGCAGCTCCATGGAAGCAATTTGTCACACATTCTTAGGCGTTTGAGGCATGCCTCTAAAAGCATGACGAATCTGACCCAGGCAAATGTGATACATTTATGTTAATCAAAGAATCCAGTCTAGATCCTTATTTAGCTTAAGCAAAATACTACAAAATACTAAAATTAATTTAAAATGAATAATCTACTGTTGGCCTCACCTCTTCATACTTGCCATGGCAAGCAGCTGATTTTCATATATGATGTTCTTATTTTTGGAACACGCAGACGTAACATTTGTATGCCCTGGAATTTAAGTGTCTCATGTAATTGCAAGTAAGTAAAGAGCAATGAGCGAAGATAGGGAGTAAGTGCAGACTGTAATTTTCTGAGCCTTGAAGCCTCAAATGCAGGTCATTGGAGGATCACTCAAATATGCATGAATCAAACACAACTATGAGTATTTAAAGGCTGAGGGAAACCCTCAGGGTCAAAAGATCATAAAAGACACATTTTGTCTCAAATACCTACATCTCTTTTAAAGGTGTCATACTCTGCTGACCATACATTTTGATATGTTACCTTCCTGTTTGTAAAATATACTAGAAGTTCTGAGTAATGTATATACTTTTTAAGAGCTCAAACTAGCTGCACTCTACTAGCTGATGTCATAAGGTGGTGCCCGCCTTCTCTAAAAAGAGCTCCTCTCTGTTTTGAAAGTCCTGTCCACAAACACCTGGATCCATTTCAATCATTTCAGCAGCATTCACCACAAAGTGTGGCCATACCACAACGTTCTTGTCCAATCTCATCTGATTTGAAGCTAAGCAGGGTTGGGCCTGGTTATCATGGGGAATCTACCTTTCCGTTTTATGCAGCTGAAATCTGGAACAGGCCTCTACATGGTTCAAATCTAAGGTAAAAACAGTACTGTTTAGCTGTGCAGATGACTAAAAGGATTTTTTTGCACTATTCTCTTTTATGTCTTAAACTGATTTGTGATTTGTGATTTCTGTCATGTCTTTGTGATTCTGATACATATTTATTCGCTGTTGTGGGGAGCACTTTGTTCTCTACAAATAAACTTGCCTTGCCTTTATAGTGGGATGGGAGACCGCTGGGAAAACCACTGTGGGGCAACAGTGGCTCTGGTCTAGTGCAGATTAGAGTCTATGTTTGTGCCCTTAGGCAAGACACTTTCCCAATATGTCTAGTATGAATGTGGCTTGTGCGTGAGTGTTGGTGGGAGGGGCTGATATGGTCAGCCTCGCTTCCATCAGCCTGCTCCAGGGAAGCTGTGGTTATTGTAATTTACCAACACCGAGTATGGAGGAAATACACTGTTACAATGAGCACTAGACTAATGCATTATTAGGCCCGAGCGCCACAAGCTGGCGAGAGGCCTATTAATCTCGTAAGGCCGTGCAAAGCACGGCTGCGAAAGTGCGCATGTAGTGCGCACGAAATCGAGCGCGAAGCGCTCGTCCACTTCTAAACACTCACTAACGCACTCCTTCACTCATGCACGCCCCGTGCATACTAATTAGTAGTAGGAAAATGGAACATTACCGTTGTAAACGGGCGAAGCCCGTGCAAAAGTGCGCACTAAACGAGCACTTTACATTTCGCGGTCGTCATCCCCTTATAAAGCACTCATTTGCGCTAAGTAGCTCACAAATACGTTCCCCATATCTTGCATGTTCCGTGCATATAAGCATGTAATGCAAAAATTGAACATTATTACTGTATAGAGGGCCAAAAACACAAAGTGGGCGGAAATGTATAGTTTATGATATTTGAAAAATGGGAAACATTGTTTTCGCATTGGAATATTATTCTTTCTTTCTTCTTCTTTCTTTCTTCTCGGGACCAACCCCCCTATTTTTCACCCAGTGAACATTGACGAAAAGTCACAAAAATCTGTACACCTCTAAAAATCGTGCCTCTCTACATTCTGGCTATTTCCCTTTTCTAAAATAAAAAAAATTGGCGCGTCAGCGCCCCCAAATGTACCAAAAATGCATTGAGATAGGAAATGACCCAAAAGAAATCTGATCGTAGAATCATAAAATTTGGCGCAGAGGTAGATGGTGACAAGAGAAGTAAAAAATATTATTACGGCAACGCCGTCCACCCAACCAAATGTCGGCCATATTGGTTCAAAAATGGCTAAGTATGACTCGGGAGTTTTTCCAAACGTCGTACTTTTACGAACTCCTCCCAGGGCGTTGGCTCTAAAAAGCTGAAATTTGGTGAAAATGCTACTGAGGAGTGGGACATCAAAAGTTATTCAAATTACATTGATACCTGTCACGGTCTCTGTGCGGCGAAGCCGCAAACTGTAGCTAGAATTTCAGAAATCTCCCAAATTTAACATTTCTGCCGTTTGCGCAGATAAAGTCCGAATTGCGTCAAATTAGAATCAGTTGTTAAACTCTTTGCCCTAAACCTACTTGAAGTGAAATTAATTAATTTGGTGCCACAGCGCCCCCTACAGATTTTATATGGAGGTTAAATGTTTAGTTTTGCGAAATTATCTGAAATTTGACACAAAACTCAATTTTGGCCCCATCAAAAAAGTCAATGAGACCCATGTCATAATTGTTACGGCTTTGCTGTAGCGATGATGGAAAACTCCCATGGTATTCCAATGGGGAAATCACCAGAACATGCTTACACTTTATACTTTAACCAACTCCTCCCAGGGCGTCAGCCCTATCAACGTGAAATTTGGTGAGACTCATCTTCAGGTGTGGACCATCAAAAGTTATCCACATTTTTATTCAAAGAGTCACGGTGTCTGTGCGGCAAAGCCGCACATTTTGCCAAGAATTCAAAATAAAATTGCTTTTTGATGGTAAAACAAAGGGGAGAAGATGTGACAGCGTCACAGATTCAGCAGTAGGCGTAATAAAAGGACAATTGGGGCGTGGCGGCGGTGTGGCGAGGGCCGATCATTGCCGCTTGCGGCTATATTTATTATTATTATTATAATTTTATTATCATTATTCTAAGCCTTTATTTACACTGCATGTAGTAGTTACCACCGCAGAGTTGTGGATTCGGTCCCAGCCATTTGCCGAGTGTCTCTCTTTCTCTCTCCCCATATCATGCTACAGCTTTCCTGTCTAATAAAGCCTTCAGGCAAAAAAATGAAATTAAATAAATTGCAATGCCAATCCAAATCTAATCCAGATTTTCATATGACATTTGAAGTGTTGGATTCTTGAGATCTGATAATTTTGCCTCCAGTTGGAATAAATCAAAGAAGCAATCTCTATACAGCACCTCAATGCAAACCCTTTGGCGCTGCTCTGGCCCTGAAGTTTATTACTCAGTCAAATGTGGTATGTTGAGAGTGTAAATGCTTCAGAAGCCTGTGAAAGGACAGTCAGGGAGGATACATGTTACCCTTTCAAGAACGATTGCCATCCTCAGTGAGCCTCGGTGGGAGCAGGCTGCTGAGAGGTGCCTGCGATGGCTCCAATTTAATGCTCCATTATGCAAATTGATCATCTCAATTGACCATCACTCTGGTAATCGTATGGGCTGACTGGGTTTCAGGGACGGGTAGATGTCTTTGGCAGAAAACTCCACATCAGTATCGACTGCAAAGAAGACAAAGTAGTAATATTCAGGATAAATGTATAATTACTTTTGCCATGATGACACCTTACGAATACAGCCTACCAGTGTTCTATGCTAAAGTGGAATTACAACCAGTGGTTGGAATTTGCGTTCAAGTAAAAGTACAGATTAAATAATCTAAGTACACTTTGCCCCAGGTCACTCTTGAAAAGGAGGTCTGAATCTCAATGGGTTCTTACCTAGTCAAATAAATGTAGCAAAACAAGTAGCAAAAAGGACACATGATAAGTACTACTCAAGCATTGTTTTTAACCAAACGTTTGAAAAAATAGTGTGAATCTTCTCTGAGCTCTGTCCAATCAGAGCAGGAGATGCCTTGTTTTTTGTGATTTTGTAGGTGTAAAAAGAAGAAGACATAGCAGTGAAACAACCTGGCTTTGAAACATTGAGCTGTATATTTAATTATACTAAAGGATATTTAAATGTAGCTCAATTTTCTTTGTTTTTAATGTTTAATATCTACTCAACTATGTACAGTTTCACATTTTTCACCATGAGTAGTTTCTTTAAAATTACAGTGTGGTTTTATACTAATTTTGATATAGATCAAACTCTAAAACTATTCAGGGAAGGTGCAATTTTGTATATTGATGTCATTCTAGTATCAAATGAGTATCTAGTTTTGATACTAGCTTTAGTATTGATCAGAATATGAGTAATTTTGACAACTCCATCTATATTTTCTACCGCTTGTTCCCTTTCGGGGTCGCGGGTGACTGGAGCCTATCCCAGTGACTTCGGGCCTTAGGCCTGTATAGGGCAAAAATGATTGACAAAAAAAATGAAATAAATAATGAACACATTATTTGAACAATATGTACATTGTACATACATATGTACATACATGTTTTATTGAAAAGCCAATATTTTTCCTTTTTTTCCTTTTGCAGTTTTCTATGAGAATGGTTAGAAATTATTTTGTATTTTGAAGATTGAGTTTTGGGTTGGGCCTGTCAGTTGAGATTTACAACTTGAAAACGATTGTTGTTGTTGAAGTGATGCCATCTCCTGTCACTGGGTAAATTGCGAGGTAAAATCTGAGAGCAATTGGCTGTGGAAATGAAGAGTGTCATGTAGCTTCTATGATGCAATCTAAAGCAAGACAGTGCAAAGAGACAAAGTTGAAGATTGGTAAAAAATTGTCAGTTGATTGTCAGGTGTGCTGATAAACCAACCATTCAAACATGATGAAGGCTATTAATTAAACATCTTTTCTTCACTGTGTGGCCCTCCACTCACACATCTCCTCAACTACTTTTTATATTAAGTTCTCAGCATACTAGAAGTGACAAAACTGCATTTTTTTAACATTTATCTTAAATTTAAACTGATTTAAATGCCCCAAAACCATGCCCATACAATGACATCAGGAAAAATGTGTAACAGTTCAACAGTTGCACAAAGTGAAAGAACAAAACTATTCAAAAACTGAAAAGAAGTATCTTCATGGTTTCATTTCGATGGGTGTTTGCACATCTGAATCAGCACATAAACTATCTCACGTGACTCAACATAGTGATAATTACATTGGGTAAACAAACAAATGAATGAGTTACAGTGTCCCTTTACTCATAACAGCGCTCACAGTCTCAAAAACAGTTTTCTACCATCACTAAACTCTCACACAAATCCAGTGGAGCGACCTAAGCATGAGTCGATGATCATTTCACGGCCCCTGATGTCCCTGTTGATAATGCCATAGTTCTAAACAGATTAGAGGCGGAAAAAGGGGGGATTTGTTTTTCATTTCAATCCAGTCCAGAGTATTTTCCACACATTACAGTTAACCCTAAATTGAGTTATGTTTTGAGTTATTTAATAGGCTAGGTGTTTTATGCACGCCTTCTCCCCTGAAGCGACACACACACACACACACACACACACACACCTCTCCCCTCAGAATGGACAGCCAAAAAGTCAGGTCATGGGCGAATTAATCTAGTCAGTGCCTAATTGCATTTATTGGCCATGCCAGGCACCTTCCTAATCCAGGATTATGATGATGCATTAACAGAGGCGACTGGCTGTTTACAAGGCATTTATTAGGCCGTGTCAACATAATGAGACAAATTCAACCTATCACATTAATCAGAGCACTGTCACGAATGCGAGGTGCGGGGAAAAGCCGGGGCAGGTGGCTTTGTTTTAGCCATTGGTGTGAAAGAGAAAAAAAAAACATGGTCATGGTGTTTCAAAAACCTGCAATTAAGGATTATAAAATGTGCTATTGTGACCAGGGCTACTAAATGGCTTTGAAGTATGCACAGGTGTTCAAAGTTATATACATATTTCATGGAACTGTGCTGCCAGGTAGACGAGGTAGGCGGCAGCACACATACCAGGCTCCACTTGCAGCTGGAAAATTCCTGGAAAATGATTAACAATTAAAAATTATTTCTCAAAGAATAAAGCTAATAATGGCTCTTAGTGACATTAAAGTGCACAATGTAACTTTTCTGATATGGTCATTATTTGGATAGTTCCACGCTAAGGGATCTATCTTACAGGTGTTCCTATTTGAAGAAGACCATAATGGGGTTTTAGTTCTAATCTACAACGACTGTGGATCATTACGTTGTATTTTGGATATTTGAAATTGCAATATTAATTTAAAACAATTTCATCAAAAAACAAATCCGGATTGAACATCGCGCCAGCCCTTTTACTATATATCAACTTTGGAAAGCTACATTTCAAAATACAACACTGAGGCCATGAACAGGGAAAAACTTAAGAAGGAAAACAAGGAATCAAATAGGATACAAGACATATACTTTTTCCTGTAGGTTTACATGAATGTATGGGGACAATGTAATGTAATTTTCACATACAATTAGGCATTTTGGGTACAAATTCGAAATTGCAATAATTTGGGACATACAAATCTGAAAAAAAAATTTGATCCAGGTTTCAATTTCTTGCCTCATTCACTTCACAAATTAGATTAAAATAAATGATGTTTTTATTTTACTAGATCTTATGGAAAATAGATTTTTTTAAATTTAAAGAATAGAATTTGAATTATAAGTTGATGATAGAAGGCATCAATAAACTTGTTAACAAAAATGCTGCATTCACCTGAGTACTTCACTTGGTGGTGGTAGGAAAGTAAGATCGCTGCTCAGTCCAGTGACAGTTAAAAAGAAAAGTACTTGACTATCACTTTTGCAACAAAACTTTTATTGTTTATCCCACACTGGTTGTTGCAAATGTATTCTCAGTAAGTAACAAGGTGGTGACATGCAACTTATGAAGTGACTGAACAAAGCTAAGTGACTTTGCAAAGGGTTAATACAAAACAAAGAATAATGGCGGGATCAAATGCATGGTTGAGTGCGTTGTGCTACAAAAACAATTTTCCACACACTATGCCTCTAATTGAAGTTGGGTCACTTAATTACATTCACAGTATTGTTTACCTATCGCCTTTTCCCTTCTCCGCTAATCTGTCTGTGCCTTCTTTGTCTCACTGATTGCCTTTTTATGTTATGGAATAAGAATAAAGAACAGTAGTTAAACGAGCTATGCAAGTAACAAGAATAAAGATGGAAACATAACATAATAGACAAAATACTGCTATTATATTGTAACTACTATAGTTCATTTCACTGAGTCTGTCCAGAAATATATTTTTTTACTGTAAATAAAACCTTGTAAATATCAAATACATCATCAAAACACATCCTGAAGTTCTATTGTTGATCATATGAGAGAGTTGGATACAGTATAGTATATATTCTCCCTGTGTGGGTGTCCTCAAGGTGTTTTGGTGTTCCTCCAAGAACATGTCCATCCACAATAACTCAATTCAATTTATTTTTGTAACACTCAGAATCACAACAGCAGTTGCCTTAGTGGGTGTCCCAGAGTTGTTGCTTTAACCAACAGAACGTTTTTTTAAACAATTAAACAAATGAATAACCGTGCCAGCATCGCCTGTCCTTACACTCTCCTTCAAGGCATGGAAAACTAGAAACCTGTGTAGAAACCACAGTGAAGGAGAGATCCTACTCGCATGGACGGATAGGCTGCAGATTGTCCAGGACTGATGCGCTTCCATTTGCAGATAGAGGTGTAGAGCCAGAACAACTCAGGAGGAGAGAGGGTGGTTCATCTAGTAGTAGTAGAGCACCCAGGGCTACACGTCAGGCTCGTGGTACCAGATGTCAGTGAGGTTGACGGGTGGACTGAAATATTTAATATCGTTGACCTGCCATACTTACCACCACAGCATAGTTGCTCTTAGGGCAGCGTCGCTAGGAAACTAGGTTTTATTTCTGTTACTAAAAGGCTTGACCATTAGCTTTTTCAAAAAGGAACATTTTAAGCATGGTCTTAAATGTTTGACCCTCGTTGAATCCATTGTTTGTCATTTCATGTAGCTCTGAGCTGAAAGTAAAGTTTGAATGTTGGGTCGACTGAACTTCTGTTGCAAAAGTGGCTATATTTAATATTTCAATAGAATATGTACATGTACTTTTCTATTGTAGAAATATTGCATTTTCTCCAGCAATGTCGCTGCTGTTGCCATTGTTCTTCACTGTGATGGTTAGACCTAGGCGGAAAGCTTTTCATTTCTATCTACGCAGGCAAAAATTAAATCGTACATTTAACTAACCCAGCACTGACTGTAGCTTAACACGTAACACTGACTGTAGCCTATCACGTAACACTGACTGTAGCCTATCACGTAACACTGACTGTAGCTTAACATGTAACACTGACTGTAGCCTCACACGTAACACTGACTGTAGCCTCACACAACACTGACTGTAGCTTAACACGTAACACTGACTGTACCCTAACACAACACTGACTGTACCCTCACACATAACACTGACTGTAGCCTCACATGTAACACTGACTGTAGCCTCACACGTAACACTGACTGTAGCCTCACACAACACTGACTGTAGCTTAACACGTAACACTGACTGTACCCTAACACAACACTGACTGTAGCCTCACATGTAACACTGACTGTAGCCTCACACGTAACACTGACTGTAGCCTCACATGTAACACTAATTGTAGCCTCACATGTAACACTGACTGTAGCCTCACATGTAACACTGACTGTAGCCTCACATGTAACACTGACTGTAGCCTCACACGTAACACTGACTGTAGCCTCACATGTAACACTGACTGTACCCTCACATGTAACACTGACTGTAGCCTCACATGTAACACTGACTGTAGCCTCACATGTAACACTGACTGTAGCCTCACACGTAACACTGACTGTAGCCTCACATGTAACACTGACTGTAGCCTCACACGTAACACTGACTGTACCCTCACATGTAACACTGACTGTAGCCTCACATGTAACACTGACTGTAGCCTCACACGTAACACTGACTGTAGCCTCACACGTAACACTGACTGTAGCCTCACACGTAACACTGACTGTACCCTCACATGTAACACTGACTGTAGCCTCACACGTAACACTGACTGTACCCTCACATGTAACACTGACTGTAGCCTCACATGTAACACTGACTGTACCCTCACATGTAACACTGACTGTAGCCTCACACGTAACACTGACTGTACCCTCACATGTAACACTGACTGTACCCTCACATGTAACACTGACTGTACCCTCACATGTAACACTGACTGTAGCCTCACATGTAACACTAACTGTACCCTCACATGTAACACTGACTGTACCCTCACATGTAACACTGACTGTAGCCTCACACGTAACTCTGACTGTACCCTCACATGTAACACTGACTGTACCCTCACATGTAACACTAACTGTAGCCTCACATGTAACACTGACTGTAGCCTCACATGTAACACTGACTGTAGCCTCACATGTAACACTGACTGTAGCCTCACACGTAACACTGACTGTAGCCTCACATGTAACACTGACTGTACCCTCACATGTAACACTGACTGTAGCCTCACATGTAACACTGACTGTAGCCTCACATGTAACACTGACTGTAGCCTCACACGTAACACTGACTGTAGCCTCACACAACACTGACTGTAGCTTAACACGTAACACTGACTGTACCCTAACACAACACTGACTGTACCCTCACACATAACACTGACTGTAGCCTCACATGTAACACTGACTGTAGCCTCACACGTAACACTGACTGTAGCCTCACACAACACTGACTGTAGCTTAACACGTAACACTGACTGTACCCTAACACAACACTGACTGTAGCCTCACATGTAACACTGACTGTAGCCTCACACGTAACACTGACTGTAGCCTCACATGTAACACTAATTGTAGCCTCACATGTAACACTGACTGTAGCCTCACATGTAACACTGACTGTAGACTCACATGTAACACTGACTGTAGCCTCACACGTAACACTGACTGTAGCCTCACATGTAACACTGACTGTACCCTCACATGTAACACTGACTGTAGCCTCACATGTAACACTGACTGTAGCCTCACATGTAACACTGACTGTAGCCTCACACGTAACACTGACTGTAGCCTCACATGTAACACTGACTGTAGCCTCACATGTAACACTGACTGTAGCCTCACACGTAACACTGACTGTACCCTCACATGTAACACTGACTGTACCCTCACATGTAACACTGACTGTAGCCTCACATGTAACACTAACTGTACCCTCACATGTAACACTGACTGTACCCTCACATGTAACACTGACTGTAGCCTCACACGTAACTCTGACTGTACCCTCACATGTAACACTGACTGTACCCTCACATGTAACACTGACTGTACCCTCACATGTAACACTAACTGTAGCCTCACATGTAACACTGACTGTAGCCTCACATGTAACACTGACTGTAGCCTCACATGTAACACTGACTGTAGCCTCACACGTAACACTGACTGTAGCCTCACATGTAACACTGACTGTACCCTCACATGTAACACTGACTGTAGCCTCACATGTAACACTGACTGTAGCCTCACATGTAACACTGACTGTAGCCTCACACGTAACACTGACTGTAGCCTCACATGTAACACTGACTGTAGCCTCACATGTAACACTGACTGTAGCCTCACACGTAACACTGACTGTACCCTCACATGTAACACTGACTGTAGCCTCACACGTAACACTGACTGTAGCCTCACACGTAACACTGACTGTAGCCTCACACGTAACACTGACTGTACCCTCACATGTAACACTGACTGTAGCCTCACATGTAACACTGACTGTACCCTCACATGTAACACTGACTGTAGCCTCACATGTAACACTGACTGTACCCTCACATGTAACACTGACTGTACCCTCACATGTAACACTGACTGTACCCTCACATGTAACACTGACT
Source organism: Eucyclogobius newberryi (assembly GCF_026437365.1). NCBI lineage: Eukaryota > Metazoa > Chordata > Actinopteri > Gobiiformes > Gobiidae > Eucyclogobius > Eucyclogobius newberryi. The sequence goes on along the minus strand of NW_027316532.1, from coordinate 29,314,223 downwards.
GTAGCCTCACACGTAACACTGACTGTACCCTCACATGTAACACTGACTGTACCCTCACATGTAACACTGACTGTAGCCTCACATGTAACACTAACTGTACCCTCACATGTAACACTGACTGTACCCTCACATGTAACACTGACTGTAGCCTCACACGTAACTCTGACTGTACCCTCACATGTAACACTGACTGTAGCCTCACATGTAACACTGACTGTACCCTCACATGTAACACTGACTGTAGCCTCACATGTAACACTAACTGTACCCTCACATGTAACACTGACTGTAGCCTCACATGTAACACTGACCGCACTCTTGCTTTCAGTTAGTTACAAAAAGGTAACTTTCTTCATTATAACATATAATTATTGACATGCATGTTTCTGCCCTGCAGACTGTTCCTCTTCTGTATTGAATTGGACTGTTGTGCACTTGAGTATTTCCTATTATTTTTCACTTCATGCTTAGACATACACAGGCACGAGAGGCCACAGGTTGAATGATACTCACTTTATTCTGTCTGGCATCTGTGCAGAGGGGACATTGATTTCTTTTCCCTTTCGAGTCATCCCCAAAAGTGATGTGTGGCAATTAAAGCCCTGCCCGCCGCTCCGACCTGACACTGGCGTTTGAGAGATGACAGAGGAGAGCATCCCCCCGGCCGGGCCCTGGTGGAGGCATGGCTTTGGATATTGCATTTTGTGCCGAAACACGAAAATCATCAAGTGGTCTCGCCTCTAACCCTGTAAACACTTTATCGCTGGATATATCTCAGATTCCATTTAAAGAACTATGGCTCATACACTCCGTGCCAGAATCACTCTCTGTCAAGATCTGCTGGACTCAACACACACAAGCTGTCTACAGAAAAGCTAAAGATCAACTCAGGTATCCTCGTGTGGTCACAGTCAAGATAGACGAACAAGATTCTGTAATAGCCCTCAAGGTAGAGCATTTTACTCAAGTAAACACACAGGGAGGAGATGAGATTCAATATACTGTAATCAGCCGCAACAAGCATATGCACGCAATATATTGAGGACCAATTATAAGTGGTATTTTTTGTAAGTTTTTCTCTTCTTCTTTTCTAGTATTGGATTGAGCTCAAGGATCAACATTTCAAAGCAGCTGCACTTAACAGTGTGAATCATACAAGGTTAAGCATCTGTGTTGTTCTCCTGTCATTTAAGGACAAGTTCGCTCTATGTAGGGGTAAAAGCAACATAACTCAATCAACTATCTTTTTGTATTGATTAATTTGTTTTATTGATTATATTATTGGCATTTTAACTAGATGTTCTTTTACTGTTTGTTTTATGTGTTTTTGTATTCAACAAGGTACTTCCTGTTTAAATAAATAAATTAACTACCCACAATAATCACAATATTGGCAAACGTTTTATTAAATCTCTGCAAATTGTAAGTTGTGCTAATTTCCAACATTATGCATTTGTTTTTGGTCATAAAATGTTGCAATATGTTTCACCCAAATCAAAAAAGACTGTATGCCCGGTATTTATCAATGCAGCTAAGTGGCAGATTTACTGCTTTAAAGTTTTGCACCTACTATCATGTTTTGGAGATTACGTTTAGCAGAAGTGTTGGGAGTGGACTGTAAAATGCATGCTCTATGACTTTCAAAATTAATGTGCTTTAGTGATAAGGGCCAGATGAGAGCACAGCACAAAGCTGCTACACATCTGCCAGCACTGCCAGTTTTGCTGTGGAAGTGCACACATAGATACAGCATTCTGGTGCTGCACAAACAGGCTTCATTTCAATGAGTTGCTCTGCGATTGTTGCTGTAATAAGCTTTAATCAGCAATGATTTCTTTAGGGAATAATGGAGTGCAAAAACCAAATCTATTCCCTCACAATTTAATACAGCACACTTACTCTTACTTCACAACTATTATATTACGTAACCTTGCCCACCAAAACGCACTGTAAATTGTAATATTGCATTCTAATTATGTTAATACTACCGATGAATATTATGTCAAATAAATTGTTATAATCCATGTATTTAATTGCCCAATTTTGATCAACTTACAGTAAAACTACCATCTAAGTGAAATGTTTAATGGCCAGAAGTTTGGAATTGTGAGTGTGTACTTTGAAAATTGCTTTTATACATTATTTTTGTGACTTGGGCGAACAGTTTTACAAATTGTGAAAAAGTTTGACCTTGATTGGAGCAAATATCTACTTTCACTTGTGTCTAACACTGACATAGGGGAACCCAAGTCACCCTGGTGCTTAGAGCTGATTCATGGTACTCAAGAATGGATCGTAGCACATGCCAGGCACCCTCGTCCAACTCTTTGCCACTTTTCCCTGGGAACAGCTCAGTGCCATCTGTCAGGTTTGGAAAGCCCAAGTGGCTCTCCAAGCCTTCATACATGCCTTCCCCTGTCAGACCGTGCAGTGCAGGAACGCCCAGCCATGACCAGCCTGTGGGAGAGAAAAGTGTGTCAGTGTGGCCTAAAGCTTCATTGACATCCATGAAGTATCTCGGCTGTCACTAGTATTGAACAGGGATGTTATCAGATCCAGGGGTGTACATTGGTCAAAGAAAAGAAAAGGTCCATACCAGAGCCACTTAAATGTAATGGGACATGGTTTACTTAATTGCTGTTTAATTGGCTGACTGCTTATACAATCTTTTGTGCCATTCTGGCTGCAAACAAATATGCAACAACATTGGCAGGTTGAGTTTATAGATAGAAACTGCGCTACCATTTATCTCTTGAGTAAAAGGGAAGTGTTTATGCCCAACCACTACTGCTATGCCAAATAAAACTACCACTCTACGGTTGCCTGGACCAGCCAAGAACACACAGAATTAAAAAAAATGTTACAAAGATGTGTTGCCTGATCTCTCAGAGTTTAGCTCGGCGTGATTGATAGGTGGATAGTCAAGCGGGGGCATGGTCAGTCAGTACTAAACAAAACATGGCTGTTTATATGCGAAATAAGAAGAGAGAGAAACATATCACAGGGGTTTCGTACTGCACGGACTTTGGCCTGAGAAAGATCAAATTAACAACAGACACAAGGAAGTGTAGGCTACATGCACTCATTAGTTCTGATGAAGGTTGGGTCCAAAGCAGAGATTTTAGTTTATTTTTTGTTGGTACATTGCAGTATAGGTTATAGACATAGAGATCTTAGTGCCCATCCCAAACTTCTTAAATGGGGGCTGTTAGTGCATATACAATAGCCCTATTTGTAATGCACAGGGGCAGATTATTGTGGAAGTCAAAATATGCAAAAGGAAGAAAAACAACAGTATCTTATAGCTATTTGGCAAAATAGCAAAAAAGCAATCTTTAGCTGAACTTGCAAAGAGTTAAAAAGATTGCTTTTTTCAAAACAAAAACAATAATCTTACTCTTTGGACAAGATTGTCGGGTGTTCATATTGCGCTTCAGATGCCACTGATGAGGTCTGCAAGTCATTTCCTTGAACACATAGAGGACACATCCCGACATGTGACTCCAGACTCCATATCTTATCTTACTGGCCTCTACTACGCCTAATAATCTTTGTTCTGAGGGCTCATAAATCAAGCCTATGTCAGCCTAACAGATACAAGGAGATTAAAACACTGTATGATTAAAAATGGGCTCAAATCATCAGGAGTGTATTCAATTAAATAAACCCGTCAAGGCTGAAAAGTGGAGGACAAGCCTGAGTGGTTTTGGTGGAGTTAGACAGGGGACCGTAATGGAGTGCAGTTAAAACAGTGTAAGAGTCAGTGATGTGGCTCAGGGTCGTGCAGCAGCTGTGGCAGTGACCTCCAAGGCCACTGACATTGACGGCCACACACACTCCAAGAGACCAAGGCAAATGCACTTAAAAACGCACATTGACAAAAGGTGCACATGGACTCTTACTGGAATTTTCACTCTATGTGTGCACTGTTGGCAGTTATACAGTATGTATGTGTCAGTCAATGCCATGGCTGGTTTCACTGTGGTAAGCTCTCTCGGTGGGTTGTAGGTCAGATATGGGCTTATAATGACAGAATCAATCCATTCTTAATTGACGGAATCTTTTGGATCGGAGACAAATGTGATTCTCTTGTTTTTTGAAACACAAAACACTAGATCATCTGCTTCTTGACATCACTGATGTCAGGCAATCATAGAACATTAGCCCACTCCACGCAGTGTCCAGGCTGTCACAGTGGTCTATTCACTGAGGGCACACACGTGTTATAAAGTTATTACAGAACTATGGTCAACTACACTGCTTATCTTCAACACATGTTGAGTTTAAGGATTACAAAAAGCTCAACTAACCTATAGTCACTCTCTGCTGCTCTAAAGGTGAAAATGACAAACGATCAAGGGAGGGTGTGTGACAATTTGCAGCGGTAAAGCTAAGCCTTAACTGCCATCTAGTGGTTCATTTTTTTAGTGCAGAACAAATGCGGAGTCCAATAATTAATAACGTGCATTACAACTGTTGAGAGAGTATCTGAATATACGTAGGAGACGACCCAGTGTTAAGCTATATACCTTACTGTGAATATAATAGTGATCTTCCAGAACTATAATTTCATATCCTTCTGGCCCATACTAAATCATCATGATAATGTTTTGGCTTTAGATTAAATTAGAGCTAGTGGTGGTGACTCAACACCATTATTGATGAGTGTTCTTGAAGTACAAACGCGAACAGAAGAGTCTTGACTTCTCCACCAGAGGGCGCTAGTGCGTCTGAATGAGCTGAACACAGAGGCACGTCACAGCAGAGGCGGAGCACGTTCACAGGGCACATTGGGCAGCAGCAGCAGCTAACATCAGCAGCTAACAGCAGCTAACACGCTGTAGTGTTGGAGTGTGAAGGACTCAGAATGTCAGGGAAGAGTTTTCGAGTGAGCGACGGGGACTGGATTTGTCCCGATAAAAAGTGAGTCTCTCTCAATGATCACGCAACACATAGATCCGCGTATGACCTCAAGACTGAACAGTATCAATAAACATTAGCACTTAGCTAGCTGTTAGCTTCTAGCACCCAGCGCAGTCCATTTAGGCCTTGTGGGGTTTTGTTTTACTGACCACACTGGTTTTGCCATTGCTAGTTTGTTGCAATGCCCTGTAACTAAGGACATAATACGTTATTTTATGCCTATATTATTATGGATTTGAACTAACACTGTAATATCACCTGAGGCAAACCACCTAAACTAGCTTAGTCTGAGTGATTTGCATTGGCCATGATGAACCACAGACATGTTGTTGACTATCAAGAGGATCCAAACTGCAAAATGACAGTATCATGTTTCCTGCTAATTCAATCTGTGTATCTAAGCTTTAAACCAGATGCTAGAAGTAGAGTCATTTACCATTTTAAAAACAGCCTGGATGTGCAAACAAAGGTCACATATCACAACACGCTGTTTACACTTTACAGGTGCGGAAATGTCAACTTTGCAAGGAGAACTAGCTGTAACAGATGTGGTAGAGGTAAGCTGTCATTCTGCTGCGTTTAACTTGATTTCTGTCGCATTTCACTTTCAGTATTTGTTTTTCTTTGTCAGACAAAACCACCGAGGCCAAGATGATGAAAGCAGGAGGAACTGAAATTGGAAAAACTCTGGCTGAAAAAAGCAGAGGACTTTTTAGTGCAAATGACTGGCAGTGTAAAACGTAACTGACTTGTTCTTCATGTTCATATGAAATGTTTTTTTAATATAATCTAACATATCCTTTTCGATTTGTTCTTCTAGATGTGGCAATGTGAACTGGGCGAGGCGATCTGAATGCAACATGTGTAACACGCCGAAATATGCCAAGCTTGAAGAAAGAACAGGTAAGAAAATGTCAAGCTCTTGTATGTCTTCTTTTGCTCTTAAGCAGCAAATACTTGACTCTGATATTGATTGTTTTGTAAAATATTACTCAAGTGGAAGTGAAAGGTATTTGAAGAGATTATTATTTGAGATCTTTACAATCGTTTGGACGCAAAATGTGTTGGAGTTAATGTAATCGGGACAGGCAAAAGATGTATTTATTTAAGAAGATGTTCATATCATTTAAACTTGTTCATGTGAAGCTCTTGCTACTTTGACCTTCTCGTAGTGAGAAGATTAACCGAAACCATTTCTCAGCTTAAGGGTTATGATACTTTAAACTAAACATTACTGAAGTAGGACTGAAAGTCTGGTGTCAGATAGCTACCCTGAAATGTACAATGTATTCAGGTAAATGTAGCAGAGTATTACCCACCCGTTATGTTACTGTACCCGTTATGTTACTGTACCCGTTATGTTACTGTACCCGTTATGTTACTGTACCCGTTATGTTACTGTACCCGTTATGTTACTGTACCCGTTGTGTTACTGTACCGTTATGTTACTGTACTCGTTATGTTACTGTACCGTAAGATCCTGTCTGATTTCCTGGTCAGGTTACGGCGGGGGCTTCAATGAGAGAGAGAACGTGGAGTACATTGAACGAGAGGAGTCTGATGGAGAATATGATGAGGTCAGTGTTGTTGACATCTCCAAAAATCTGATTGTATTTGTAAGAGATTGTATTCCCTGTTTTGCTTAAATGTCGTCTCGTTGCAGTTTGGTAGAAAAAAGAAAAAGTTCAGAGGAAAAGCTAGTAGCCCTTCTTCATCGAAAGAAAGCGTAAAGAAAGAATCAAAACCAGCTGAAGAGAACGAGGAGGAGGAAGAAGAGGAGGAAGATGGTGACCTCTCGAAATATAAGTTGGATGTAAGTTAATTTAACTCGAGCTCCGTTATAACATAAGATAATCTTGTTACATTTTTAAGCAGCGCTCTGGACTGCGAGTGATTTTTGCTGCCGCGTGTGTTACTAAAAATATCAGTCGCTCTGTGAGAGTGAAGACAAAAGGTGTCGTGGACGGGGCCTTGTGTGAAAAAGTTTTCTGCCCCAACGCTACGTTTCTGCTGCGCCAAATCCCCGTCAGTGGTAAAAACATGTGCTTCCAATGTGGGGCAGTTTTATGATTGGATTGTCATTGCCGTTAGTTCATTGTGATTGTGATTGGCTCGTCTTCTGCTACATTATTTGTGCAACTAAACTAAAATGCGTCGGACCACTAGTGAAAAAGGTTAGTCCAGAGCCCTGTTAAGTGTTTAATAACTACTTTAATTCTATTATTAGACCATAGGAATCTCGATGTTAAATGTAATTGTTTAAAGCCTTTTAATTTTCTTACATTCACACTTGATTCACGCTTTTTCAAAATCAAACTTGTGTCGTGTGAACGTGACACAAACGTTCAAATAAATAAACCTTAAATGTAAAGTTTTTAAAATTTAACTTTTTGGAGTTGGACTTAGCGTGTATGTATAAAATCTCCAGGACGATGAGGAGGAGGAGGAGGATGAAGACGGCGATCTCTCAAAGTACAACCTAGACAGTGACGAGGATGAGGAGAAAAAGGAGAAGGAGGAGAAGAAAGAGGAGGAGAAGAAGGGCAGTCGCTCGGGCTCGTCCCGCTCTCGCTCTTCTTCTCGCTCCTCCAGCTCCGCCTCACGGTCCAGGTCCAGGTAAACGGGTACAGGTCAAAGGGTAACAACGGGCAAAATGTCAGTATCAGCTCTATATTCCATTTATGCATTGAATGATATCAAGTATTTGTCTTCTGATTGTTTTTTTTTGTTTTCCTCCACCCTTAAACCCTCATTTGTTGTTGTAGCATTAAATATATTGCATTTTCTTTTAATGTATTGTTTTGTGTAGAAAATATACTGTAATGACATGAGCGCAGTCAGTAGAGGACAGCATACAGAACTTATGAAATATCATGATCAGCTGTCATCAGGACAAATGACTTTTCTGCAGCTTTCCTACAGTTATGTCATCAGAGTTCAAACCAATATATTTAAATGCGTGTGTAAATTATGATATTATGAAGATGCTTCCACTTCTGACTGCCACATGCTCTGATATTTGAAGTGTTAAATGTTGTATATTATTTTGTCTATATACTATACTTGACATATAGATCTGTGTCATGTTGCGCTGCAGAAATGTAGTAATTTCATGTTCAGTGTATTTTGAGGTTTAATGCTCTCTTACCTGTAATCACAGATGAAGCCACTTATCGCGCTTTATTTAGATGATTGGAAAGGTTGTTTTGTGTTCCAGGTCCCGCTCTAGAAGCTCGTCCAGCTCCAGGTCTGGATCTCACTCCAGGTCCCGTTCCAGGTGAATGAGGTGACATGCACTCTCCCTCAGAGAGTGGATGTGAGGGGCAAACAGTCCTTTGGCCTAGTTTAAATTACCTTCACTGTAGTCTGACACGAAACTGGCCAAACTATTATGACTTGTTTTAGTCAAATTATTTAAATTTGGAAAGTTGTCTAAATTAGAACAGAAATGAAGAAGACTGTAAACCTGGGGCTTGATCAAGCAGCTCTCATCAGTAATATTAGCCCAAAAAAAGTTGCCTTGTTTGTGAGCGGTTTGATGATGACTTTACTGACCTTTGCACTTGGTTTATCCTTTCACAAGATCCAGCTCCAGGTCTGGAAAGGGCTCGTCTCAGAAGGCCTCCCGCTCGCCCTCCTCTTCCCCTGAGAGGACGCTCAAACGCAGCCGCTCCCGCTCCTCTTCAGAAGGGAGGAAACGCAGGCGTTCTAGATCCCATTCGTCCGAAAGGTTTGGGTTTATGTGGAATACCACAGTGGCACAGATCATACTTAGACGTCTGTTGCCTTCTTTTGGAATTATCCCATTTTATTATATCTGGGGATTTCTATGCTATACTGGTGACATTGTTTAGACTTAATAATGGATGACAAATCCTTAAGCTTGCTGACCTTGTTCTCCTTCCCTTGTGTTTGTGTTTGCAGGAGGCGTGAGCAGTCCCCTGGCTCATCAAATTCTGGCTCTAGTTCAAAAAAGAAATAATTTTAAACGGCCTTCAAAAAAGAAATCCCAATACCATTGCATGTCGTGTTTCAAGATCTCAAATACCATTCAGTATACTGTCGATCGGCTTTCTCAAAGTTACTATTATTTTTGTCCTTGAACAAATGCAGTCCAACCCAATCTATTGACAAATCTGTAAATGTCGATGTCCAGAACAATTGTTCAGATGATTAATTCTGTCAAAAGTTTTCACAAAATCTATTATTTTGTGTATCAGTGTCATTGTAAACGTCACTTTTTAAACGTTTCAAAGGAACGCTTGAGACCACCCCATACAATTTATTTTATACCAAAAAAAAGGATGTAGCAGTGTAATTATGGCCTTTTAGTTTTTTTAAGGTAAGTATTCATATTTTTGGAATCGATTTAATACGTTTTGTTTATCATAGTTTGGTTTTAGATTTGTTACATTTCTTTAACACCATTCTTGTCAAAGCAAACATGCTAATTATTGCGTTCACAATTTTAAAAAGAAATGAGCAAGGTTAGAAACGACTAATAATAACCCATCTGCAGTACAATGTTTTATTGGTAAAGCATAATGTACACGTGTAAATAAACCAATTTAAAAATGACTGTGAAGCGTTTCTTACATGTTTAAAATGCACACATGTTCTGAGACGCTTTATAAGTCTCAAGTGAGCTACAGTCATGGATCTACTATATCACCTGTGTAAACGCCTGTAGTAGCCTTGGCGGCCAACAGGTGGCGCTTAACTCAGACTCGACCTCCGGCTCAGCATCCAGCTCTACAATGTTTTCTTCCTCTATTCAGTCCTGACACTGAGGTGAAACCAGTCAGAGTTGGAATCTAATTGTCCCTCTCCTCTGCGGACTTGATTGACAGCTGAGAAATGATGAGAGGAAATTGGTTTGCATTGAAATGATTGAAGTATATGGACATACGTATATGTTGGTCATTAATGTCTCTTAATTCTAATAGGATGAGCATCATATGTAGAGTTGAGACTTTTACAACTCCATAAGATGCATTCAATACAAAACGTCCTGCCTGCATTTAAGCACCTGTCCCACGTCCCCACTTATTTAAAGAATATTCCACGTTTTCATTGATCCCACGTGTAGGCTGCTGTGAAAACTGTCCCATACCAAATAAACAACATCATTTTAATTGAAAGCATCATCTTTACCCTGTCCTGGCATTCAGGTTTGTAATATATTGCGTCTAATTGCTATTCCATCCTCTCAGTGCGTAAGGATTGCTATAAAACAAGAATGATTTTGAGTTATAGAGCTTAAATGTCCAGAGTCCGTCCCATGTCCCACCACATTCAACATCGTGTGGGACATATTTGGACCCAATCAATCTACACTTAAAAACGGAAGTAGATGAGCGCAGTGCGTGACTGTGCGAGGGGCCACCTGGGGGCCACACACAAACAGTCCCGCCTCCCTCTCTCTCCCGCGCGTAAAGACGCAGACGCGCTTTTACGCAGCGCACTTTCCCCATCACCAGCAGCGGTCCACGTCCCACACACATGGGTCCTCATCCGCGCGCGCGTTTGTCTCTGCCAGCGGGATGACGATGACAGGGGACGCGTGCGACTCCCTGGAGGACCCGCGAGCGACTTTTGGAGACATGCTGAGCCCCAACGCGTCCAGGAGCGCGCACGGGGACAACGCCACCAAGAACTCCGGCTGCAGATCCGTTTCCGTCGGTTACCCCATCACTATGATGGTGACCGGGATGGTGGGGAACTCCTTGGCGCTCATCCTTGTCTATATTTCGTACAGGAAAAAGGAAAACAAAAGAAAACGCTCGTTCCTGCTCTGCATCGGGTCCCTGGCGCTCACGGACCTCTTCGGACAGCTCCTGACCAGTCCAATAGTCATATCAGTTTACAGAGCCGGCTTGAAATGGGACCGTGTCGACTCCTCTGGCTTCTTGTGTCCTTTCTTCGGCGTTTGCCTGACAACTTTTGGACTCTGCGCGCTCTTCATGTCCAGCGTCATGGCAATAGAAAGGGCCACGGCCATAACGAACCCGCACTGGTACTCCAACCACATGAAGACCAGCGTCACCAAGCAGACCCTGGCCGTCATATGGTGCCTGGTGCTGCTCTTTGCGCTCCTGCCCATCGCCGGGGTCGGGAAGTACACGCGCCAGTGGCCCGGGACGTGGTGCTTCATCAGCGCGGGGGACCGGGAGGTGCCCGGCAACATGTTCTTCGCCGTTACCTTCGCCGCGCTCGGGATCTTCTCGCTGCTCGTGACGTTCTCGTGCAACGTGGTGACCATACGGGGCTTGATCCTGCGGTGCAAGACCAAGTCCGGGACGTCCTACTCCTCCAAACAGTGGGAGAGGCTCACCACGGAGACGGTTATCCAGTTGTTAGGGATCATGTGCGTCCTGCTGACATGCTGGTCCCCTTTGCTGGTAAGATCCTAATAGTTTGTAACCATGTGTGTGTTTTTATTTTTTATTTTTTTGCCTTTAACTGTTTTATACTATAATATGACCTCGGTCTTTGAAGCGCATCTGTCATTTCCAATTAAGGGCCAATCCACTTAGTTGGGCCCTGTTGGAAGGGTCTGCTGGTGATGCGGAGGTCATGCACTGTGTCTGTTACATATTTATAAGTCCCTCTGTGGATATTAATAGAAACACTGGTCTGTAAGGAGCATAAATGGAGCATGTGTGGGGAAAAAAAGTATCTGTTACTGGTGGAAATGCGTGAACTTGTCCATCAATATTCAGGGGATTTCGCCTGCTGCATAATATAGATAATAAATGTGCATGCTGTTTGTGAACTCGCCAAACTGTCTGTCCAAGTGGGCAGTGATTTGCATATTATTGATTTGGTATTTAAATGTTGTCTGTCACTTGTTGCTGTGTAAACTCTTTAACAAGTTTGTGACTGGCAGTGAGTGCACTGTGGCTGCTTAGGTGAGAAAAGGAGAATTAAACTGCCTTAAATATATGGAATGAGGATTTTTAGCAGGCTGTAATGTCATATATTATTATTATTCTACGTCCGGCCTTTCTACAATATTAGTTAGTTAATGTTGTAAAAAGTATCTTGTTTTTTTGTTTGATTAAAAAAAAAAAAAAAATATATATATATATATATATATATATATATATATATATATATATATATATATATATATTAATGGCATTGGTTGTTGCCAGTGCTTTAGCTTCACATGATTTTATTCCATATTGTATGTCCGAGTGTGTGTTTGTACGTTTGTTAGCTTGTTTTATTGTTTGTTTTATTGACATTTTAGCTCGATATTCTGTGTTACTGTTTGTTTTATGTATTTTAAATTTGACAGGCCTACTCATGAAAAAGACAGCTTGTCTCATTGAGTTTTTCCCCTGCTATAAATACATAAAATAAAAAATACTGATCAAATCACACAAGATATATCGCTGATGTATCTTGTGTGATTATTGAGAACGAAATATCTCAAAAATGAAAATCTCAATATTTATTTGGAGTATTCTGATCGAGACTATATTATGTCAATCCAACAGAAATGTTTTTAAGCACGTTAGTTTAGGTTGAATTATTAGACAAATATGTAATGCCCTCAATGTATCTCAAAAGTTTAGAAATATCACATATCATTATTTGAATATTTACAACATAATCTCTTTTTAAATAAGCAACATACTTGGTACTCCAATTTTGTCTTTCTTCAAAACAACATTCTTCATATGATCTATAATTCCATATATTGTCCACCCTTAATACAGTATATTTCAATTAATAGTCGTATGAAACATTGCGTTACAATTCCAGCAATGTTGTCTCCTCTCTAAAAACATCATTATCTGCAAAGCACTTCAGGGTGTCATAAACAGGTCCTTCTCTGCTGGGTTTATAGTTTGTTGTTTGTACAGTTTCCCCGGTGGAGAGCTGGTGTATGAACGCAAGACCTCCACATATATATCACAATCAAATCAACATCGCAATAAAGCCTGCAGCTCATTTGACGATAGAACGTTCTCTGCAAATATGTTTCTTTTAATAGAAACATAGTGTACCTTAGACCTCTAAAAAACATGTTCTGAAATGCATAGGATTCTTGTATACCGTATTTTCCTGACTATAAGGCGCACCAGAGTATAAGTTGCACCAGCCAAAAAATGCATAATAGAGAAGAAAAAAATCATATATAAGTTGCACTGGAGTATGAAATGTGGTTGCAAGTGGGAAAATGACAAATAATGTCACATATAAGTAGCTCTGGAGTGTAAGTATAAGTATATAAGTATAAATATAAGTATAAAACTATGAAAAAAGGTGCGACTTATAGGAAAATACGGTAAGTATATCAGTCTTCTCTCAAATGTAAATGCTCCTGGAGTTGTTTACAATGTGCACTCAGAACAGAATCCTGCTCTAAAACGTTGCAAAAATCACAAATAGATGCAGCCTGATGCTATGCCGATAATAACAACAGAATACAGAAAGTGTTATATGTTTTGCTATGATAAAACATTGTGTTCAGATAGATACACAATCCTTCTTATATATCCTTCTTTTTTAACATTCCACTGTGTATTTTGCAGGTGTTAATGCTACGGATGATCTCCACTCAAACCTCTTCCCACGAGTGCAGCCCGACCAGCGAAAACACCAACGTAAACCCGGGCCGGGACTACCAGCTGGACTGCAACTTCTTCCTCACCGCCATCCGCCTGGCCTCCCTCAACCAGATCCTGGACCCGTGGGTGTATCTGCTCCTCCGGGAGATCCTCCTGAGGAAGTTCTGCATCATGGCCAACGCCGTGTCCAACTGCTCCGTAGAGGAACGCAAGAACACGCAGACGGCTCTCGACGCTTTGAACAAACAGAACCAGGACAACGAGAGCCTCCATAAACCGCAGACGAGCTAAGACGGATGTTCGATGCAGAGCCCGGAGATGTTGGAAACAGGGGAAACCATTGTCGTACGGAGTATTTATTTGAGGCAGCTTTGAGAGATTATTTAAGAGAGAGCTCCAAAGCAGTTTGTGAATGCATTTTCTTGGATTCTTCTCAAGTCGTTAAAGCCATTTCCCCGCAGCCATATACACACACACACACACACACACACACGGATCTACCATCTTATTGTTATAGGTAATATTCTGTGCACTGTTCACACGCGCAGCCTTATACGCAGCAATGTAGTCTGACTTCTGTCTCTGTCTCAAACCAGCGTAAACCTCTTCACACATCGAGCCTCTTATAACTCATATGTTGAAGTGCACTTCCTGGACAAGGCTTCGCTCTCTGCACACTTTGTAAGCTTTTGTCAAGCGCAGCGGTTTTGTAGAGACTCTTGCGCGCTTGCTCGTTTTCACAGCTTCTGGAACAAGACATTTTAATCGAATCGCTCTTCTTGTTGCCCGCGAACGTTGTATAATGAAAAGACGGCGAACGGTTTTCAGCAGAGGTCGCGTTCTGTCCGACCAGAGCGCTTTCAATCAAGGCCCGTGTTTGTGAATATGTACATTTGTATATACTTGACGAAATATGTATTGAAAAAAAAGAAAAAGGTGCAATTTACGTAGGGAATGTGCAAATACAATGCAAATCGCTAACTATTTATTTGAATGAACGTGCATTTTCCATCTTGCTGTGTTTTTTGTTACAATGTTTGGACAGTTTATTATTCTCTCGCAAGATGAAAAAGCGTTATTTTCTCTTGCAAAACAATTTTGAAATCGTCAGGTTTATTACGTCTTAGTTCCTGCGTACATCATTTATCACATGACGGAAATGATGGAATGTTGAGGAGCAAAAAGAGCGATTATTTTATAGAGTTCTTATTTTATAGAGCGCTGCTGTTTGAATACAATAATGGGACTTCGACGTGCTCGGAAAATCATAGGAGAATAACAGTGAATACACGGAACAGGGTGATGGCAGTGATGTAAACCATGTAAACGTTGGCTGACCTCTCCTTGACAGTAGCGTTGGATGTCTGTTCTTTCTAAAGCCGCTGGAATGGAAAGAACACGAGGCGCATTCAGTGACTGTGCAGAAAAACAAAACATAATCACGGATACAAGACATTAGTTATACGTTTGATTCAATCCACATTTTCACTCTTGCTGCAAACATCCCCATTCTGATTTTGGAACGGCATTATGATCTGTTTGTATTGTAATGCTGTAAAAATGTGTACTCCATCCGTTCAAAGTTACCTAAGTATGCCAGACTCCGTCACAAAGTTAAAGGGCACTATGTTAGTCCATTGAGATGTGGTTGTTTTGCCTGGAATGTTCCACGAATGGAATAAAACGTAGCCGCTTCCATGTAGACAAGCACACGATTCAGATTAAGTATTTATTTTGGCAATGAAAACATTTGTAATGGAATAAATGGAACAGATAAGTTCATATCTTATTGTGGAGCACGCAGGTCAAACAATGTAATTTTCTTGACAAGCAGGTGTTGGACCCTTCACCTCTAAGTGGATCCTTACTATAAATAACTGAAATTACTATCAGGTCTTCAGAATGTGATACTGACTGATTCAAGCCTTTTCACAAAACCACAAGAGCCTTGACACTCCTCTGATGCAACAGAAAACTTTCTTTATAAACCTATTTTTGTGCCATATGTTTGTCACGCTCATCTGCTTTTGCTTGAGTTACCATGGTGACGGTTGCATATGTTGCCCTCTGCAGTCTCCCATGGTGCATTTTGCCCAGAACCTTGTTGAGACTTGCCTTCACTACATGAGTGATAATGATGTAGTAAAAGAAATCATTATAGGTAAAAGCTTAGGTTCCGTGTTGGTGATAAATTAAACTATTCCCAGCACATTTTCCCACTGGCCTGACACTGCAGTGGTAAGAGTTGCACTGAGTTCTAATGTATGTTGTCTACATGTCCATTTAGATAGTGTCACTCATTTTAAAGTACAAGTAAAAGTAAAACACAGTAGCACAAACAATAAACTATTTCTCGATTGTATTTGGTTGTAAAATCCTTTAATTTGTGGATAAAGTTTTCACTAAAGGTTGGGTGCACCGCAGCTTTTCTGGTGGATGATCCTCCATCTTATCCATCTATATATCTTGAATGTTCCACAATATGTCATTAACCTATCAGGACCTTAACTGAAGAGGAAACCCACCCAGACACATGGAGAAACCCGCCACAGAAAGGCCCGGGAGTCGAACCTGTGACCTTCAGTTCTATCCACGGCCACTGTGCCCTTTAACAAGTTTATTTCTGTGGAACATTCCAGACGAAGCAATAATAGATCCATACAAATCCATAGAAACAAGCAGGTGGTGGCCTCTCCATCAGAAAAGTTACATAGTGCTCCTTTAAGAACGCGCTGTGTGTCTCTAAACACAACTAAAAGTGTGTGTGTTGCAGTGTAATTGGCGAGTCAGTGTATTTTCTGTGACTCTGCATTAGCGCTGGTCTTTCAGCAGCCGCACACTGCCCGCGTCAGTTAATGTACTCACTTAAAGATCAACATCTGGCATTTAATCCATGTAATTAAAACTGCAATTAGATTCATTTGCAAGAGGCCTCAGGATATGGCAAGTTTACGCCAGGCTCCATCAGTTTTCCATGTGAGTGTCCTGCTCAGTAATTAGGTCCAATACAGAATATGTTTGTGTGATGAAATACTGTCTTAAAGCTAATTCGGAACATGGATTTCCACTGTGCTCTCACCACTTCACTGTGGAAAACGCTCTAGGCTGCTATGTGACATTTGCAGGTGTTTTCCCACACTATAGGCTGTAAATGCCACTTCATCAATATACTTTTATCCATCAAATGATATTGTTGATCTGTTGTAAAGTTGTGATAATGTACCCACAAATGCCATAGGGAACCTTTCCGTATTACTGTGATAACAATGTATTAACTAACATAGATTTCATGCCCGATGCACTTACTTACTGCTGCAATCTCCATGAAACCAGGATTAAATATATTTATGTAACACATAACATAGGATGCATTTATCCGGCTTGGACCAGGCACAAAAGGTAAAGGCTTGTGACTCGTTGTAGGTTTTTTTGAGTCAGTTTTTACTCTGTTTATCACTGTGCAAAAGTTCAGGTGTTAAAATATTGGGTTAGTATAAGTATAAGACTGCAGTTCTAAGAAGAATCAGTCGACATCATATACCGTAGTGCCAGTGATGACCTCAGTGTTCTTTTCTTTACTTTCTTCTATTTTTATATTACTAAATTGTATTATTTTGCTTAAACGTTTAAGAGAAATGATAAACATATGGTTTCCAACTGGTGACTGTCATTACAAAAGCAGCACATTTTTTATGTAAACCCTCATATTGTGCAGCCTAGAGTATAATATGAATTGGGTTTTATGCCAGATGCCCTCCCTGGATTTGTAGAGGTTTAGCTTCATGGCCTTTTCAGTTTTGAATCTATTCTACTTTAAATAGTTTGTGTCGTTTGAATATTCTGAATGTGAAACTCTATACTTGGAAACCTGAGACACGATTCTCAGATGAGGGCTAGTATTTCACCACGTTTGTTCTTTTTGACCCCGCGCCGAATACTGTGCGTTCCATGAATGTTTGCCACCGTCACTGTAGATATGTTTGTCATGAATGACCTTATGTAATTTGTTCTTAAGATTGGACGCTATCTACAAAGTTAATCAGATGTTTGTTCGCCGCTTGAATTGTTCAAAAGAAATGCACTTTTGATTCATTTTTGGCTTGGCTTTTGTGCCAAGAAAGAAAAACAGGATCGTTGTCTGACTTAAGGATGTTCTGTTCTGTTGTTGTTTGTTGTTTTGTTTTTATCTTGACTTTGGGGGATTGCAATGTTTAAAAGTATAAAATGAAACTCAACATTTTGCTAACTGTGCAACAATTGCACCGAATGTATTTATTGTATAGTACCATGTAAAATACAAGATTGAAATAAAGGAATGTGACTTTTTATGTATCTTTGTGCCTAAATGTTTTGCTTCAGGGAGTCAAATGAAAGCAGTTGTAACATTTGTGTTGCTGGTTTCTGTTGCTTGTGGTTTAATAAAAGATGTGACTGTCGCTCACAGTCTGCAGAGACAGGCTGTGATTTCAGTGTCCTGAATGAACTAAACATAAGTGAGTCCGACACTCCGTGGGCTGCACAGCTGTTTCCAAACACTTCAACTGGAAACATTGGCTTGAGATAATGTGCGGTTGTTACGTTTAGAAGGCCAAGCTAAAGGTCAGAGTCTGCTGTGTGTGATGTCAAACTGGCAGGAACGCAACAGCAATCATTTAGAAAAAATATGTTTTGAATTTATTTGAATGTTTTTTGAAGTATGCTTTTTCTTGAGGAAAATCCATCACAGGGAAACGATTACCGCCAGTGTCTGTGAAACACAAGACGTAACCACTGTAATCGAAAGAGCTTTAATCAGAATGTGGAGCCCAAAAGACTGTTGCTTTGGATTTGTAAACTTTTCAACATGTACTTTTGGAATAATGAATAAATTAGTTTTTAAGTGAACATTTTGAAGTCAAATTTAAATTTACCATCTCAAGTATCCAAAACTAATCCAACAAACCCATGTATAGTTGAATCTCAATATGTCAAAGATTGCAGTTTGTACTAAAAATGTATTTAAAGCGTTTTAAGCATTTGCAATAAACCGTTTCAATGCATTTTTTTCGCGCTCCACATTCGAATCACCGCTCTCCCGGCTGCAGGTGGCATGATTTAAACTCCTGCCCACTCACTATCCGTGTAAAGATGAGAGGCAGCACTTGCAGCTATCCATAAAAGCCAAAGAGCCGCACGGATAACATCTGAGAGTGATTTTAAAGCTTTAATTCAATTAGTCATGAGGAGTGTGGGAAGCGCCTTGGTGATTTTTATAGAAGTCCTTTTATTGCTGAGTAAGGCCACTGTCTGCATCTGATAAACTCCACTGGGCCCATTAAACCGTTATCATGCCATTATTCATACCTGCGGGCTGCGGTGGCCTAAACCAGGGCAGATTCTTCACAGGCAGACGAAAGGGAAGAGGAACTGGAGTGTTGGAAACTCTCAATAATAACCGCTTCAATTGCACAAACTATAAAAAGTTAAGTGCTTGTTGGTAACATTATAAACCGACAAGCAAGTTAAGTGCTTGAGCTTAACTTTAACGTTTATTGGGGAGATTGTAAAAACTAAAGGGATTCGGAGAGCACGGTCATTACAATAACTGGAATTTGCCAATATTATAGCAAAAACAATTACTTTTTAAATAACGGGGTGGTAACGGCTCAGAATAAGTCCTTTTTAGATAATTTGCACGGCTTCATTTTGCACACCGTGTTTAGAGTGGTTGTCCACGCGCTCAAAACTGTTGATTTAGCACCAAAAGTCTGATTTCACTTTTGAAATAAAGACAACGGATTTGCCAAAAACGACCCACAGCGGCATTGAAAAGCACTGAGAAAAAAAAATAAGGATGCTGAAAGTAATAAGTGGACATAATTTGAACCAAGATGAGCGACTGCGTGCACTTTACAGAGTTCACCCTTGTTCCTTACACAAGTTTGCTAACAGGGATTAATGTCTGTTTACTCTAGACGGTATAATTGCTCCTCCCAGGCCTCTCAAAGGGAGTAGAGGCATGACTTTAACCGAATTAATCAGGAGTGATGGATGCTACTTATTACTTCTCCTGCGCTTTTAAAGTAGGCACAGCTTCAAAGACACTGCTTCTGTTTTGGTCATGAATAAGGCTTTGATCATGTGGAGAGGTTTTGTGGCCGGCAGAGGTGGGTGTGCCTCCCGGACTATAGGTGCCACTGTATGTCCTTCACTAAATGCATTATGGGTTTGTGAGCATCATGAGGCACTCAAGACTCCCTCAGAATGACAATGTCCACAAACGCAGGCCTGAATGTGTTTGCATTATAAATAGATAGGCTTTGACCCAGTGGGACTAAACAGTAGTTCCATTCTGCAATAAAAACTAATGAAAGGGCTTCAGAGCTCATTTCTGTAACGAGTTCACAGCGGCGTCTTCATGAATATTGCACAATTTAAATGCATTTCCCGTTATGTAGTAGCAAACAAGTCTTTGCCACCTTTTCACCTAAAATGATTTTAATACTATTGTTTACCATAGTGAGCTGAATTTTGATATTGAACATTCGTAAATGTCACAAAGTTAAGTCCCTGAACACAAACGTTGTCTTCACTGATCATAATGCTATCCGTGGTGCATTGTGGGAAACTTTGAGTGTGTTTTTAGTCTGCAAACATATGGACTTCACAAAAAGGGCTGCTAAACGTTGTACCATTTAGTGACTGTGAAAAAGGGAAATTGTCAAAGTGTCAACCCTTGTACTGAGTCGTTTAAATATCATTAGTTTGTTGTTACGAAAGAGACAACACTTTTCTCTCTTCCTTGATATAAATGTGCAGTTGTCAGTACTTTCTCTGCACTGCTGCTCTGTCCCGTTCAAACACAAACTAATGAAACGATCCGTCTATCTGCTCCTCGACGTGATGCCACTCCAGCGGAAACACTCTTCTGGGATCAATACGGTCCCAGGGAGGTGACTGCATGCGCCAGTATCCAAACTACACTGCAGTCATGCCTCTCCCACAGTCATATAAAGTCATATACACACTTCAGATGCACTGTTGTATATGTATAAGTCCCCATCTGTTTTTGTCAGTCAGGTCTAAAGACTGTTATGACTTTGTACATCTAAGCAAATTACCTGTCACCCCCTTTTATTGTATCATTTGTCTTGTTTGTCTGTCTTTCATTAATAATAATACATTTAATACACAGGAAAAAATAAACGAATACAAAGAATTGATTGAGTTACATCCACAGACGACATTGTTGCATCAGAATCCATCACAGAGGAGATGATTTGATAAAGAAGTGATATCTGACAGCTCAGGGCCGGGCTCTGATCGATCACGTAATATGAGATCTGACATAACTCTCTCTCTGACAGCTCAATGTGTCGACGAATATTTACACTTGACACGCTTTATTGAGGCTGTAATAGATGCAGCACATCAATAATTACATTGGCAATAAAACAGAATGACTTACAAATGGCAAAAATGATACAAAGTAAATAGACTCATGAGGAGATGTAGTCGCTCTATTATATCAATCATTTATAATATATTTTCATTATTGTTTAAAAGATAAACTTGTTGCTTCTGATTTTTAGACTCTAGTATCTTCTTTTGGCACGACAGGTGGAAATGTGACAGTGAGTGTGTAGCTTGGGAGTTGTAGGTATTGTACGGTACTATTAGTGTATTATTTTTGTTTATTTTATTTCTTTTCAGGATTTTTTTGGCCCGTAGGCTTCATTGGACAGGACAGAGCAGCGTGGAATGGAGTTGCGATGGTTTCAAACTCACGACACGGCCTTCCCACATGTGTGTTATTGTGTATTATTGTAATGATCTGTAAGTGTGAGTTGTGTGGGGCGGTTGGAACGCTAAAAAGCAAAATCTTCCACAATCTCGCTTTCAAACCAGGCAGATTCTCTGTTATGGCTGCGGCACGTCTGTGTTGTAAACTATGTCGTATACAGGTTTGAAATGAAAGTCATTTAGGAAGTATTTGTATCAGCTAACAGTATGCAACAGTATTCAATAGTCCTACAACAACCCTTTTTGTAAGCTTCTGCTGTTCGGCTTCGTTGACATTTTCTGCATTTATTCCATTTTGTCCACCATTTAATACAAAATAACTATCAAGCTCATGGGAAGGTAAAATATAAAAAGAAAGATTTAACCCATATTAACCACAGGGACTAAAAGTGACTTTGAGTATGGGTCCCGGCTCAGTTACCATGGCTACAAAATTTCGCAGATGAAGCTGCTCCTGTCAGGCTAAAGCGGTTCATTCAGCTAAATGAAACCTTAATGGTTCGAGTGGGGTTGTAATGTGCCATTTAAAATCAAATAAACAATTCACTGCTGTTTGGAGCTTGTTTGTTTCAGCTGAAAACGATGAAAAATCTCCTCAATATCGTCATGAGATATAATGACCTAATCATGTTTTCCCGTTCTGATGTGTTTCCTCGTTTTTAAATCTCCTCTACACCCACTTGGTTTCATTTAATGCAACCCACTAATAAACTATTTGCAAGTATTTTATGGTTTCCACTGCCCTGACTATTACTAATGCTGCTTAAAACAACTAAATCATAATCTAAATGACAAAATAAATGAGACAAGAACCACTATAGGCTCATTTAAATGTAACACTTCAACATTTACAATACAAAATCCACTGGAAGTTCTGTTTGACATGCAAACTTTTGGTTCTGTGCTGTCGGCCAGGAAAATGTTTTCTTCAATACAGCCAAAAGCTGAATCAGAAAGTTGGCTGGTTCCATCACAGCGACTCTGACGGTAACTCAAACAGAGTCCTAATTATCACAGAATGCCAAAGAAAACAAATTTGTGTGAGAACATCAGACTTGGTTCTTGTAAACATGTTTATTTACTATTCAAAGCACTGGAGCAGCTTCTATGAAAACCTTTTTTTCTTCCGAATTGAACCTGCTCCAGTTTTTTTTGAATTAACATAAATTGTAGACATCAAGCATTATTATTTGTTTTCCCATTAAAATCTCTGCCCAGGGTTAAAATGCTAAAAACAAACTATATTATTTGAAATACAGTTAATTTGAGAAATTTTTTCTTCCCTCTATTGTTCAAAAGTCCTCAAAATGTCTATAAGTAGGAAACTAAACTCATCAGATTTACAAAACAACAATCTCATGATCCACAAATATTAAATCCTATAATGACCTTATGGCTGAAACTTTCTGAAGCATTTATAGTGACAGAGAAGGTATTTAACTTAGTGTTAGTGTTTGTTTCATGCAGATAAGTAAGTACCAGTAAGTACAGATACATTAACCACAAACCAGGTCAACAAATCTGTAATTCAACTGTATTTACTTTTGTAACGTCCAAAATCACAACAGCAGCTGCCTCCAAGAGCGACAGTGAAAAAAACGATTCCTATGTTCATAGGAAATTAGCAAATGTCCCAGAATCCCCTGTACTTAGACCCTCCTTCTCGGCAAGGAGAAGCTACAGAACCCTTTGTGAGAAAGAAGAAACCTTGAAACCACAGTGAAGGAGAGATCCTACCACGGACGGACTCTACTGTGCTTTTAGAGACTTCATCTGTGACAACAAGATTAAGTGTCTTAAACAACATGTCCTCCATCTTAAATTTAAACTATACCAAATCTAGATGAATCACTTGAATTGCATATGTTTGTTTTTGCTCCGGTCAATAGTCAATAGCACTGTGTGAAATCCATCTGCATTTTCATGATTTGACAAAACGTTCGTATCAATAATAAAGAAAACAGACATTGTAAACACTTCTTTGTGTCCCTATTCAGCACTACACCGCAAAAGGCTGGCAGTAAAAGACAGCTACATAATAGACTGAATTTGAACGCGTGTGTCTCCTATGGGAAAATGTCAGTAAGTTAGTTAAGTCATTTTTTTTTAAATATCATAT